>NC_088687.1:127624727-127932977 GCF_028017835.1 Emys orbicularis
TGGTATGATGGGATAGCCTAATTTTGGCAATTAATTGACTATTAGCGGTAAATATGCCCAATGGCCTGTGATGGGACACTAGATAGGGTCGGATCTGAGTTACTACAGAGAATTCTTTCCTGGGTGTCCGGCTGGTGAGTCTTGCCCACATGCTCAGGGTTTAGCTGATCGCCATATTTGGGGTCGGGAAGGAATTTTCCTCCAGGGCAGATTGGCAGAGGCCCTGGGGGTTTTTCGCCTTCCTCTGCAGCACGAGGCACGGGTCACTTGCTGGAGGATTCTCTGCACCTTGAAGTCTTTAAACCACAAGTTGAGGACTTCAATAGCTCAGACATAGGTCAGGGGTTTGTTACAGGAGTGGGTGGGTGAGATTCTGTGGCCTGTGTTGTGGAGGTCAGACTAGAAGATCATAATGGTCCCTTCTGACCTTAAAGTCTATGAGTCTGTGAGTCTTGTACTGCCAACGAACACTCTCATTGTAGCGAAGATGCCCATCCAAAACCCAGGCTCTCAGGTGAAGCATCTGCAGATCGGGATGTTTGATCCTGCCATTGTGTTGTGTGAGCAGTTCAGGGAACGTCAGTAGTGGAAATGGAGAATGCTTCAAAATACAGAGAAGAGGAGGAAACCAAAACTGGTGAGGCCAGAATGGGGCAATCAGGATGACCATGGCTCTCTCCCACTGAAGCTTGTGGAGGACCTGGGGAAGGAAGGATGGGGTGGGAGAAGGCATAACTTATCTGGTCGGACCAGCAGATGACATGAGCATCACCTTGGCAATAGGCTCCAATCCCATCCTTGGAACAGTCCTGGAAGCATTTGGTGTTAGCATGGGAGGTGAAAAGATCCCTGTTCGGAGTCCCCAAATGGTCAAAAACGCCCACGACCACAGAGTCGTACAGCTCCCATTCATGGTCATTCTCTTGCCGACCAGTTTGCCTTCTTCTAAAATAGCCTGGAAGAGGGTATGATCCTGCTGGAGAAGCTTGTCCACAAGGTCTGCTAACTGGCCATAATTCAAAAAGTCATATATTGCCAGTAATGCCAGGTAATTAGAGATGAGAAACTGAAGGCTGGCTGAAGAAAAGACCTTATGACCTAGGAGGTCATATCTCTTATCCGCCTTATATGTCAGAGTGGAACGTGGGAGCTGTTGCCTAGCCCATTCAGTAGCAGCCTGTATAACCAGGGAATTGGGTGAAGGGTGAGAAAACAGAAACTCAGATCCTTTTTAGAGGAACATAGTATCTTTTTTCTGCCCCCTTCGAGGTGTGTGCGCGCAAGTGGCCAGGGCATCCCAGACAGTACATGCCTGCTGAAGAATGGCATTGTTGATTGGTAGCACCGCCCTAGCTGGTAACGATGCATGAAGAATGTCAAGTAATTGATGTTGGCTGTCCTGCACCTCCTCCAGTGGAATGTGGAAGGCATCGGCCACCCTCTATATCAATTCCTGGAACTGGCGGTAGTTGGCTGGGACAGGGAGGAAGGAATTGACACTCCTGCATCTGAAGACGATGGGAACCTCTCCAGATCCAGCGGCACCAGATTCAGGCTAGCCGGTGCATCCTCCCAACCCTGGTTCTGAACATCTACTAGACAAAGGCAGGAGTGGCGAGATAGGGGACTCCTCTCAGATGGATCAGGAAGGTTCTGAAGGGGGCTATTGGGGCCAAGGCCCCCAGTACAGCCAACCAGACAGATCCGGCAGTTGCTGCAGTGGACAACACAGACTGGGGTACCAGTGGCTTCTGTGCTGAGGAAAGGGAGGATATTGCCACTGAGTCAGTGAAACATTCGGGTATTTATGCCAGCAGTACAGGAGAAGCGGACCTTGTGTTCCATCTGAGTCCTCCAATGCTGAGAAGTCAAAGCCTTGTTTGAACTGTGGTACTGTCAGAATCAAGTCAGTCACAGGGGTGCGCTCAGGAACATGATCCAAATGCAGGAAGTCCAATGCTCTTATGAAGCAAATGCACCGAGAGACGTGGCGATCTTACCTCATCCAGGGCGCAAACAGTTCATGAACGGAGAACTGCCTCGGAACCGATGATTCCTGTGACTTTGGTGGTACCGATCCAGAAGGTGCACATGGCTCAGTAACTGGGACCAGCGGGTCCAGTGTTCTGTGTGTGACTTCTTGCCATGCTTGTGAGCCTGGGAACGCACCGCTCTTCCAAGACTGAACTTGTAGAGGATGAAATGTCCTTCTTGGGCCTTAAGGAAGATTTACTGCCATGCTTATGACATGCTTCCTTGCCTCATGGCTAGGCCCTGGCATGGGGTCCTTAGCACTGGTACTGGCAGAACCAGACTGGGACTCCGCAGTAGGAGGCGTGCTGCTCGACTGCTCAAGCCGATGTACCGGGTGGGGGTGGGGGGGAAGGGGTTCCCTGGCCTGGATCCAACCATGGCTTTGTGGCGATCTCTACGAGTTGCTTCTTGAGGCGGAGAGCCTGGCCTTCCTAGGTATGGGCTGGGAAGCAGAGACAGATATTGCACCTTGATGCAACGTGGACTTCCCCCAAGCAGTAAAGGCAGCATTGGTGCTTGTCACTGATCAAAAATGAGCGAGGGCAGGAAGCGCAGATCTTGAACCCAGGCATCTTCAGCATAATCCAGTACCCAAGCGTGGGTGCTGGGGGACGAAGGGGGTCAGTAAAACAGTATCCCAAAGTCCTTAAAATCCTAAAAACTACTGCTAACACTAAAACTACTACAAAAATAACAGAATGCTGAACTATATACAAGCATAAAACAGTTTTTTTCCTGTATTGAGGAAAGTGCGTCACAAGAGATCAGAGAACAGAAGATGCTCTGAATTGGACCATGTGGTGGCAAGAAGGAACTGACGGCCTGGTCAGTCCGCCTTGCCCTTTATAGCCTCAGTCAAAACCATGAGGTAGAGCAAGGGCCCATGTGCGGACCAAGGGATAATGCTATTTTCAAAAGCTCCGGGTGCATGCGCATAACCCTTAGTGGGACAATAGGGAACATCACTCAAATGAGACTGGGATACAAGGAACTACTGATGTGTGCCATGAGCCTGGCCTACAGAAGCAGTGGGTGACACTCTAGTCTAGACACAGGTAGGCTAAGATAGGAGCAGTTACAAGGGAAATGGGGGACACACACAGCTCCTAGCATGGGGAAAATGGGTCACAACAGTATGGGGGAAAAGGGCATGGAATAAACAGCTCCTTGCGGGGGATTGAGGGGCACACAGAGCTCCTAGTTGCTGGGAGTCCCTGAAATGGAAGAGGATGAGCGGGTGGCATACAGAACAATTGTGGGGGGGAAAGGAGTCATGCAAGGAGCCCTTGGTTCATGCACTGAACTTGGCCTCCAGAAGCACCAAAGCATGCAACCCCTTAGTTTAACAGATTTCCACACACAAAACTTGTTTTCAAGTTACTTTCAGCAAAAGTAATTTTATATTATATTATATTTATATTAAATGAAAAAATGTAAGTCCAGTCATCAGACCTGTAATTTCCAAGTTTGACCCAAATGATATCCTGGAAACGGAGTTTCTTTCCAGCCCTACAGTCATTGCAGTACCAGCTACCATCTGGCATTTCAATATTTAAACAGTCTGGGTGAAATGCTGCAGGACATGACTCACAGCACAAAAGGCTTCCTCCTGTACAAAATAAAAGATTGAAAGTTTAAGTTTCAAGGTGGAAAAAAGTTTAGCATTTCAGTCTGATTTAAATCACAGTAGCATGTAACTAGACACTACATTTTTTAAAAAATTGGTTGGAACATACTGATCTGCAACAAATGGATATCACTCATTCATATGAAAAAGCCACAGAAAACCTCATTAATTTGGGTGAATAGAAGACTCAGATTACTAAATTATACAAACTAGCAATATGCCATGTTGTTGTAGTCCTATTTAGCTGTGACACACTGAGAATCTTCCAGACCTGAAGAAGAGTTCTGTGTAAGTTAAAAAGCTGGTCTCTCACAGCAACAGAAGTTGGGCCAATAAAAAATATTACCTCACCCACCTTGTCTCACAAATTAGCACATGAACTAACAATAAAATAAAAGCTAGGATAATGCATCACAAATTGTAATTTATTTATTTTAACAGTTGCAGTTTAATTTATGACAATGCTTAACAGTAAGTAAAATTTTAATAAAAATGAGCATCTAAAGAAGTTTTCCAATAAAATTGTATCGAGGAGAGGGGTGATCTCACTATTTTGCATGTGTCACATTTGGTACCCCAAAGCAACACCCTGGCACCTCCATATTTATATCACTATATTATATATATAGTGATATAATTATGATGTGTTTGTACAAAGCATGCTTTGTGAGGTATCATTTTAAAAGTCTTTATCTGTTGAACATTAATATCCCGTTGGATTGTATGTGCTATCATTGTATGTGAAGTTATGAAGTCTTGCTATATGTGTGTGTTACTGAAATATGTTGGGAAACACCCACAACCAGCCTTTCAGGTACAACAATGGAGAAGCCAGGCAGCGTTGATGGCCCAGTAAGGGGAATACACGAGCACAAGGACTACCCCAGGAACTATATACAATGGAGACCTCTCAGAGAGAGCACAAAGACAATGGAGACTGCTTGACTCACCTCATAGCAAAAGATCTTTCCAGCAAGCTGGAGGATCCTATAAAGGAGGGGAAGTGACATCATCATTTCTCCTCTCTCCCCCCACAACTCAGCACCTGGAAACACATCTGGAGGACAAAGACTGAACTGGGGAGGTGGTCCCAGGCTGGAAAGGAGAATCCCAGCTTGTGTATTAAGGAACTATACCATCAGGGTGAGAAACTGCTTAATTCATATCCTGTTTAGTTTATAGAACTCAGATTGCGATTTTACTTTGATTTCTTAGGTGACCAACTTTGATCTGTATGATTACTTTATAATCACTTAAAATCTTTCTGTAGTTAATAAATCTGTTTTATATTTTACCTAAAACAGTGAGTTTTGCTTGAAGTGCTTGGGAAATCTACTCAGGAACAAGAGCTGGTGCATGTCCTCTTCACATTGAGGGAGGGGTGGACTGGGTAATAAATTTACACTGGTCAGGCTTCTGACCAGGGCAAGATGGTACAGCTCTGGGGTCATAGGGCTGGGGAGCTGTGGAGAATTGGCTGGAGCCTCTCTATTGTTGATTCATGAGTGGCTAGCAAATGTATTCATGTAATGCAGCTGGGTATGTCCCTGCCTTTGGATGTCTGTGTTAAGTGCAGTACCTGGAGAGGTTTGCAGCTTGTCACAGCATCACAGTGTGAGAGGAAGCCCAGGTTGCTGAGACAAAGGGCTCAGCGGTACCCCATTTCCAGGTTGCACCCTGTCACAGTGTGCATGAATTTTCAAGTGGGTAGTTAAGCAAACTGTGGCTTAACAAGCTTCCACAGTGTTTATTTAATTTGTCATCAGGTCTGGTAGTTTGCTTCCTCCATGTTCTAATCAGCACTGTGTACAGTGGCTGCACTCATTAAGCTTCTCTGCATAACAATTAAATCAAAGGGTAGTTGGACAAAGTGCAAGAAAAAAAACCCAAAAAACTTAATGACATCTGCAGTTAACAAGATACTCCAATACCTTCAACAACACTTTGAAGAAATCTGAAGTTACACCATGTGTCTGGTGTTTTTCTTTAAATATCTTAATAAAATACATTGAAAATTAATATTTAGATGTTGATTAGTTTATACTTTTAGTAAAGCAATAAAATAAAGATTTGTACATCGATTTACCTTTTGAGCACACAAAGCACCAGCTCACATTGATGTGCGCATGATGACTTTTTCCTTTCATGGCAGTGAAATGATTGGTACAAACAATGCTGTTGGAAGTGATCACTGCACAGCCTGCAGCAATGCAAACATCTCCAGCATGGTAAGCGACAGGACAGCGAATACACCGCATCATTTTGCCTAGCAAAAGCAGAATACTTCTATATTATCTTTCTAAACTAGAGATTTTATTGGTCTGCAGATATAATGCAAAAAATGTTTTTTATTACTGCATAATGTAGCCTATAAACATACATACAAAATGTGAAAAACACCATATCTTTAAAAACCATGCATTTAAAATCAATCAGAATATTGAATTAATGCAGGTTTTCTGCACTGAGTTTTGCTTTTAAGGAAGAAGAGATCCCACACTGAATTAAAGACACTGTAACATTCTAACGTGAAGAGCTTCACACATACACAACAGCATGTGCGTAGTAAGTTGTTAAAAAGAAAAATCTTTAAATACACATTAAAACCAAAGGGTCTCCAAATTAACAGCATTTCATTGCACAATATTATTTATATAAATAGTCCCAATTCTCTCTCACTTGCACTCTCCCATATCTGTCATATCTAATTTCTAGGCTGTTTAGGAAAGATATCTAACTTTCGGTATTTATTTTGTGACATGACTGGCACAACTTGACAAGGAACAAGTAAGAATACTCATGACGACAGATAATTATGCATGTACTTTTACATGTAGTTTCCCAGATAATAAACTCTATTTTGTATATATGTGTGGAGATCTGCAATTGGCACATACTAAAGGGCAAATTCTGCTACTCTTACTCACATAAGTACTCATTCACATGAGTAGTTCAGCTAACATTAACGGGACTATCTATGCAAGTGCTGAAGGAATGGGGCCTGAAACAGTAATAAAAGTGGTATACTGCATAGGTGCCTTATGGCATTTCAGTCCATTTTAAAACTTTGTCCAACCATTTTTCTACTTTAGACATAGCACACACTCCTTGAGTTGTTCTGAATTATCAAGGTGAAAAACAACAACAAAAAAACATTTTTATTAGGGCAGTCAATTAATCGCAGCTAACTCATGCGATTAACTAAAAAAAAAATTAATCACGATTAATCGCAGTTTTAATCGCACTGTTAAACAATAATATACCACCTGAAATGTATTAAATATTTTTAGATATTTTTCTACATTTTCAAATATATTGATTTCAATTACAACACCGAATACAAAGTTGACAGTGCTCACTTTACATTACTATTTTTTATTACAAATATTTGCACTGTAAAAATGGCAAACAAAAGAAATACTATTTTTCAATTCACCTCATGCAAATACTGTAGTGCAATCTCTTTATCGTGAAAGTGCAACTTACAAATGTAGATTTTTTTGGTTACATAACTGCACGCAAAAACAAAATGTAAAACTTTAGAGCCTACAAGTCCACTCACTCATACTTCTTGTTTAGCCAACTGCTAAGACAAACAAGTTTGTTTACATTTAGGGGAGATACTGCTGGACGCTTCTTATTTACAACATCACCTGAAAGTGAGAACATGCATTCGCATGGCACTTAGTACCTTGTAATGCCAGCAACAAGTTATGCTAAACATTTGTATGCCCCTTCATGCTTCGGCCACTATTCCAGAGGACATGCTTCCATGCTAATGATGCTTGTTAAAAAAAATAATGCGTTAATTAAATTTGTGACTGAACTCCTTGGGGGAGAATTGTATGTCTCCTGCTATGTTTTACCCGCATTCTGCCATATATTTATTGTTACAGTAGTCTCGGATGATGACTCAGCACGTTGTTCATTTTAAGAACACTTTCGCTGCAGATTTGACAAAATGCAAAGAAGGTAACAATGTGAGATTTCTAAAGATAGTTACAGCACTCAACCCAAGATTTGAGAATCTGAAGTGCCTTTTAATATCCGAGAGCGATGAGGTGTGGAGCATGCTTTCAAAAGTCTTAAAAGACCAACACTCCGATGCGGAAACTACAGAACCCAAACCACCAAAAAAGAAAATCAACCTTTTGTTGGTGCAATCTGACTTACATAATGAAAATGAACATGCATCGGCCCGCATTGCTTTGGATGGTTATCAAGCAGAACCCATTATCAGCATGGACGCATATCCTCTGGAATGGTGGTTGAAGCATGAAAGGACATATGACTCTTCATTGCATCTAGCATATAAATATTTTGCAATGCCGGCTACAACAGTGCCATGCGAACGCCTGTTCTCGCTTTCAGGTGATATTGTAAACAAGAAGCGGGCAGCATTATCTCCTGAAAATGTAAACAAACTTGTTTGTCTGAGCGATTGGCTAAACAAGAAGTAGGACTGAGTGGACTTGAAGTTCTCTGAAGTTTTACACTGTTTTGTTTTTGAATGCAGTTATTTTTTGTACATAATTCTACATTTGTAAGTTCAACTTTCATGATAAAGAGATTGCACTACAATACTTTTATTAGGTGAATTGAAAAATACTATTTCTTTTGTTTTTTATAGTGCAAATATTTATAATCAAAAATAAATATAGTAAGCACTGTACACATTGTATTCTGTCTTGTAATTGAAATCAATATATTTGAAAATATCCACCCCACTCACTCCATCCCCACCTCTCTCTGTCGCTCTCTCTCCTCCACCTTCACTCACTTTCACCGGGCTGGGGCAAGGGGATTGGAATTTGGGAGGGGATGCAGGCTCTGGGCTGGGACCGAGGGGTTCGCAGTGTGGGAGGGGGCTCCGGGCTGAGCCTGGGGGAGGGTGTTGAGCTGCAGATGGAGGTGAGGGGTGCAAGCTCTGGGAGGGAGTTTGGGTGAAGGAGGGGGCTCCGGGCTGAGGAAGAGTGTTGGGGTGCAGGAGAGGGTATGGTTCTGGGAGGGGAAGATCAGGGCTGGGGCAGGGGTGCAGGAGGGGGTATAGGGTGCTTGCTCTGGGAGGGGGCTCAGGGCTGGGGTTTGGTGCTGGCTCCAGGAGGGGGCAGGGGGTTGGGGTGCGGGCTCCAGCTGGGTGGCACTGACCATGGGTGGCTCCTGGTGGGCGGCACAGCGGGGCTAAGGCAGGCTTCCTGCCTGCCCCGGCCCCATGCTGCTCCCAGAAGGGGCCAACGTGCCCCTGCGCGGGGTGTGTGTGTGTGTGTGTGTGTGTGTGTGTGTGTGTGTGTGTGTGTGTGTGTGTGTGTGTGTGTGTGTGAAGACATGTCTGTGGCTCCGCACGTTGCCCCTCTCTGCAGGCACCGCACACGCAGCTCCCATTGGCCACAGTTCCTCATTCCTGGCCAATGGGAGCTACAGGGGCGGTGCTTACAGGTAGGAGCAGCACACGGAGACCCCTGTCCCCTTCTCCCCTGGGGCTGCAGGGATGTGCTGGCCGCTTCTGGGAGTGGCGTGGGGCCAGAAGGGAGCCCACCTTAGCGACAGCCCCACTATACCACCAGACTTTTAGCGGCTGGAGATCGCGATCGACTGGGAGAGTCTCCAGGATCGACCAGTCGATCACGATCAGCCGGTTGGTGACCTCTGTCTTAAAAGTGCAATTAATCACACAATTAATTTTTTTAATTGTTTGACAGCCCTAATTTTTATTGTTATAGATAAAATAAGTACATGAATAAGAAGTGGCCATATGGAATTTTACTCAACATAGAAAAAAAATTACCTTTGATCAGGGATCCATCATGAAATACATAAATCTGAAGATAATTTTCTTTCAGAAAACTATAAGTGACCTAGGGCTCCAAGTGAAAGTGCCTCTTTAATTAGAACCAGAGTCCTCCTACCACATCACTATAATAAAGTATGTTGAATGGGTTGAATAAGATTTACAGCTCAGTTAGCAGAGGTATCTTTAATTCTTTATGTACAACAATGCTAGTTGGAGCTAAACAATAGCAACTCAGAAAGTTTAAGAAAAAAATCTGAAAAAAAATGAAGGAATACCTTTTGATATTCTTGGATTTGAGGGGTTAGTAACATGACAGCTTACACAGCTGTGGAAAGGACATCGAAAACCTCTGTTCTCAAACACAGTAAGATGAAATTTTCTCACACAAGCCTCATGGTAGAATTTACCACACTGGGATACAATACAGCGCTTCACATCTGCCTTTCTCTCCTTACACACAAAACACGTGTGAACACCTAAAAATAAAAGTAACATCCTATTTTTTACTCGAGTTTCTGTATTTAGACTATATTTCTCTGGTGAGAAAAAGGAACAAAAACAAAACTCTTACTTGATCTAGATCATTGACTCAAATTTATTTATAACTTTGAGAATTAAAAGGCTTCTAATCAACCCATCCCAAAACAAATCAAATAGAACTACAATATAAATCAATTACTGTTTAAATTGTACACAGTTAAACTCTAACTCCTCAATCACTGACTTGCTTACATGTTCTTAATTAAAGAACCTCTTAATACTACAGGAGTACAATAAGGGCAATTCTTTTTAACAATGAAGTCAATAACATCGGGTGTCTGTGATCCTGAAGATGCCAAGATCAGCCTACAATGTGAGACAGTTTATGAAGCTTATTTCTGTGCCACTTGAAAACCAGGTCATGAAAACTTCATTATTATGCGTCACAGTTTTCTTCAACAAGGTTCAGCATGTTTTCTGTTTGAAGATGCAACAGGACTGTAACAGCTTTTAAGTCATGTTTAAGTATTATAAACCAGCAGTAGTTATTACAGGAGAAAAAGCAAGAGAGATTAATAGCAAGAACTACAGTTAGGCTTTTTATAGGATGAAGAAGAGATTGAAAAATCACAGAAAAATGAGAAGGGGGGGGGGGGGCGGGAGAGAAGAACAGGAATTGTTTAACCTACTTCTTTTACCTGACTGTAGGACTTCTTATGCCTTCCACAGGTTTTGAGTCTTCTGGAATTACATATGATGACAAGTATTCTGCAAGTGTTATAATTATGCACTGCACATGCTAAATCAGCTCAGGGTGCACGTGGTTTCAACTAAAAATGCTGGGTACCTGGATTTTCCAGCACTTACATAAAGAGACAAAATTAATGGTAATGTGAGCTCCCATCCTGCCTGGCACCAGGAGAAAAATGGTTCCTTCAGATATACATAATCTCAGCTAACAAGATTTGTTAGGACAAATGATATAAACAGTATGGCTTTTTATTAACAGAAGTGGACAAAACTTGCCTGATGTACATTCACGACAAATGAATTTTCCTGCTGGTCTTCCAGGGAGCCCAAGGCAGCTTACATGAAAAGCTCCAAAGCATAGGCCTTCACACAGCAGGAGATCACCTGGTTTTTCACACAGCTTTTAAATCAGAAAAGTATTGAGCATTAAAAATACGCATATGGGATTAACTGTTTTCTTCGTTATTTCTCTCACCTACTTCTCCTCTCACACTCTTTGTATCTGAAGTGGAGGAAAAGATAATTCTACAACCATCAGATCATATAGTTTCCAAGCAGAAATGTTTTTCCATTCCTACAAATATTTAGGATGTATTTAGTAAATACAAAATATTTACATGTATGCCCTCTAGACAGACACACACACACAGCTAAATAATGTAGATTCAATCTAATAAGTACAAAAAGATTTTAAACGAATTTTCTACTCATGGAAATTGCAGACTAAGTAAGGCTAAAAGCAACCTTATTTTCTCCTTACCAGGAATACTTAACTTAATATGCTAGGCTTTGTGATACTTCCAGGCCTGAATTGTCAGCATTGGCACATGAATAAAAACCAGTTACCTGCCTTTTCGTAACTGTTGTTCTCCGAGATGTGTTGCTCATGTCCATTCCATTTGAGGTGTGTGCATGCCCACATGCACAGTTGTCTGAGATTTCTGCCTTAGTGGTATCCATAGGGCCAGCTGTGGAGCCCCTGAGAGGCGCTCCCACGTGCTGGTATATCAGGTGCTGCCGGCCCTGTGCCCTCTCAGTTCCTTCTAGCCAGCAACTCCGACCGAGGTTGGAGGGTGGGAAATGGAATGGACATGAGCAACACATCTCAAAGAACAACAGTTATGAAAAGGCAGGTAACCGGTTTTTCTTCTAGTGCTTGCTCATGTTGATTCCATTTTCAGTGACTCACAAGCAGTATCCACGGAGGTGGGCTCGGAGTTCACAGCTTAGCGGCTTGCAGTACTGCTCTACCGAAGCCAGCATCGTCCTGGGCCTACTGGGTCAGTGCATAATGGGACGTCAAAGTGTGGACGGATGACCAGGTGGCCACTCTACAGATGTCCTGGAGAGGCACATGGGCCAGAAAGGCTGCCAAAGAGGCCTGTGACCTGCTTGAGAGGGTGGTGACAATCACTGGGGGTGGCACCTTCGCTTGGTCGTAGCAGAAGCGAATGCAGGCAGGGATCTAAGAAGAAATTCTTTGAGTGGATACAGGGCGACCTTTCATTCTGTCGGCCATAGCGACCAATAACTGCGTCGACTTATGGAACGGCTTGGTCCTGCCAATATAGAAGGCAGAGCCTGTCTGACGTCTAGGGCATGTAGCCTGCGCTCCTCCACGGACCTATGTGGCTTCGGAAAGAAGACTGGTAAGTAAATGTCCTGGCTCAAATGAAACTCAGAGACAACCTTGGGAAGAAACGCCAGGTATGGCCTTAGTTGGACCATGTCCAAGACCGTGTAAGGTGGCTCCAAGGTGAACGCCTGAATCTCAGATACCTGGTGGGCCGACGTCACTGCAACCAGGAACGCAACCTTCCAGGAGAGGAGAAGAAGGGAGCAGGAAGCCAGCAGCTCAAAGGGAGGACCCACAAACTGCGACAGCACCAGATTCAAGTTCCACAGAGGGTTGGGGTCCCTGACGTGCTGCCAGAGGTGCTCTAGGCCCTTAAGGATTCTGTCCGTGATATCCTAAGCAAAAACCGACCTGCCCTCGAACGGCAGGTGGAAGGCCAAAATGACCACTAGACGGACCTTGATCAATAAGAGGGACATGCCCTGGAGCTTAAAGTGCAGGATGTAGTCCAGAATAAGTTGCAGCGAAGTCCGCTCAGGATGAACACCTTTGTCTGCAATCCAGCAAGTGAATCGTTTCCACTTGGCCAGGTAGATCGCTCTGGTGGAGGACTTCCTACTTCCCAACAGAACACGTTAAACCTCAGCCAAGCACCGCTGCTCCTTCGCATTTAGCCACGCAGCAACCAAGCCATCAGATGTAACGCTGCCAGGTTGGGTGCAGAAGACTGCCATGGTTCTGGGACAACAGGTCCGACCTGAATGGTAGCTGGAATGGGGTCACCACTGAGAGGTCCAGCAGAGTGCTGAAACAATGGTGGCACGGCCACACCGGCGCTATGAGGATGACCCTCACCCTGTCCTGTTTGATTTTCATGAGGACCCTGGGTAGCAATGGCACCGGAGGAAAGGCATATATCAGAGCCTCCGACCACGGGAGCAGAAAGGTGTCTGACAGGGCTCCTCTGTCCATGCCCCCAATTGAGAAAACGACGTGGCATTTCCTGTTCTGCCTGGATGCAAACAGGTCCGCCCGGAGATTTCCCCACCTGTAGAAGATGGAACCGACCACCTCTGGATTAAGGGACCACTCATGGCGAGACGAGAACGTCCTGCTGAGGCAATCTGCCAAAGCGTTCTTGGACCCTGGAAGGTGAGCAGCCACGAGATGGATGTTGTGATGTAAGCAGAAGTCCCAGAGCCAGAGGGCTTCCTGGCAAAGGGCAGACAACCTGGCTCCACCCTGCCTGTTGATAAAGAAGACCGTAGCCATGTTGTCCATCAGGACCTGAACCACCCTGTCTTGTATATGATGTAGAAAGGCTTGGCAGGCTAGTCAAACCGCTCTGAGTGCCCTGATATCGATTGAGGTTTTCGACTTTCTGAACGAGGAGTTGCTCGTGAGACGGGTCCCTGAAGAGGGACGGGATAAGGGGGATGGGAGGGATGGTCGGCTATAAACTGCAGGGTGTAGCCTGAAGAAACCGTATCAAGCACCCAGTGGTCTGAGGTGACACGGGATCAGGCCGACTGAAAAGGGCGGAGGCAGTTGAGGAAAAGGAGGGTTGGATCCAGTACATTGGCTGGGGCGCAGTCCTCGAGCGCACCTTCAAAATGACTGCTTCTGGCCTCCCTGACTTCTGGGAGGGTCAGGTTGGGCAGCCAGGCAGGAAGAGGACAGGTAGCGTCTCTTAGGCCTTTTGTCCTTGGCCTTTTGCCTGTAGGAGTCAGACCTGGGAGCTCTCCAGGACCTTGAGTGTGTTGGAAGAGGCGGAGGATGGAACGGCTTCCTGGACTCCTGAGGGATGTGCAAACCCAGGGATTGGAGGGTGGCTCAGGAGTCCTTGAGCCCACAGAGCCCAGAGTCAAATAGCTCAGAAAAGAGCACCGAACCCTCGAATGGCAGGTCCTGGATTGTGGGCTGCATCTCTTGGGACAGCCCAGAAGCCTGCAACAAGGAGCTACGTCTCATGGCCACTGCCAACACGACCACCCTGGCAGCCTAGTCCATCGCGTCCCAGGACACCTGGAGGACTCCCCGGGCCACCACTGTGCCTTTGCTCACCAACACGGCGAACTCTTGGACACGATCCTGTGGAAGGGCCTTTGTGAACTTATTAAGGGAGTCCCACAGGTTAAAGTTATAACGTCCCAGCAGGGCCTAGTGGTTAGAGACCCTAAACTATAAGCTGGCTGTTGAATAAACTTTCCTGCCGAATAAGTCGAGTCTTTTGGCCTCCTTATTTTTTGGCGTTCTGCGGGGTGACCCTGCCTGTCCTTTTCATTCACTGCAGATATGTCCAACGATGCCATAGGGGGATGAGTATATAGATACTCTAAGCCCTTTGCAAGGACATAGTATTTCTTTTCCGCTTTCTTTGACGTCGGCGGAACAGATGAGGGGTTTGCCACACCAATTTGGTTATTTTGAGCACTCCTGGGTGGACAGGAAATGCAATTTTTGCCAGTGTGGTGGCCGACATTGAAGAGGTCGTCTGCCTCCTCAATATGCAGACCAAGATTTTCAGCCACCTGTTTAAAGAGGGCCTGGTGCTCCTTAAAATCGTCCGGGGGACTGCTGGTGTGGGAAGGTCCAGCCACCACCTCGTTTGGGGACGACGAGGACAATTCTGTTGCCTGAGGGAAGGTGTCATCCCCTCCCTTATCAGGGGAAGGCTCCCTCGACCCCAAGGTATGGTGCGCGGGCTCTACTTCCGCCATAGTACCATGTTCTGGTTGTGGTACCTCAGCTAGTTTGTCCGATGCAGCCAGGGAGGGCTGGGAGCACTGGACCGGCAACATCGGCACCCCCCACAGGTTCCTGTATGGCAACTGGGGGGGCCACGGCCCCTGCTGCGTTGGAACTGTGGCCGGAGCCACCTCGGTCTCCCGCGTTGGAGAGCAGTCGCCCTGTCTCGGCAACGGGCTAAAATCGCAGTCCGACCCTGACCACTGTCCTCCCAAACGAGCCCTCCAGGACGGAGATAGACTACGAGGAAACCTTCTGGGAGAGCTTGTTTGGCATCTAGGCGACATATGGCCAGATGGTCGTTGGTACGGGGAGCGGCGCCACAAGCCCGGAGTCCCTCGCCTAGTAGGAGGAGATCTTGACGGAGATCTAGGCCTTCTGGCTGGCAAGCTAGGCTGCGGTGACTGGTCCCGAGGTCACAGCGACGGGGACTTGCGCCTTCGATCCGGTGACCTGCGGTGTTCCGCCAGTCTATGCTGCAGCACCCTGGTGGCTTTCCCCTTTAGTGCCGTGAGTGGAGCCGTATCGGTCACCTGGCGTGGCACCTGCGGAGCTGGTCGGCCTTGCTCCTTAGCCGCCGGGACCACTTCGGGCACTGAAGGTCCCATCACTGGCTGGGAACCCCTGCTGCTGCCTGGGGTGGGAGGTGGGTCCCTGGCAGGGCTAGTGGGTCTGACATCTGTAGTACTCCCATGAAGCCCCATAGTGGGTGCATGGCCTGACAAGTCCTTTGCCCGAGGCCCCTCTCTCCTTTGGTGCCAAGGGGCTTCTTTTCTTCAGCCTCTTCTTCAGTGCAGGTGAAACGGAACTGTGCCGGGCCGAGTCCGGCGCCGGCAGTGAGCGCCGAGGCCGAAGTGTTGGGCGTGGATGCTGCGGTGGAGGGTTCCGATGCTGAATGAAGAGCTGCCTCCATCAATAACGCCCTCAAGAGGATATCCTGCTCTTTCTGAGTCCGCAGGCGAAAGATGGTACAGATGCGGCACCTGTCTTTCCTGTGGCCTTCACCCAGTCACTTAAGACAGCTGATCGGCATTGGCCTGATGCATGACGCATATGGCTTGAAGCCGGGGGAGTGGGGCATGCCCCGCTCAGGGCAAAGTCCCAAGTGGGACTCTCTTGGCTAACACACACTATCAACTAACTATCTATGAAACTATGTATAACAACCACTAAACCAGTCAATGGACAACCGCTGCTGCTCTTGTGAAGCAAGACAAGGTGCTCCAACCAACCGTAATGGGCAGTAAGAAGGAACTGAGAGGGCGCAGGGCCAGCGGCACCTAATATTCCGCCACATAGGAGTGCAGAAATCTCCGACAACTGTGCACGTGGGCGCGCACACACCAAGAATGGAATCTACATGAACAAGCACTCGAAGAACTAAAAACTACCAAGCTATAATGACAGCACAGTTAAGTGATTAGTCACCTCAGCATTTTAAAATAAATGTAATTTCATTATTACTATATGTAAAGAGTGAGAGACACAGAGAATTTGCTTGTTTGGCCCTTGGAGACAAACCAGATATTCCCTGATGTACGTTACCTCATTTCACAAGTAACGATCCCTTTTTAAATACTGCTAGCAGCATTTTATTTTTTTTTAAAAAAGCCTGACCATACCAATACCATCATTAAAGCAAGTGTTATTTATATTACAGTCGTGCCCAGAGGCCGTAATCCTGATATCACTGTGGTGTCACTGACACTTTACAAATACACACACAGAGACAAGTCTCTGAGCTGTAGGGTTTACAATCTAACACTCTCTAGTTACCTGCCCTCCTTTGAGAAAGGTATTATGTTTGTTTTGCAGTTATGGAAACTAAAGTGGAAAGGCTACATGATTTGCCCATGGTCAAATAGAGGAATAAACTAGAATTCAACAATCCCGGTCTTCTAGTCTAGTGCTCTATCACTAGATAGATATGCTCTATCAACATATCACTAAACTATTCCTCCTGAAGAGATGTAAATAACCCAGGCTTGGATGAAGCAACTAACTCCCCCAAGTTCCCAAAACCCTAATTCTAGACTCAGTTTTGTATCTTTTAAAAAAATGTTTCTAGAGAGAAAACCCAAAAGTAACAAATGACTAACTAATGTCTCTCACCTGACACACATATTCTTTTTTTGCTGCTGCTCCTCGCTCAGATTTTTTGGATGATATAGATGCTTCTGTCTGAGTCTCATCTGCACTTTCATAGGGTGACTCTGATCGCTCATCTCCTTGACCATCCGAGATCTGAAGATTAAATGTACGCATTAAATCTATCAAATTCACAGAGGAAAATGGTTGAGTGTAATCAGTTTTGTGAGAGAAAGTCACTAAAGGAAATATGAAGATGGAATTCTAGACTAAGACCGTGTCAGACCATTATTTGCTTTGCCACCACAAAAGTAAATTTTCTTAAAAAACTAGAGTTACATGATTGTGGATGCCTTGTAAAAAGGACTAACCATTGGTTTTCACAGACTAAACAAATAGTGTAGATAAAAATCTCAAGATCTTGCTGCATGCCATTTTAGATTCAATTTTCTATTATTAACTAGTCAGAGGTCAACATATTGTACCATATGCACATGAATGGTAGATATGTTGTCTAAGGAATAGAAAACACGTGTGTTAGTAACCGTGCTTCTTTGAAGAATGCTGTCTGCAAATTCACACTTATTAGATGCATATAATCAGTGCTGTTGAGCTTTGGACACCTTGTGGAAAAGCACTGCCCCACTGGTACAGCAGAAACATCACTTCATAAAACTGAACTTTGGAGCCTTGCCTAGAACATGTGAGGACATCCCCAACTACCTTGACTCGCTCCACTAAATCTCAGTCTCATGAGTGCAGAACTCCAAGGAAAAGGGAAAAGATAGATCAGTAGTGTGAATATGCAGAGGCAACACTCTCAAAATCACATTTACTATGGTAAATAACTCCTCCCCCCACCCCCATTTCAGGGTGGCCTCTGCATATTCCTACCAGTGGGAGTCTAACAAGCAATAAATCCCACCCACCCCCGCAAGGAGAGCAGGGTGAGGACTTCTAATTAAAAAAGGACTGCAAAACTGTCCTCTTAAAGTAAGCATCAGAACCAGAAGCCAAGTCAAAAGAGTAGTGCAGCATTCCTGAAGATTTCTACAATGAAAACAATATGGAGGCAGGCTATCAATGCCACTTTAGCCTACACTAAAGTGAAGCTGAAGACTTTTGGTACTTGTCATCCTAGCTAACATGTTTCAATACACAAATGAATTCTCTTGGAGACATTGAATGAAAATGAAATGGCCCTTTATGCTAACTCCAATGGCTACAAAACATCCAGTTTACTTCCTAAATGCTCTAGTCCTATTCCAAAAACAGGAATTAAAGCCCTTTTGATATCTATGGTACAGATGTCCAAATTTACCCTGGTGAAATACAGTGACTGGAAAAAACCTGCAAGCTCATCTCACAGATGTAACTGGAATTTAAAAAAAAACAAAAAACAAAAAACAAATTATTTAGGGTACATGCTCTACATCTGGTGACACAGCTGGCTCCCTAGAGCACAGTGATCCTTAGGCCTTATTGTTTAAATCATGTTTGAAAAATTAGAAAAAAAAAAATCTTTTAAACCCAGATATCCATGTATTACACCTTAGCTTATCTACAGTGTTCACACTTAAGATATTTCTACCTATTTGCAACTTCTACCTGTAAGAGATATTTGTTCTACAGGGAAGACTGCTAAAACTGGTAAAAGCTTTCAAACAGGTAAGAGGTATGTCCACTCTAAGGCCCAAAATTGTGACCTATTATAATTGTTGTAAATATGGGGGTGATCATTTGGATTGTAGAGAGTTTCTGTGGTCCTGGAAACTTGGGTGAGGGGGCTGTTTGATAAATGAAGAAAGACAAAATTGGTAGGCAAGGACATTTTATTTCAAACTTCTAAAGTTTTACACAAAGGCTCAAATCCATATATTGCATAGGGAAGAGAGGGAGAAGGGGAAAAGGTGTTTCTTCAAATATGTTCAGATAAAGTTTTGGATAACTGAAAGAATTTCAATGTTAATTGATGTAAAAAGAGATGATCCTGATTTGGATAACAGGAAATTTCATATAATTGAGGTCCAGAAAGGCTGTGGGTTTTTACAAATAATTGATTAAAAATGGTAATTTTAAAGACAAACCATAGTTTGATAGTGTCCTTTTAATCTTCTAGGACTGTGTATGTGTGTTTTACATCTACACTCACAAGGATTTTTCCCCATTTCAAAACACTGAAGAATTTTGTTTAGCAGTTTTAAAAAATCTCAGAATTTAAATAGTTAAAGGAAACTTTGTTTCTCTGAGCAAAGTAATCAATCAATTTATATTGGGAGATGTACCTCAGATCAAAGAATTCTGAAATAATTAGTTTCATATAGTTTTAAGTTGAAAATGAAATTTTTGAGTGCACCGCTAGCGGCAGCCATCTTGCTGAAAAATGAGTTTGAGACGGACAGTATTGGGAGTTTGTGGAAATACAGAACCGTTTCCATCCTGGTTTAAATTATCTGACACACTGACCATGTTTAAGATAATCACAACAATTTTAATTTGTATGAGCAGTATTTAAACTGTTTTGTATTCTCATTTTTTCACCCCCTAGTATGTTCACATTACAGATGGCCCAAATTGATTATTTTTAAACAAAACATCCAGGAGCTGTTAGGTACCCTGAAAGGAATGAAAACTTAACTTTGCTCTATATGCTTTAACACTAAAAAAATACAAACTAAAAAATGTAAAATTCATAAAATACAGCAATACTAGTTGCTCCCCAAAGAAACACCATCAAAAAGCATTCCCAAAAACTTGAGAGATGAGTGTGAAGTGTGCCTTAAAGGTTAACATAGCCTCTGCTGCATCACAGAGGGTAAGAATGTTCCAGAATCCTCACATGGAAAATGCCTTCCTCATTCCCAGTCTCCTTTTTCTTTAAGCCAGAGGAATGTTAGCACAAGACCGTCTCTGAATATTTTTTTTTTAAATTAAAGATATGCTTTAGGAATTATTTTGGGGGAACTCTATGGCCTGTGTTATACAGGTGGGTCAGACTAGATGATCACAAATGGTCCCTCCTGGCTTTGTAATCTATGAAATATTTCAATGTCACAACAGCAAAGGGCAAGTGCTAAACTATTTGGGTTTTTATACCTTAAACTCAACCCAGAAGCTAATAGGAAATCAGCATAGAACCTGAAATACAACAGTCATCTGCATAAACATTGGCACCACCAGAAAGGATCAACCCACACACCTCCAATGCAACTGCAGTGATGGACTTAATCAGCCCACTTAGGGTAACACGGCAATCTACAGAATATACCAATACTAAAGGCATCTTAACACCTTCCTGGGATACTAACACAACATAGAAACTCTCAGCCAAATCTAGTTTTGTCGGAGGAAACCACCTACACAGAACAACAACAACAAAAAAGGTACAACTATACCACTATTTAAATACCCTCCCAGACTGTATCATATATCTGAACAGAGACAAACCCATCAACAATGGCCCTACAGTGTCCTCTGATCAGATCTGTTATACCTGTATAGTATAACAATACGTGAAACTAAGGGCAAGTCTACACTACAAAATTAAGTCTACCTAAGTTATGTCGACCTATACCCACCACAGTAATTAAATCGCTTTTGCATGTCCACACTATGCTCTTTGTGTCGGCGGTGAGCATCCTCACCAGGAGCGTTTGCACTGATTTAACTGTTAGTGTGAGGCATCGTGGGACGACTTCTGAAAGGCAGCAAGTATCAATATAAGCAACATAGTGCCTACACTAACACTACGTCGACCTAACTACATCGACTTAAGCACTCCATGTAGGTGGAGTTATTAAGTCGGTACAGTGGGCATGTAACATTGGTGGAAGTTACATTTTAGTGTAGATGCGTACAGAGTTAGGGTCAACGTAAGCTGCCTTACGTCGACATAACTCTGTAGCGTAGACAAGAGCTAACAGAACTAAAATCAAACATCTCAGCTTTTCATTATGTCCACAACATAATTTCACATAACTTGCTTATGTCCACAACTACCACACAAACTGACAGGGAGAGCTTCCCATAATCCCTTCTTCCACCCTCCAGGTGCTTCATGTTTTCAATGCACAGTAGCATTGTTCAACCCTGTCACTCTAAGGTAAGCCTGGTCTACACTACAGAGTTAGGTTGACGTAAGGCAGCTTACGCTGACCTGACTCTAAGCGTCTACGCTGAAATGTAGCTCCCATCGATAACTCGCACACTATGCGTACTTAACTCCATCTTAGCAAGAGGCATAGCGCCTAGGTTGACGTAGTAAGGTGTAGATAGTGTAGATACTGCGTTGCTTATACCGACTGTTGCTGCCTTTTCAGAAGCCGTCCCCCACAATGCTCTCCACTCATCGGTAAATTAGTGCATGTGCTTAGGTGAGGATGTGCACTGCAGTCACAAGGAACAAAGTGCAGACGTACAAAATGATTTAATTACTGCAGTGGCTGTACGTCGATGTAATTTAGGTCAACTTAATTTTCTAGTGTAGACTTTCCCATAGTCATTGAAAGGACACAGCTACCAAACTGGGGGCAGACTGCAAACACCTAATGAAACACTCACCCAAACGCAACTATTAACCACTTCCACAAAGTAATCTCTCCAACAATCCAATTCCATCCAAGCTTCTCTCCAACCTCATCAGTATCAATACCCCTATATCCCACTCTGTACCATAGCCTCCACGTGCCTCATGTGGGCTGCTGCTATGAAACAATAGCCTTGCTGCCACTTGTGGCAGGATGGTAGATGAAGTCATTCTGAAGGTGGAGAAAAGCTTAATAATTATGTCTCATAACCATGCTTCGTGAACCTCTCATACGTAAAACAAGAATCCCACAAATATCTACCACATCATAATCTTTATGTTCTCACCTTCTTTAGCTCTCATCTCATCAAGATTTGTTAGCGAGTTCAACAATTTCCTATCTCCAAAGTTATCCAGAAAAGAGGATGGAAATATCTGGTACATGTATTAAGAATAAAGCCAAAGTGTCTGCTATTGCAGGCATGCTATTGGGCAGCAGGAGGTACATGTAAAAAGGAGCCAACTGAAAGAAACCTTATGCCGAGCACAAGAGGGAAAACTCATGAGACTTGACATACGGGGACACATGCGAAGTGTGACCCAGGCTACACAGGGATGGCAGTGCCTTGCTCATGCCCTAAGCAATGTCTGATATTGTGGGAAGGATTCAGATTAACCTGGGTGATGAAAGAATTTCATAGCACTTTTTTTATCCCAAAGTGTTGTGTTTTTTTAAACTAACAAAAGTATAATTAAGGATCAGTTCACTCACTGTAATGCAGTCACCTCTAGAGTGAAACATAACTAAGAAGATTACTATTTTAAATGTGCCTTAAAATATTGCATAGTAAAAGCATCAAACAAAAGATCATATGCAAGTTTCTAGATTGCAGTGCTCTGCATATTTGGTACTGTTGGTGTGTGTGAGTGTGTGTATAAAATGTAAGTTCCTATTTATTAGAATTTACCCCAAGTCCACTAAATGAGCATGTATTCATATTACAAACAGTAGAGCTAACTCCTTAATATGGCATAAATTGTGTAAAGTTAACTTCTCTTTCCTGATCTTCAGTCAAAATTGAGGGTGACTATCACTCACAGTGGCAAGACCAGATATTTAATACTTTTTAGCTATGGGTAGCCTGCAATTTTATTATGTGTCCTTTTACACTTACAAAGGAATATTATCCTCCACACACACTTAAGTGCTACTTTAAAAAAAAAAACAACAACAATACTAATGGGAAAATAAGCTTAAGTCAATGTAGACATTTGTTTAAAATATTTACTGTAAAAATTGGCAGGTTTCTTCAATGTGACCTTACTCAAAAGTTAAGTGTTCCATTACTCTTTTGTGCATTGTGTACACAATAAAATAGCGATCCTTTGTTTTTGGACGTATCTCATTGTTTTGCCTAAGTTAGGTGGATGTGTGTCATCAACCTATCTAGAAACATGAACACTATCAAATCTTCCAGTTGCTACAGGGTAATCATTCTCTCCCTAACTCCCCTCCTCCCCCAAGTTGTTAGGAAGGACTGCCTCTGAAGCATCTACCCAGCATAATATTGACAAAGCAGCAAATGATTTATAGTCAGTTGACAGGGAGGGAGTTTTAGAAATCAAATATAATTTCTTCACTGGAAACTGTGGGAAAAGGAGGAGTGAAATTCTGGCCCTATTGAATTAAATTAGAGTTTTGCTGTTGACTTCAACTGGGCCAAGATTTCACTCTGGGACTTTGTTCTGCACCTAAATAGCAATGACCTCATTAGTCATTCAATTAAGTCACTTGCAGGAGTAATTCTCCTTTAGTGCCTGAAGATCTCATATTCCCTGTGAACACTATACATTATATATTGCTTAAGTAAGCAATACATGAGATCTTTAAAAAAGTGAGTCTAGTCAAGAAATTTGATTGCATTGCTTTTTAAAATTTAATTTCTCCATAGTTATGTTATTGACAGACTTTGTAGTACTGAGTCAAACTGAAAGAAACAATTTCAGATGCATTTATAAAATCTTTTGTTTTAATATTGCCATGTTTCTCCTGATTTTCAGCAACTGGAAGTTATGTAAAACTATATAAAATGTGATAGTATATAATCAAGCAAAGCATGTCATCACTAAGCCTGATTCTCTTCTCTCACCCATTTTGTATTAGTGTAATACCATTCTCTTCAATGAAGTTACTCCAGATTTACACTGGTGTATGAAAGAGGATATTCAGGCCTCATTTCCTAAGAAGTTCCTCCCTCTCTTGAAATACATCTTTCAGTTGCCTTACAGTCCTTTCCAGGGTTACTAAAGGCAGGGGATTGTCTAGTGCAGGGGTAGGCAACCTATGGCACGTGTGCCGAAGGTGGCATGCGCGCTGATTTTCAGTGCCACTCTCACTGCCCGGGTCCTGGCCACCAGCCCAGGGGCTCTGCATTTTAATTTAATTTTAAATGAAGCTTCTTAAACATTTTAAAAACCTTATTTACTTTACATACAACAATAGTTTAGTTACATATTATAGACATAGAAAGAGACCTTCTAAAAACGTTAAAATGTATTATTGGCACGCGAAACCTTAAATTAGAGTGAATAAATGAAGACTCGGCACACCACTTCTGAAAGGTTGCAGACCCCTGGTCTAGTGGATTGTCTTTGACAATGGTAAACATACTTCTAAGAAGGCTACATAAACAATTTTTATAAAAGCTCTCTTCACTATTGTTTTCTTACATAACAAGAATGCTTTGTATACCACAATATTTGATGCACAAATCTATTGTAACTAAACCAGTAACAGACCCTGAATTTTGGTTCATATTAGTCCATATTTATGGGTATAATTTTGCAAATGTTGGCCCAATATTTTCTAGTGTATTCTATTACTTTGGCCAAGCAGCTTTGTGCAGAAGGAGTACATAATAATAATGCACAATAAAACCTCAATGGACTTATACAAAACAACGAGACAATTCTGTGGAATAATGCAGTTTCCTTCCTGAGAAAACAGATGTTGAATAGATGAGGGTGTGCTCATATGCAATTTTTGTGGGGGGTGCTAGGGAAGGGTGAAGAAGGAAGAAATTAGGTGTTTCGCTGTACAAGTTGAGATAACTTTAAGGACCAAGAACCAGTGTATATTTTCTGGAGTTAGTTTTTCTAATTTTAATGTGTCTAGTGAAATTGTTTGGCGGTGTGTTTTCTTCTGGAACGAATGGGAAAGGGGGATTAAAAGTAGTATTTATGGACAAAAAGGTCATTTTTTTCAATTTTCTTAATCTAAAACTCCCATCAGGTGCAAGCTATAATTATGTTGCCAACTAAAAATCATTCATCAGAAGGGTCTTGAGGGCACAGAGGATAAGTATTATGACACTGCAATAGATACCACATGAATGTTAGGCATTTTATCTAAATTTGAGATAAAGCAATTCCTTTTTACAAGTAGAGTCATTTATCACAATGTTTTTGTACCAAATATCTGATGCCAGTTCCATCATTGTATTTAACAGATATCGATGGAGCAGCAAGCCAATTCACCAGACCCTAGGGACCAAGAGCAATTGATTTTTTAAAATTAAGATTATCAGGTGAGCCACACCTAATCTGCACACACCCACTTCACATAAGGACTAAGTGGATGTACGCCAAGTATTAACATGGGCTCCACATGTGGACAAAGGAATTCTCATTTATAAAGTGAACTGAATATATTGATATAATCGATTTTTCCTCCAGCCACGCTGTGATAAGCAGTCAGGCAGCAAAGACAGGAAATTTTAGCCTGAGTTTCAAATGAGCATGTACCAAAGTAAGTTATTTCTGAAGTTTTTTTAATACAAAAACAAAAAAGGCAATATTCACTCCCTCCACATACACACTTCTTTACAGAAAAACATACTACCTTTAAAACAGTCAGTTCCAAATATTAAATACAAAAGCCTCAAGGGGCCAATGCAAAACCATCAAATGCTGTAGGTTCAAAGGGGGGGGGGGGGAGGATATAGGAATTCTAGGTACCAAAATGATAAGCAAAAGAAGGCTGCACTCATCCAATCTGCACTCCGTTTAAAAAAAATAAAAATAAAATAATCCAATTTGTTTTTCTCAGCTGGCCCTTAGCCAACAACAGACCTAGAGAAATTAAACATTAAGATGTTTTTGTCCTAGGTTTATGATTATCTACAAATTTAAGAATTTTTTAAAATGTATTTATAGAGCCTTCTTCAATGTCTCATTTGCCATGTATTTTTCCTTAAAAAAACAAAAGCCAAGACATCACTTAGTTTTAAATGGCCTAGAAAAAAACGCAAATGTTTGATGCAAGAATATGAAAGTCAGGAAGCAGAAGCAAGTTTTGAATATTGTCCATCATGTGTTAGCAAACGCAGAGCTAGGAAGGGTTACGTACATTTTCTATGTATAGCATTAGTATTATGAATCTTTCCTTCCTGTAGCCCTGACTTACACAAGCTTTCCCAGAGACAGGCAAATCTTCTCTAGCCTAGTAAGGCTCAAAACAAACAGCATTTTAAAGTGTAAAAGTGTTAGTAATGTTTTTACACTATTTGTTTTCCACCTTTGATACACAGATGGAATGGAATCCAAGGTAGGGTTAGCCCCTCACATAGCCAGCCTCCTTTCAGATTTCCAAGCCACTAAAAGTGTAATTTTAAAGTTTCAACTATTTTTTCCTTAGACTGACACTTCATGTTTTTATTACTTAATTTTTGTATAAAATGCCTGTTATAATACCAACACTGTGCATGTGTAACAGCATTTCCCCCAAATGCTATACAGCATGTGGCCTTAGATCTCACACTGTACCCAAGACATGTTCAGTCACAACTTCCTAGTCAGATATTGCTTGCTTTTATTATCTTCTAACGTTGTGCGTATGCATTTTATAATCAGACAGATATCCAAGAAATTATAGAAAAATGTTCCCAGTACCAGAAAAGCTAGCCCTCCCAATTTCCCATTTTAACCAAGCACTGATGTTTAGAATCACAAGCAATCTAGAAAAATACTCAATTCATTTTCTGTAAAATGGATATTTAAAATGAAAACAGGGTATGTCAGAAAGGTTTCATTTGCTCCTACTGTTGTCTGTTAAAACAATCACTTCTACAGAATTACAAACAAGACCAACTCAAATACCTTGCTTTCCTATAGACCTCCCTGGACCTCCCCCATCTCCCCAATTAAATAGCTTATGAGTTTTCTCAAGACACTGGGCTGGCTTAAGTGGCATCCTCTATCAGGCACCCTCCCTCTCCTTTATAAACACATTAGTAGGATTACAATCACCCAGAAATGAAGGTTTAGAAGTTTCTTCACAAAGTCTGGGCTTGAAGGCTGGCTATTCACTTCCATGACTCTTAAGACTAAGGACATCCACCCTTCAAGCCCTGAAGCAACTTCTAAGACTTTGATTTCTGTGTCATAGTAATCCAGGAAGTGGTTTTCTGTATAAATTTGAGGATGAGGGTATGCTTACGCTACAGTGGCACACATACAGCACTGCAGCTGTGCCACTGTAGCGTAGATGCTTCTTTCAGTGATGGAAAGGGTTTTTCTGTCGATGTAGGTAATCCACCTCTACAAGAGGCAGTAGCTAGGTCACCTTAAACATTCCAGTTGAGTCTACAGGGGAGTTAGGTTGACTGCGTTGCATGGGGCACAAAATTTTTCAAAGCCCTGAACAATTTAACTGGGTCAATCTAATTTTTAGGTTTGGTTTTAGGTTAGGTTTTTAGGTATACCAGTCCTGAGACTTCTGACAAACTAAAACTCTTTGATGTTTTTTATGGTAAAGAATCTACTTTAATTGTTTCTTCACCTTTTTGAATGGTGTAACTATTGTGGTTTTTCAATCTAAGTAAAATTGATATGGGAATCACATAGCTCAATGTGCAAATGACAGACTGTATTCAGAAGACAAAAATCTATTGTGGAAAGAGACAGAAAAACTGACAGAGCCAACTGAGTTACAGTTAAAATTTCTTTTATTTCAGTATAGGAGATCCTGAACTGAAGATGTATGTTTTGGCCCGAACTGTTAAACTGGATACGTTATTCTCTAAATATATTGTGCCATAAGTGTACACGGTACTATGATAGTAAGAAGTCTAGGACATGTTCCATCTTTATCATTAGCAGTGGCTTGAAGTTTCAGATAAGGTATGCATTGCTGAATATTCCTGGAATATAAACAACAACTATGGAACTTTATTTAATATTACTGATTGCATACAGGTATTCAAGACACCATGGTGATGGATGTAGAATAAAAACCTACATTACGTGAACATGTTATAAACAGAATCTCAGCTTTTGGAAGTTCAAAGAGTTTACAAGATGAGAATAATACATGAGAAATTCAATTTTCTATTTAAAAAAACGTGTTGCCAAAGAACAACATTCAAGCTTAGAACTTTCTCATGTGAACGTGAAAGCATCTAAATAAAACAGTAAGGTATGGCAGGCAACGCCGGTCTCTTCAGTTACTGCAGGCCTTGGGTGATGTTAAGTAGTAAAAGACTAAAATTCTGTTACTTGCAATGATCCCCCATTTCAGATGTTTATTGGTGGCATGAAATAGGAAAAAAATATCAAAAAGTTAATCCCCCCCAACATTTCTTGCTAATGCGCAGAGGACAAAGACGAAAAAAAAACTCCAGTAGACATTGGATTTACAGGTTGTGGAGGACCTCCAATGATTTTTCATTTTGGTTTATTCTTAAATATTGTTTTGCAGAGGGGATTATCTAGAAGGATAGCTAGAAAAAACAGTGCTAGAAATACAGATTTTAGTTTTCCAGCCCTGCAAGAACAGCTTGAATTACCTTTCTTTAGCATAGTAATTTCTTCAAAATCCTGTGAACTCATTCCTCCCTATCCTCTGAGATATCTCCTCCTAAGATAGTATCTTTATATGTTTTTAATCATTGTATTTTGAGGATTCTATCTGTATACTGTATAAAATTAGACTTCTGTGTAGCTAAATGGAATTGAAGTGGTATTTTAATTACAAGTTGCATGTGTTTTATTAGGATTGTCTTCTTAATCAAATATCTTACCTTGTCTTAGATTTCTTCATTGTGTGCGTATTTGCTAACACCAGTAAAAACAGATGATATAACAAATCTGCCACAAATTGATAGTGATAGAATTATTTACTGTATGCAAAAACAGTACAACTTGAAGTCGATGTTTTGGAATATTATGTCATTCTAAACACAATATGTTGTAGTTATGAACAGAAATCCAGCTCGTTTGATACTGGGTGTTAATGAAGTTAAAATCTTCTCCATAAGAGGACAAAGAATTTACTATGCAGTATTAATATAATATTGTTAAACTCCTTGCATGGGAAAAACCCTTTCACGGGTTTCTTTACACTGCTGTGTGATGGCCAACTCAATTCATTCTTTCCATGTGTGGGAAATGACAGCCTGACTAAGAACTTAGAATACTCTAAGTCCCATACTTCTTACTTCCACTTTTCTGTGTCAAAGTTTGGGAATGTACCTATACCTTAAACTGAATGAAATTGATACTTTACCTGTTTTGAAATATTAAAAAAGTCTACCCATTTTACTGAATGTAATCTATATCCATCAAATTTGATTGAAATGTTGAACCAGGTATGCCTCATTGCAAACACATTGAAAGATATGTGCCAATAATCTAGCAGTCCTAGGGGCCTGGAGCTTTAAAAACAAACAAACAAACAAAAACGATTGCACTCTAAGGGCACCCACATGCATTACATAAAAATTTATCCATCTACTCCATTTTTTATGTAAAGAACCAGAAAGTAAAACTAAACACCACTTGTTTTATCCTCTAGAAAGAGATCAATGACATAACTACATGTCTTCTCACAAAGATCATGAAACTTTCATGGTGTTATGCCAAGTTGTTCTATATCATATACAAGTCTTTTCTCATTCTCTATAGCCTTTGCAGTGTTAAAATAAAATTCTAATTCTATTCCATCATAGGTAATTCGTTAAGAATTTCACTTCAAAAGTAACATTTCACATGAGATATAAAGAAACATTTCTGATGCAAAGTGCATATACAGAAAAGTAACTATTTTTCTCTCAGGATTAGATTCATCTGTAGTTTTATTTCTGAGGTGGTGATCTACATTAACAACTGCAAAAGAATTAAAAACTAAGTTTCATCTGGTGACGCAGCCTAAGATTTTCAAAAGTGATTAGTGATTTTGGGTGCTCAACTTAAGACACCTTGAAGGGCCTGATCTTTTGAAAGTCTTAGCACCTACCTTCTGAAAAATCAGGACCCTTTAAAGTACTTCAAGTTAGGTACCCAAAGTCACTATTAACTTGAAAATTTTGGACTTAATTGATTGTTCATGTGAATTTTATGCAGAATTTTTTAAAGCCCCTTTTAATAAATAACTAGTTTACTTCCCCTTGTTTTAAACTAAAATACTTCCTTTATAAAAATTAGTAGCAATGAAGACAAATTTAAGGGCTCAATGCAGCTTCCAACAATCCCAGAAAAATATTTTGTTGCATTTGAATCTGGTCCCATCCCGGAATCAATCTACAGTCATTTATTGAAAAGAGCACGAAGGCCAGAAGTTTTTCTACATTGCACTGTGAATTTGCACGTGTGCGCTTACATAAGTAGGATATCTGTTATTTTTCTCATCCACCTTAAAAGACAATGTCTAACGCAACACTTTAAGCTATAAAAGTGACCACAAAAAATATAAAGCAGATCAAATATATTTAATATAAAAGAATTGCATCCTATCAATTAGCTTTGCACCTCTGTCCCATAAAAACAAATATCAATTTGCTTAATCACCTCATCTTTTATTTTATATTTATTTTTAAATGCTCCCTTTCCTTTACCAACCAGGAGATTTTTCTGTTGATTAACACCCTTAGGCCACATGTCTACATTGCCAAACATGCAAGCGCTAAAGTAACATTACACATTTTTTTTAAACCACCCACAAGATCCGAAGTTTATTTACATCTTATTTTGTTTCACAGAAGAATCACTAATAAATTAAGAAGCAAATGCCTAGCATGTTTCATTTATTTACTGGCATAATAGCTATCATCATAGAAAACTCACTAGGACAAATCCTTAGTTGGTATAAGTTAAAGTCAGTGCTGATTTACACCAGCTAAGGACCCAGCACATGACCAACTATTATGCTGAAGTCTCCATTGTTTGTGAAAAGTTTATTTTAAGATAATGTTAAGTTGTCAATAAATTTCTTTTCAACCTTCCTTAGAAACCATTAATATAATTCACTTCCTTGTTTGCAAACCTGTATTGTGTAAGCACAGCTCTTGTATTACTCTTCCTCCTATCTCATTTGCAACGCATAGCACAGAGTTTGCAGCGGAGATTTCAGAGAGGTTTCAGCTCAGCCCATGCACTTGAACAATTTGGCTCACAATCATTTGTAGGTGGAAAAAGAATTTGACCCTAGATTTTCCTAAGTCCTAAAACAACTGAGCCTTTGAAGAAAGATCTCGACAGTGAATTTTTTTAATTTATATTTAAAAATCAGAGAACATGTCTTCCCAGATTACAACATCAAGAGACGTACATTTTAAACCAAATAGATTGACAATTTCCTCCTTACATGGATTTGGTTGACAAGTCAAATCCCACAAACACATACAGCATTAGGTAGAAAGCCTCAACAGTTGCTCCAAAAAAGTGGAAAGCTTAAGCCAAAAGAAGGAAATCAGCTGATTCAGATAAAGATGAGAACTAGTATTACCTAGGCTGTCCTTCCTGAGGGTTCTTGTGTTTTTAGTTGTCGTTTGATTTTGTTGTTGGTGGGTTTTTTTGGGGGGGGGGGGGGGGGGGGGGAGGAGGCGGGAGAAGAAAAACATTTTTGAAGTCATAGTAACTATACACAGCAGTTAATGTGCTATCATTCCAATTTGTAAAAATTAGCCATTTACGGAAAACAGTCTAGATACTTATATTGCACTCATGATGGTAGCTGAGCAACTTAGGTTTTCAACAAAACAGTGAAATGGGAGAAGTGAAAGGAACTGCAGCTTGAAGTCCTATTGTCTCACAAACAAAACATTAATTCTCTTCTTTGACTAACCTAAAACCTTCATAATTTTTTTTTTTTTAATAACATCTGACTTTTTAATATGAACTTCTGAGGTTGCCTAGGTCTGTTCCTGCTAAGTGTCTGGAATCCCCTTTTAGAACAGCGTGCATAGGTTGTTCTCATGCTACCATTCTTTGGCTGTTTGTTTTAACAGTACAGATGACCGATAGAATGGATTCCATTTATTGAATATGAATATACACTTAATTTACTGTATGTCAATGGAGGAGAGTTACAATACCAAATATGCAGACCTAAGACTATATGATAAGTAAATATCAAAAAGATACATCCTTCACTGCCTGTTTAAGTATGCTGGAGATTAAGCTACTTGCACCACAGAAATAGTACCCAATTGAACAGATCGAAAAAGATTGAGAGCATAAAAGGCCACTGCTCAGAAAACTGACCAAGACTGGTGTAGACCAAATACAGAGGATCAAGAAACTTGCTTCAATATAAAACCTATGGCAACATGACAGTTTTGTTACACAATGTAATTAACATAGTCGACACTTAAATAAAATCTGTAGAAGAAAATACACAACACACTGGCATTTTACTTTGCTTCTAAGAGAAGGTTACAATTCAAAAAAATTTTTGGTAAATACATTTAAAAAACACAATATCTGAAGTCCCTAAGTGGACGTTTGTTACAATAAATGAATTTGCAATACACACACTAACAGGTTTTACATAGGCCAGAACTGTAGCTCATCTAGAGCAAGGTTAGAGAATTTAATCTGTCATTTTTTTTTTTTTTGTTCTGTGTTTTTAAAAAAGATTTACACCTGATACTTTTTGTAACTATATGGCTGTGTGTGAACACCACTTTTTTTTTACCTCATTCTCAGTTAAGGAAGCTGAAGGAGATGAACTCTTGCTAAAAGCAAGAGTTGAAGATTCTGCTGCTGAAGCCCGATTTCGCTTCTTCAGTGGTTTACATGCATCAGACAGATTTTTCGTTGCTGTAAAATAATTTTGGTTTACAAAGTGAAGTTTGGAACTTTAAAACGTTATCTCCCTGAAGCCATTTAAAATATTCCCTCAGATAAGGGAAGGAATTGTTTAGGTATGTCTTCTGGGCGCCTATGTAGTACTGAGTAAGCAGTGCACAATCAGTTTTTGAAATAATGATGCGTTTTGTTTTGAAGACTCAAGAGATCTCCAATTAAACAAATATGTACTTAAAATATTGTTAAAAATTTCCCAAATAGTTTGCTAAATATTTTAAAATTACAATACTCTGTAATTTATGACTTTTTTAAAAGAGATGTAACACTAATTTGCTCAAACACTACATTAGAAGGCCTACATGATCTCAGCAAAATCGGATTCACTTTGTTAACAAACATCCCCTTTTAAAAAAAAAGTTATATAAAAGGAACTGGATGCTTACATTAAAAACAGCAACAATACCATGTATATTAGTTTAGATCTTTTTGCAGTGTATTAACATTTTTGAAACTGAACGTAAGAGTTAAATATGTGTTCTTATAAAAGTTACCTTAAACCTGTGCATGATTAACAAATCTGATCAATGAACCATTTAGCACACAAGATTGTTTTACAACTCCCTCTCAACTCTCCACATTGCCTCCCGTCAAACAATTGTTATAAAGAAGTTCTTGAATCACACATTAATTTAAGTTTGATGGTCACTATTTACTATATACACTTATTTTATTGGATAAATGTATATTAATCATGCATTTGAACAACAAGGTTTATATTGCTACTTTACAGTATCAATGGGCAACAGTTTTAATTTGGTGCCATCAAATGGTGAACTTCAGAACTGCTGCTTTAAATCAGCAATACACCATTTCAATCAAATATAGTACTGCAAAATGCTGGCAGTGCAGAAAAGAGTGCAACCCCTCAAACTGGGTTGAGCATAACTCAATATGGCTTCAGCAAAGTTTAGATGGCTGTCTCAGACAACCTGTTTAGTTTAAATGATTTAACTGAAAAAGTTAATTAAAACTTATTCTGACCACATTACCTGACTGGTTCTTTTGTGAAGAGAAGGTTTCTGTGACCTTTGTTTTTGCTGTTTTGTCATTGCTTGTCTCCCTCTGTCACAAAATAAAAATAAAAAAGAAAAAAGAAAAAAAACTCCTAATTTATGAGTGATTGGATAAAGGTGGCAATTACTTTTGGATTTCTGTTATTAGAAAGAAAATGTCTTTGCAAACATCCTGGTCTATATTGTAATGTAGTTCAGCTATGGTAAGTTTCCATTTTAGGCATGTTTATTTTTTATAAACCACCAACAGCAGAGGCTATAAAACTGTCAAACAAAAACAAAAAAAACCCCAACTTGATATTCAATGTCTAACCTATTCACCTGAAACTGAAATATGAACCCCTGCATGAAAAGGAAAATGCTATATGAAGATAAAGCATTTCAGTCAGCTTTATTATTCTTGTGTCCAAATTGGTCAAATTAATACCTTTAAATTACTAACGTAACTGCAGCAGAAATATATACATTTGAGGATCAACCCTGCACTGAATTTTAAGTCTCAGATACTAGTTTTCAATGTCACTACTTATAGCAGTGTCATTTTTTTGCACTGTTATTGTTAAAGGTTGTGCCAGCATTTCCATTATAAAATACTATTTTCAATGGAATATTGATATTGCATAAATTTGCGCCAAACTGAAACTTATCAAATATTTTAGGCCAAGAAGTATTTTGAGAAATTTGGGAATTTACATTCAGCTGTTTGACTGTGGACATTGCACCTGGTCAAAAATAGGGTACCTCCCTTAATTACTTAAGCAACAGGGATAGCCATGAATATCTTAACTATGAGCTATGGATCCACTGAAGTAGTAAATCATGCAAATACACCTCTACCCCGATATAACACTATCCTCGGGAGCCAAAAAAATCTTACCGCGTTATAGGTGAAACCGTGTTATATCAAACTTGCTTTGATCTGCCGGAGCGCTCAGCCCCGTCCCTCCCCCCCAGAGCGCTCGAATTCGCGTTATATCGGGGTAGAGGTGTAGTAGTCAACGTTGCTTAACCCTAAACTGCTGCAGATCTGATCAACAAGACGGACATTATGGAAGGACCCAACTGTCAATATATTTTGATTTTGTAAAGGAGGTTTAAGTATTTATTGATTTTCCTCGGTCAATCCATTGTTGAGCTGGTAAGGTTTTGTAGAATACCTCAAAGCCAGACTACAAAGGAAGAAGTGGCCTGCTGGATCAAAAAAACCCACCATAATGGAAACCAATAGCAGTTTTGCCTATCCATAAGCCATACTCTTTGCTGAATAAGTAAGTCTGTGTTTATATAAACTTCCTATCACTGAGACAACTAGAAGCTATAGTTCCATCAGGTTCATAAATTTCTTGATGTATTTTTTAACAAGATGATTGAGGATCCATGGTCTGATTCACTCTTCACTGAAAGTGTCCTTGCTTTTGTTACATATTTATGGTCCTTTAATGCAGCTCCCATTGTGCCGATGTGATTTCTATATGCACCATAAGTTCATAGTTACACATTTTTCAGACAGAATCTATGAATATGTATTATTACCTAATCATTTTGTTCTATAGCATTTAAATTTCATAAAGAATAATTAAGGGCACAGAATAGCAATAGCAACACACTGATCCTTTGCAAGGAGCAAAGTTTCATGATCAATCCCAAAGCTTCTTGCTCCCCAGGACAGAGGATATTAAAAATCTGCCACTGAGTTGAAACTAAAGAATGGGAAGTGCAGCTTCAATGCTCTTCACTACTCCACAGGTGGATGACAGCTAAGTGATCTTTAAATTGTTTATGATGATAAAGTGGACAGCTGGAACTATTCTAGGTTTCTAAGAGGAGGAAATGGGTAAAAGGTGATTCATACAAAGTAATAAGAAAGTAACCATTCTGCTATGTCTGAGACCTTCTGGAGCCAAAGGCATAACAAGAGCATGCACGTATGTATTCAAATTACCTAGTAAGCATTGGATCACAATGCTCCTTCCTCCAGGGGATTCACAACACTATTTTACAGTAAGTCTTCATATACTATATTACTATGGCCTGATCTGGAAAACACTTACATACATGCTTCTGTTTTCATAAGATTATTCCTTCAGAGTTTGCTGGGTATACCCACATGGAAAAGGTTAAGTACATGCCTAAATGTTTGCAGAGTATGGGCTCACTGTTATAGACAGAATCCCTAGTGATCTAGGCAAGTCCATAAAAGAAGTTATTCACTTTGTGTAGTAAAGATGATTCTTCGAGATGTGTCCCCTAATGGGTGCTCCACTGTAGGTGTGTCTGTGTCCCTACAGTGGGGAACCCATTTGGACACTACTCAAAGAAGAAGAATTATCTAATTCTGACAAACAAGCTAGAAACTGAAGAGGAGCCAGTTAAAGACCTGCTATCTGAACAACAAGTTGTTATATATACTGCAATTTCTAAATTTAACAGATTGGAGTTCAGGACACTGTGCCAGCCTAAAGTGCTTTACAGGTTTAAATCTGATTCTTAAAAGTGTTTATTTGTACTTTATTCATTTTTAAGGACACAATCTTTGATTCAGACAAATGGTGGTAACATTCACATACACATCTCTACATTTTGACACACAGAAAAGGGATGAAATTGTAAAGCAAGAAAACCAGTGGGCTGAGCCCTTGCCCATGGGAATTGAATTCTATTAGTATATTTTTTCAGCTAGGTTCAAGTAACTAGCAAGGACCTCTTTTCAGATGTCTCCGCCTCAACACTAAATTAACAAAATCTTTTTAACAAATGCATCCAAACAGACATCTTTACAGTTGCTTCATTTGATGCAGTTAAAACCCAGTAAATATTAAATCCTGAAAATGGAAATGCTGACAAACTTAACTATAGCAGAGTGATTGGTGCTGCTATAATTGACTTAAACAAACCGATGATATAATTACCTTCCGATTATTCTGTTTATCCATCCTGAGTCTTTTCCTAGGTGCTTCCTGAACTTCAAAATCTTCTGAAGGTTCCTTTGTCCTCTTTTTTTGGTTTCTTTTATTTCCATGTAAGTTACCTTGGGGTGGGGGATGGGGGAAACTTACATGAAAAAAAATCTAAAGCTCACTTCGAAATTATCTTAAACTGATCTAAATTATATTTCTTTTAAGTCGTTACTTTTTTTAAACGATTAAAAACTTTAACAAATTTAATTAACCCCTTAATGCCCAGGGTCCAGTTTCTATTATTGAATGCTAGTTCTAAAACGTATCCAAACTCCTAATTGCTAAATATTCAACTTATTTAGTAAGACAGATCCATCTGCATAAGCACTAGTCTAAAATTGAATATGCAATTTTCCACATTTGTCCCCTATCAAATAAAATAGAGCTGTTCTATAAAGCTGTAACTGTTATTCTTCATAACAGTGCTTTACCACTGAACAAAAGTTTTGAATGTCTCCCTCATTCTTTTATTAAGTTCTCCCAAGGATATGGATGCAGGTACTGGAGACTGAAGACATCTATTAAGGGGCCTCTGTCAGAGACAGGATATCACCAATCATACGGACCATTGGCCTTTTCTTGCATGGCAATTCCTATCTTTAAAAATACAAGTGTATAGAAGGTCTTAAAAACTCCATTATGCTTCTGTTTTGTTCTGTTTAAGATTACTTGAATTATTATATAAAGAATTCACGTACAATAAGTTATTTGCTTAATTTCAGTGTAAAGCTCCAACACAAAAGGTCAGTCCATAGCCACTTACTAGGTTTAATTATCTACCATTTTGAGGTACAGTTGGTATGATAATGGCTTAGAAAGAGGTCTGGTTCATTTATGATCCATGATGAGACCTAGTACACTTACTCTTAACATTGACCCTCCAGTACTTTCCAAGGTCAGAGGCCACATTGCATGTTTAATATGGAGAAATTACAGAGTCCCAGACCATAAATATATTATCTAAAAATCTTTCACAAAAGTTAGCATTTTAAATTTGTTCTACAGCTAGAAGTGTGCTGTTTCAATGGGAACTGATTTCTGATAAATATTTCAAAGAAAGGCAACAACCTTAAAAATAAGAACAGCTGTCAAATTCGTTTTTTTCCATATTCAATTGATTTAGGACTTTTTTATTATCTTAAATTCAAAGCAGCTCTGAATCTGCAAACTTAAATTAAAATGGCTCCAGGAGAACCTGCTATTTACAAAAAGCCAGCATTAAAAACCAAAACAAAACAAAAAAAACCCCAATACGTTTTCCAGTAGGGTCTGGATGGGGAATGATTGAACGGACATGTTTTCATTTATAGAGAACTGAAAACGTACACAAAGATATGTACTAGAAACACCTGGTACAGGTACAATTCCAATTACATTTCTTGCAATATGACACTGAGGAAGTTGAACAAAATTCAGTACTACAATGTTTAGATATTTAATTTGGGATCCATTAAAACTCTAAGTCAAAGATGACAACATCTGAGAAGAAATAAAGAGGTTATGATACGTGGGTGATTACATAAAGGTACACTCCATAGCTACTTATAATGATGAACTAATTGCACATAACACAAATTTCAATTACTTCTGGATCTTGATCTCCTTTTAGGTGAGTCTTGAAACACTTTACGTTTGGCCTCTCCAATATTCTTCAATGATGAACCTTGAGAGATACAGAATGTTGTTGTTGTTTTTTTTTTTTTTTAAAAAACCCCGATATCCAAATATTTGACACTTAAAATTCTGTTAAAAACGTCGCCAATTTTCCACAAAATGTTATTTCACACACAGAAAGATAACAAAACTGACTGCCATTTTTATACATTTTTTTTGTTTCAAATCTGACAATCTTTCAAACACTCTCTCTCATTCTTGTCACTGCCCAAAGCAGCACCTGGTAGCTTCAAATACTTCCACAGCAGGCCTTCCTATAGTGCTATAAAACACTATGTATACCAGACATTTATAACTGGACTGAGAAGGGTAAAGCAAATGCCACACACCCTCCATTCTTCCTTCTTAAGGAAGCTACGCCAAAGAACAACTCAAATTATCATATCAAAATTCTAAATAAACTGTTGTTTATCAAGACCATGAATCTTAGCCAACAGCAAAAAAGTTATCTTGCAATTTCTTATGCGGTCCTAAAAGCTTTGCAGTACACCACAATAAAATGCCAAAAATGGAACAAAGGTTTAGAATAAAGTTTGGAATACTTGCTTCCTGAGCTGATGAATGTTATGAGGTAACACCTTTTTTAAAATATGTGTGTGTGTGTGTGTGTGTGTGTGTGTGTGTGTGTGTGTGTGTGTGTGTGTGTGTGTGTGTGTGTGTGTGTGTGTGTGTGTGTGTGTATAAAGAAAAGACAGTACTGGTTATATTTTATAAACCACTTCTTAAACTATTCTTAAGAACTAACCCATAAGTTTACATTAATAAAAATGACTGATTTTCCCATTCCCACCACCCACATTTAGTGGGCAGTGAAGATAATGGCAGCTGCTTATGGGCAGAAGAAGAAGGAGAAACCACCAATCTCTAAACAGTAGAACGTTTACATATAACAACTTTGTAGAACAATGAGTAAGGAATGTAGACTTCATGGATTGCTTTTATTGTAACCATTGGCATTCTTTTCCTATTGGCACAAACACCAAGAATTAAAACCAGAAAACAATGATAGCTGTTTTCCCTACAGGTCTCAAATATGTGCTTAGTTTAACATCACTATGTATATCAAATTTAGTTAGAGTACACTAGCACAGTTTTACGTTTACCAGAGTCTTCTTCAGATTTGGGAGAGGTCACTATGGCAAACTTTGTGTTATAGCGAGCTTTCTGTTTTTCACTAAGCATGTTCCACTGCGATTCAAGCAGTTCTTCAATCTCCTCACGTGAAGCATCTGGATGTTCAGCAACCACCTGTTTATGCAAAAATGGGGCATACATTAAAGAGATAAACATTAAAAGAGTGCTGTACATACCTGTATTATTCTAATACAGTGGTTTAATACATACAAACCCTCTTAAAATTTCTACTATATTCATAAAGAACTACTACAGTACAGACTGGAAGATTCCCTGCATATCCCATTTATCCCTAAAAATAAGGTTTTAGCAACACAGATTTCAGCAGCAAGAATTATTTATTGTACTTTATAATTCAAAATAACTTGGACACCTTTTAACATTCAGAATACTGAGAACGAATGAACCACATCATTGGAAAAAAATCCTTGTAATTTCATAGTTAGCAAAATTTAAATAAATACCACAATAAAAAATTAGGTGAATATTAGTGGAAAAAAACAAGTGATGGCCTTCATAGATTCCACTGAAGTAATGAGAAGTATTCAGAAGTAGTTTGGCAGATATAATACTTATTATATGTGCTGGCAATAATTTAGTTAACATTTTCCCAGACCACTTTACATATTTTAGAATATATTCTATATTTTCTTTTATACTTTGTTTAATCTAATCAAGTATGAAGAAGCCCAAGTGTGGTAAGTATATTTAGGATACAAAAACATTTGAGTTTTAAGCATACTGGCCCTGATTTGGTTGTATACTCTTGGAAAGTAAGCTAGCATAGAGAAGTCTGTTTAACAAAAACGGAAAAGCAGATACTAAATTTAAAAGCTTAAAAATATTAAATGGGATACTAAAGTGAAATCAAGTATGTGGTTTAAAATCATGCAAGTCTTCTGGTCTACAGATCTGGAGAATTGACTCAACCACATTCAGTACCATGCATCCTCCCAAATCCCAGCTATCACTAGTCTCAGGAGGCATCCCTCAAAAACCACCACACAATAGGAGAAACCCAAAGGCTAGGCCCCTAAAACCACATTCTCAATCAGTAAAATCATTAAATGGAGAAGGAAACAACAACCCGAATCTTCTGCTGATGAATACAAGATCAGCCACCAATAAAACCAGCACCATTCATTATCTTACTTTCAATAAAGCACCCAGCCTTGCTTACATCACTAAGATTTGGTTCAATGTCACTTCTAACCCTATCCTAATACACCCAACCCCATAGCATATACCAGTGTTTCTCAACCAGGGGTTTGCGGCCCCAAAGGGGCCATGAGCTGGTTTCAGGGCCTTGTGGCTGAAACCTAGAGCCCCGAGCCCCAGTGCGCTCGCGGGGCTGAAAGTTCCAAGCCCCGGCGCCACCCATGGGGCTAAAGCTCTGAGTCCCCCAACCTGTAGGGCTAAAGCTGGAAGCCCCGAGAGGCAGAAGCTCCTGCGCCCCTAACCCTGCAGGGCTAACGCCCCAAGCCCTCCTCCCTGCTCAGTGGAGGAAGTCCAGAGACCTGAGCACCCCACCCCCACCCCACCCTGTGGCTGAAGTTGTGAGCCCCAAATCCCCCACTCTGGCAGCTGAAGCCCGGGCCACCTGCCCCCCACTGGGCCCTGGAATTTTTATAGCATGTGCAATAAAAAAAGGTTGAGAACCCCTGCTCTATACATCGCAGGACAAAGAGAGAGACCTGAGGGGGAGGGAAGGAAGAGTAGCAGTCCTGTTCCCCAACCATCTCAGTTGCAGAAGACATCCCTCTCAAGACAAAAATATTTATCCCACCCAAGACAAAAATATTTGAGTGCATCTACATGATCTATGAGGAGAAGGACAAAACACACTTAGGACTCTTAGTGGTATACAGAGGTCCATATAGAAACCTTCTCAATTTCCTGGAAGAACTCAGAATGACTGCCCAATAGTACTGGAATCTCCCTAATTCCTTGTCCTGTTGCATTCTATATATGGAGATTGAAGTAAGTTATACAATAGTACTTGATCTAATGGCCTACATGAAAGCCATGGGATCGTCCTGGAAGTTTCTGCACCTACACATGCAACTGGACATACATTTAAACCAATCTTCAGCCCAGGAGTAGATATGGGAGACGTTGCCAACATATCACTTTCCTGGTCTCACCACCACCTCATCTAGGCAAAATCAGAGCCTTCCTTCCTACTCATTAGCACAGTGAACAACCCAAGCTTGTCCTCTCCCAGAGACTCTCCAGGTTTTCAACTTAACCTAAGAGAACAAGCCACAAAAATACAAGGCCAAAGCGACAATGAGTTAACTCAGCAGTCCAATCACATGATGTCCATTACTACTGATACCAGCCCACACTCCCTGAGATAATTATGGTTCACAAGAGTGCTAGTGGTGCAAATCACATTCTGAATCCATTTGCCAGCAGCACAAATCTCTCCTACGGGAATGCACCACTGCAATAAAGGATACAAAACAAGTATCCTATTCCTCCACAATCAACCCAGCAGAGTCACATCCAGCAGAGCTATTCCGTGTTGTGAACCAGCTCTCATCAACCCAAACTGCATAGCCCAGACACCAGACCCAAGTATGGGCTGCTGTTGAGAGCTGTCAGCATACTTCATTAGGAGATCAACTGAACATGTATGGTGACAATCAGTAACAAGAATTCCACCCAAGATCCAAGTATTATCCACCAAATCACCCTTACTGAGTTTGGCCTCACCACACATACCAAAACTCAAGCAGCCCAGGAAAGTTTTAGAGTTTGTGAATGAGATCCATGCCCCTCCCCCCTTCTAGTAAAAACCAGCATAGAATAACTATGCCCACTACCAACTGAAATAGTCAATGCCTCCCCTTCAGAGACGCCCACCTATCAAACTCCTTGAAAAACAGAATAAGCGGCCCAATATTCAAGCAGCCATCACTTGACCTTGCAGTTTACTCCAACTACCGTCCAATCCCCGGGCACAATAACTGAGGGCCAATTTCACAAAGCAGAAAATAATTATGAGCTAATTCAGCTGGGAAGAAGAATTTAATAAAAAAACTTGAGTGATAATTGGGAATCATGTAAGAACACCTTACTTGTTGCACAAAAAGCCACAATCCATTAGGCTGTGCTGGTTAAAAAAAAAATGAACCTGATTTAGAGCGGAAGCAAAGGCAGCTATAAAAAATAATATGCAAGACATGGAAGAAAGGGGAAGCTGATAGTAATCAATATAATTCTGAAGTTAGGAATTGCAGAAAACTGACAAGGAAGCAAAGGGATACAAGGAGAAATTAATGGCTAGCAAAGTTTAAGGACAAGGAGTTTTTTTAAATATTAGGAACAAAAAGAATGGCATTGATCCATTACTAGATGGAAATGGTAGAATTATCAATAGTAATGCAAAAAAGACAAATATTTCTGGTTTGTATTTGGGGAAAAACATAATATAGCCTCAACATATGGTGATGAGAACACACTTTTGATTCCACTGTTACCTCTGGAACATGTTAAACAGAAACTACTAAAGTTGGACATTTTTAATCACCTGGTCCAGATAACTTGCATTCAAGGGTTTTAAAAGAGCTGGCTGAGTAGCTCGCTGGATCATTAATGTTGGTTTTCAGTAAGTCTTGGAGCACTGGGGAAGATCCAGAAGACTAGAAGAAAGCTAATGTTGTGTCAATTTTTCAAAAGGGTTAATGGGATGACCTGGATAATTATGGGCCTGTGAGCCTGACATTGATGCTGGACAAGATTGATGCTGGAATGGCTGATACAGGACTCTATTAATAAAATAATTAAAGGAGGGTAATGGAGATAATCAATATAGGTTTATGGATAATAGATCCTGTCAAATTAACTTGATTTTTTAAAATAAAGTTATAGGTTTGGTTGATAAGATAATCGAGTTCTGTAAGTCATCTGACTTGGTACCACACATTTTGATTAAAAAACTAGAACGATATAAAATTAACATGGCACACAAATGAATTATAAATTTGCTAACTGATGGATCTCAAAATACAATTGTAAACGGGGAATCATCATCAAGTGCATGCATGTCCAGTGGGGTCCCGAAGGGACTGGTTTTAGCCATATGCTTTTTCACATTTTGATCGCTGATATGAAAGAAACTGATAAAAAGTTTGCAGATAAAAAAAATTAGGGAAGTGGTAAATAATGAAGAGGACAGGTCACTGATACAAAGCAATCTGGATTGCTTGATAAACTAGACAAGCAAACAAAATCTGTTTTAATACAGTTAAATGGAAACGTATACATCTAGGAACAAAGAATGTAGACCATATTTATAGAATGGGGGACTATCGTGGGAAGCAGTGACTCCGAGATTTGGGGGTGGTGCTGTAGTCAGCTGAACATGAGCTTCCAATGTGATGCTGTGCCCAGAAGAGCCACTGTGAGCCTGGGATACATAATCAGGGAAAACTTCAGTAGGAGTAGAGAAGTTATTTCACCTCTGTATTTGGTACTTGCAGCGATGTCCTGGCACCTGTCTTGCCCTCATCCACGAGAGCCGAGAATTCTGGCTTAGAGTCTGGTGGGACAAGGTCCAAAAAATTGGACATTGCGCCCCATGATTTAAAGTTATATTGGCTAAGGATCGCCTACTGATTCAATCTGAAGCTGGAGCCCTCCAGTGAAGTATATCTTCTTCCTGAAGAGGTCCAGCTTCTTCGCGTCCTTAGCTCGAGGGGTAGGTCCTTGCCTCTCCCTCTCATTGACAGCCGCAACCACCGAGTATGGCGGGGGGTGGGTGAACAAATAGTCGTAGCCCTTGGAGGGCATGAAGTACTTTCTCTCGACTCCTTTAGCTGTGGTAGCCAGAGAGGCTGGTATTTGCTAGAGAGTTTGTGTGTTCTCCTGAACGGTTTTAATCAGGGGAAAGGCCACCCTGGTGGTCCTGCCGGGGATAAAATGTCCACCATTGGGTCTGACACCTCGGTGTTCTCTTCCATCTGAGTGACCCTCCTCAGGAGTTCAAGGTGGGCTCTGCTGTCAGAAGGGGGGGGGGCCCCCGAGAATGCCACCACCTCATCTGGAGACGATGATGATGAGGAACCCCGAACTAGGGAGGACCCCTCCTGCCCATCCAGTTCCTCAAAATGCTTCAGCTCCACCCCCAAATCGGAGTCTGCATCTGTGCTTGCCACGGTACTGGTCGTTGCGCTGGACGCAGTGCCTTCCACAGCACTGATCGTAGCCGCGGTGCCAGACGGGGTGCCTAGTGCGGTGCCAGCTCTGTTGTCGGTGCCAGGCATGGTACCGATTGTGGTGCTAGCGGCAGTAGCAGTGGCCGTCACTCGAGAGAGATCCCTGGCACTGGACGCAGTCCTTCTCTCAGAAGCAACCAAAAAGGAGCATGCCAAGGCGAACCCCTGGGACTGATGGTAAGCCCACAGGGTCCAGAAGGGCCACTGAGTCTTCATCTGAGCTGGTACTTCCATTGTGGTGGCCATGGTACCAGGGGGAAGGTTTCAGTCATCCCCGCAATCTGGGAGTGCCAGCGGCTAAGGTGCTGGCTTCCATGGAGCACATATTAGTCCGTGTCCGATTCAGACTCCAAGGAGTCTGCGCACAGAGACCATAACGGCGTTGTGCCCGTTGATGCCAGGGCAATGGAGATCATTGCCGACTCACAGCCGCCTTGCCCCTGGACTGCACAGGTAGCCTCTGTGTTATCTGGGGCCTTGGGGCCGGTGCAGTGCCTCTATGATCGGGAGAGTGAGGACCCGTCGGAGTTATCAGGTTGAAGGCCACCTCGTAAGTCTCAGGTGTGGAAGGGAGTTCAAAATCCTCCACCTGGGTCTCCTTCAGTGGCACCAGATTTAATGATCCCACCCATGGGCCTGGAGTCAAGGGTGATGGCTGTTGAGCAGGAGGGGAGGTGTGGTCTTGCACCGGTCGCCCTCCCTTGGGTGGTTCCTGTTCCCTTGCACGGGAGGGGGAGCACCCCCTGTCCATCTTCCTGTGCTTCTTCCTTGGGACGGGAAACTGTGATCGGTGCCGTGATTGTTACCGTGCCGTGGAGCTCAGTGCTGGAGAATGCCGGTGCCAAGGGTCTCTGACCCCAGAGTCTTTCCACAGCACCTCCTGGATCGAAGCTGGCGCGCTGTGCACCAATGCTGAGGAGCCCGGTGCAGTCTCCATGGGGCTCGACTCGGACTGAGGGTGCAGGGCTGCTTCCACTAGCAGTAACTTTAACCTGTGGTCCTTCTCTTTCTTCGTGCAGGGATGAAAACTCCTACTAATCTTACACCTGTCCATTTGATGGGACTCCTCCAAGAACTTTAGACAAGCCGAGTATGGGTTGCCCTTGGGCACAGGCTTTTAGCAAACCCCACATGGCTTAAACCCCTGGGACCCAGGCATGCCCCGAGCCTGGGAAACAGGGGAGGGAAAACACCCCCCAGTACCCTTAACTACAAACAACTTCTTAAATTAACTATTTACAGAAATACTATGCTAGAGGATTGCTCATGAAAACGAGACAAAACGCTCCAATGACTGTCACTGGCAGTAAGAAGGAACTGGGGAGGCAGCAGGTTGGCAGGGCCCTATATACGGCACCATGAAGGCATGACTCCAGGGACTCCAGAGCCGACCCGACAGATGCTGCTAGGGGAAAAACCTTCTGGCGACTGTGCACGCAGCACGCGCATACCTATTGGAATCGATATGAGCAAGCACTCGAAGAAAAACTTTTCAGACTTTATGAATGTAATAGTCTTAGACCCAAAACTTGGTCTCCACCCTCCATCTTTTTTTGGTACAAGGTACCTTGACTAGAACCCCTTTCACCTGTGAGGAGCTGGGATCAGCTCTATCGCTCCTAATTGAAGGAGAAAGTCTATTTCCTCTCTCAGAAAAGGCTCGTGAGAGGCGTCCATAAACAGGGACAAGGAAGGGAGCGATATAAAGTGGATGGTGTAGCCAAGTGTTAGGACCTCTATGACCCACTTATCTGCAGTCATCTGCCTCCAAGCATGATGGAAATGGGAAAGGCTGTCACTAAAAGGGGTGAGGTGGGCAAAAGGTTGCAGCTGCTGAACTAGAGAGAGAATCTGAACCCTCCACGACCCATCAAAACTATTGTTTTGATGATGACTGGGTACATGCGGAAGGAGGGTGAAGAGCACTCTTTCTCTGGAACTTATCTCTCTTCCTGGTGGGATCCTGGGGGATCTGTAAAATCCAAAGAACTGAGCCAGGCTGTTTGTGACTGCTAAATCTTCTTTCAGTTGTAGTATATATACCCAGAGATCTTTACATGGCCCTGGAGTCTTTCAGTTAAGTGCGTGAAGAGATTTGTTCATAGTTTCTGCGAAAAGCTTTCGATCAAAGGGGATGTCTTCAGTGGTATTCTGAAGCTCTCTCAGGAACCCTGAGAATTGGAGCCATGATACCCTATGCTTAACCACGACCGTAAAGATGGACTTGGCAGTGGTGTCTGTAGCAACTACAGACACTTAAAGAGACATCCTGACTAATAATTGACCCTCCAAAATGATGGCCTGAAATTGTTCCTTCTTTTCCTGTGGAAGACCATGAATTTATTATATAGTTTGTGAAACTGTATTTGGCCATAAACACCGATAGTTTGAGATCCAAAATAGAAGGGTTGTGGAAGAACAGGACTTCTGTCCAAAGAGTTCTGTATGCCTTTGGTCCTTGTCATACGGGGCATACTTGGAGTAGTGTTGCTTACCCTGTTCATTCACTGAACCCGCTACCGGAGATTTAGGTATGGGGTGGGAGAATAAAAATTTGAAGTCCTTGGATGGGACATGATATTTTTTATCCGTCTGTTTGCAAGTTGATGGAACAGTAACAGGTATTTGCCAAACTGGGTCCAGGAGTACTTCATTAATGTGTAGCACAAGTCTAATGGGTGTTCCTGATTGCAAAATGTCAAGCAATTTGTGTTGCAAATCCTTGGCCTCTTCAAGGGGTATTTGAAGAGAGTCAGCTACCTGCTTTATAAGATCCTGAAACTTACACAGATTACTGACCATGGATTCTGGTGGAGGCATGACTGCCTCATCTGGAGATGATGAAGAGACAGGAGTTTGAGGGTGGCTTCATGTGCCTATGCTCTCCTGTTATTCAAATATCTCCTTTTGTTGCAGAACTGGTTGGGGAGGAAATGTCTGAACATCTAACCTCATGTGTCAGAGCCAGTGATCTGGTAAACTGCGGTCAGTATGCAGACCAGGGATCCCAGTACAGCCATTGAGGGTCCAGGCGGGAGAACAGGTGGCATCCAGGATTGGTCCCACCACCCTTGAAGCGTCTGGCAATACCGAAGAGTGATGATAGATTGGACACTAGGGTCTCAGTACCAAGAGGCGTTCAGTACCCATGAACTGTGGAGATTCTGGTTCATCTACCACTGATAAGTTCTTTGAGTATCTGAATTCCTGCAGCACTGAGTGAAGGATCCGTACCGACATGGTAGCGTGCTTGGCAATGGAAGCAGACGGTACTGTAGATTTTGAGCGTATCTGATGCTTCAGTTTGCACAGTACTGAGGGTCCTGACTAGGGAGGTACTGATGACTGAGCCATGCTTGATGGTACCAGTCTGGATGACTGCTTATCCTTGCCCTTTTTGTCCCTCTTAGACAGAATGGGGGAATGGAGGATCCCCAACAGGGCCAGCATGATGGATCTAGTGGGTGTTGCACCGGGCCTCAGGGTGTAAGGAACTAGTGGCTCCTCTGCAGTTGGAAAGGAGAATATTGCCACAATGTAGACCGCCTCTTCAGGTACTTTTAGAGGCAGTAAAGAATGGGCAGACCCTGTGCTTCTTCCGAATCCTCTGAGCACGGAAACTCAGACCCTGGTTCCATTGACAGTACCATCGGAACTGGTGGAAGTGTGTGGATCACTGGAGGATGTGGTGAAGGCGGTCTTGACTGTGGTATGTCTTGGGTGGGAGATCTGATCTCCCCAGAGGTGGATGGGAGTAGAAGGCATGGAGATCACAGGGCAAACAGTTTGTGTGACTCTGGCACTTTCCCAACCTCCCTGGTGTTAATGGCACCATTTCTGTAGCCAGAGGGTGGACTTCCCCAGAGCCAGCAGGTCCCATACCTTACCAGAGACCAACACTGACTATGTGCATGGCTTGGTACCTGACACCGGCAGATCCGCCGGTACGTGCATTTTCTTGTCATGTTTGTGTGTCTTGAAGCGCGCTGCTACCCCATGGCTGGAACTCATGGAAGGCGAGTCTCCCGTCTTCAGTTTAGAGGAAGACTTAATGCCATGCTTATGTGAATTCTTCCTTACCTCTTGACTAGGCCCTGGCATGGGGTCCATAATGGTGGTATCACTGGAGCTGGACTCCAGATACACACTCCTGGCTATCTGAGGCCGATGTATGGGCGGGGTTTCCTGTCCTGGGTCTGACTGAGGTCTCATGGCGACTTTCATGAAGTGCTTCTTGAGGCGGAGAGCCTGGCCTTCTTGGGTATGACTTGGAAAGGACTGGCAGACTCTGCACCAGGATGAAATATGGGCTTCTCCCAAGCAGTAGAACCAGCACTGATGTTCGTCGCTGATCAAGAAGGAACACTGGCAGAAGGTGCAGATGGCAGAAGGTGCAGATTTTAAACCCTGGGATCTTTGGCATAGTCCAGTACCCATGCATGGTATGGGGTGGAAGGTTTAAAAGTAAACAGATTCCCCCTAAAAGTCCCAAATCAACTCTAAATAACTACTAAAATGAGTAAAAACTATGTAAAAACAGCTAAATATTACCAAAAAAAAGCCAACTATACATATAGGTCCCTACCAAATTCATGGTCCATTTTGTCAATTGTATGGTCGTAGGATTTAAAAAATAGTCAATTTCATGGTTTCATATGTTTACATCTGAAATTTCAGTGTTGTAACTGTCGGGGTTCTGACCCAAAAGGGAGTTGTGGGGTTGGTCGCAAAGATGTTGTAGGGGGCGGCCATGGGATTGCTACCCTTATTTCTGTGCTGCCTTTGAAGCTGGGCTCTGAGGGCAGTACAGCCACAGCACTTCCTGCAGCCAGGGAAGGTACCTGGAGGTGGGCCTGATCTCCCCCTGAGAGCGGCCATGCAGGGGAAGGGGAAGTCCCATTCCTCTCCAGCCCTATTGGGACTAGTACTTGGCCCCCTGTGCACGGTAGGAACCCCCAGATGGATGCCCCAGCCCTGTCCCTCCTCTTCCCCTACAAGTTAGATTTCACAGGGGAGATCTGATTTCCCAGTCTGTGATGCATTTTTCATGGCTATGAATTTGGTAGGGCCCTATATATACACACTATACTCTTTTAAGGGTGCATCATACACAGGAGGATACTAATAGTGCTGACCCAGACCATGTGATGGTGAGAAGGAACTGGATATGTGGTCGGTACACCCTGCCCTTTATCACCTCAGACGAAACCAAGAGGCAAAGCAAGGGCGCATGCGTGGACTAACAGACTTTATGTTATGAAAGAGATTCTTTCAAATTCTCCAGCTCCGGACACATGGTGTCCATACGTAAACCCTCAGTGGAATACAATTGGGACCATCACTCCAAGAAGTGAAAGGGGGCTTTTGTTTTTAATAGGTTTCTGACTGAAAGAGCATTCAAAGAGTAGTAATCCAGATGCTCCTAACTAACGGAAGACTTCACCCCATTATTAAAAGCTTTCAAAACCCAATTGGCTTTCTGTAAATGTAGAAATGGTTGTAATATTGGAGTATAATGGATTCCAAAACCATTTGGTTGCTAAGATATCCTAGGCAGACTTCGTAGCAATATCTAGAAAATTAAGGTTGCTCAACAATTTCCTTTATAAATCAGTTTTCAGTTACTTATAACTTTGCTGAACTTTAACCATCTGGTCAAATTTTCTCATGCTCATTCAGGATGATTTTTTAGGTATCTCAGCAAACTAAGTTGTTTCCAAAAGAGAGGGTCAGGGAAAAATAAGTAATTTTCCCAATGTTAATTTTTCCCTACTGTTTCCTTGGAGAGCTCTAGTGCCTTCATGTTTTGGAACTGGAACTTGAAATCTGACCTGGGGGATAATTCTGAAGTCAGAGGAGTGCTTTTGTTATCCTGGTGAAGAATTTAACCAGATTTGTTCAAGTTATAAACCTCAAGGGGATGATAAAAAAAAAAAAAAAATCATAATTTACATATACTAAGAAGAACTTTTGCTTGCCACTAAAATCTCTGAAGATTTCAGCTGTACTGAGCATGCTGCCATCTCCTCAGAGCTTCCTATACACCCACTGCCATGGCATTCCCTAAACTGCTCTACATGGTACACAAACAAAGCAGCAGCTGCTAAATATCTTTTGGTATATGGGAAGGTGGGCTCTGCTGGGAATCAGAAGATCATCAGCTGTAGTCTCAGCTCTTCCACCGACTTGCTATTAATTTCATTCACCTTACAGCCTATATTATTGGGCAAGCCCGCACACCCTAACATTAAGAAGAAGGAAAGTAACATGTCTCCCTGCCATTTTACAGAGGTTGCACAAGGGGATTTCTAGCACAGCTGGAAATAGAAATCAGCAGTCTAATATGGCAGACCCAAGTCTCATCCCCTTAGCCTTTCAGAATGAATGTGCCAAATCTATGTGCTTGACTAGGCTGTCTGTAAGCACTAGAGCATTCTCCTCTCCAGAGTCAGAAATTCAGATTCCCAGCATTCTTTGGCTGCCCAGCAAATAATTGATTAAGCCATTAGGAAATGTGTGTGTCATGTTCCCCTGTAGTGGCTAGACCACATAGAGAACAACCACCTACTACTGTCAGCAGTTACTCCTTCAGCTTAAATGGTAGAGATCTATAAAGGTCCTGGATTCAAGCCTTGGTGAGGACCCATACTGCAGATGGTCAATATGGTTCCACAAAGTGGAATTTGTGTTTCCATGTTTTTTAAAAGCTTAGGAAATTACATTTAAAAAACTGTCAAAAAATGTTACGATAATATAATAAAGACTTTATTACATTAGAAAATATATTATTTGTCCTAGGGGGGAGGGATAGCTCAGTGGTTTGAGCATTGGCCTGCTAAACCCAAAGTTGTGAGTTCAATCCTTGAGGGGGCCATTTAGGGCACTGGGGTAAAAATCTGTCTGGGGATTGGTCCTGCTTGAGCAGGGGGTTGGACTAGATGACCTCCTGAGGTCCCTTCCAACCCTGATATTCTATGATTCTATGACACCTGCCTCATTCAATACACAGAACAAACAGAATGAGGAAGAGGGTTGCAGGAAGAGACATAAGGTTCATGTGTTTAAGGCAATAGCCTAGGACCCAAGTAGCTAGGTTCATTTCTGGCTCCACCAGACTTCCTATGGGATGCTGGGCAAGACTATCATTTAAACACAAGATCATCTTACTCCAGAAGGGCATAAGGAGGGCCTTTGTCCACATCCCATTAGACTACACACTTTTGACAATTGTTGAGAGCTTTATTTACTTATTTATTTTTGGAAAGGTTGCCATTTCCCTTCCCTCCTAGGTAGCTAAGCAGAACATTTGGGGAATTGGAAGACAAGGGAACAAGTAGTGTTGAATAAATCCACTTACTTATGGGGAATGGGTGTGTTAAGGATAAACAGAAAGCCAGAAAGGTACTTGGGAACATAAGTTTATGCATTAAAAATAAATGTAGAGGAACTAACAATGACTAGATAAAAGGTCACTAGGGGATAAATATTTAGACATAAATTAACAAAAAACGGTACTAAGATAATGACACTAACAAAACATACTGCCACAATCACTTTATTTTACGTTCTATTCTGTCCTTATCCTCATTGCCACTTTTTGTCTATGTCTTTAGACTATATGCTCTTTGAGGCAGGGATTAGCTTCTTAAACATCTGTAGAATCCCTCGTAGGTTTTGGCTGCCACCGTAAAAAAAAAAAAAATAACTTACTTTTCAGATGTTCTGTCAGCTAAGAGAAAGAAGATATTTCTATACATGTGAAAAACAGAACACGAATAGAACACCACTTACACTTATTTGCGCAAAAAAAAAAAAAAAAAAAAAAACACTAACCTCATCTCTGTGCTTCTGACAAAAGACCAAAAACTGAGACACTGCATCTCCCTTTCTGCTTCGTGGAGTGGATGCTGCAGCTTTCTTTCTACTGATGGGAGAGCCTATCCCTCTTTTAGCTTCTCCTTGTTCAAATGCCTTTTGGGGGGTAGTATTCTTAGTCCCTGACTGACCACTTTCTTGTGTGTCATTAGTCGCAAGCAATTTTGATGTCCTCCTCCTTCTCTTGCTAGGAATGCCAGACTCCATCAATTTCAGACTTTGAGTGGTTTCTTCGTTCGAGTAAGATGACTCATCTATTTCCTCTAATGGTTCCACAGCAATACCAGCCTCCTTTGCCACTCGAGGATTAAGATGAGGTCTGTCCCTAATGTAGATAAAGGTGAACTTGGCTTTCCGTTCTTCCACTGTCATGCCTAGTGCTTCAGTGGCTTGCTTAATGCCCATCTCCCACTGAGGCCGCAGTTTCCCAGAAACAGGCTTTAACATCTGCAAGAAAAATATAAGCCAGTTTGAGTTATTTACCTTTTATTACAAAACACCAGTAATAATTAAAAACATTTAGAAGATTAAGTGTACAGTATGTCTATATTGCAAATATTCCAGTGGCATCTGTTATGAATGGTCCTGATATAAAGGCCGATCTACTAAATAAATCTTTCTGTGCGTGAATCAGTGACATTTGCCAATTTGCAAAAAGTAATGAGCATTCACTGAGCCATCATTTATTCTGTGTTTTTAAATGTGAAATGCAAAACTAGAAGATGCTATAAAACAAGCAGTCATGAAAGCTTTCTAGATTGTTTCTCTCCAATGGTTAGGTATCAGATGACATTTCTATAACAATGTAAAAAGCCTGAAAAAAAGTGTGTGGTGTGGGGGGGAGGTGTTGTAGTCTCTTACCTTTATTTTCTCAGCTTTAATGAGGGCTTGTTTTGCACTTTCCTGGCATAATTGTTCAAACTGTTCTTCTCCTTTGAATGACACAAGGCTCTTCTCAAATATCCAAGCTCGTTCTGGGGCATCGCCAAAAAACTGTACATGATACTGACGAAAACTCTTTTTTTGTCCTGAAAATTTAACAGTAAGTTTATACAAGTTACTGGGTTGGTTTTGGTTTTAGCATTTTATAATACGTTCACACTTTGAAATCCTTCAGTAAATTGCAGTATGTAGAGCAATGACAAATACAGTTTGTCCAGTTTTCATTCTAAAATCTGATTAATAGATTGACATTTCTCAGTAAACTAATCTATGAAGCTTCATGTAAAAGGAATGACTCCAATTGCAATGTTAATCCAAAGAGAACCCACAGATGCAGGCAGAACAGCAATATGATCATTGTGCTGTCCGTTTATTTTGGAAAGAGGAATGTTGGTCTTATGCTTAAGACACCGAAGTGGAACTCAAAAGATCAAGATTCTATTCCCAGCTCTCCTAAAGACTCCTTGTGTAACCTTGGACAAATCAGCTGGTCTCTGTATCCCAGTTTCTCATCTACAACAATACTGGGAGGTTAAATTAATGTTTCTGAGGCACTCAAACACAGAGGAGACTTAGAACAGAGAGCTGACCTATCTACACACATTAAGGGTAAATTGGTCACATGGTAACTGAATGAATAGCACTTGGTGATCTCTTCAAAACCAGAGGTATGACACGCATACTTGGGTGCCAGATAAGTGGGTTAAAAATCAGTTTCTTCTGTTATAAACCAGGTGTTAACTTTAAGATTAATTTAGAGGATCTAAACAGAGGCTGGAAAGGCTCTCTCTTTTGCCTTCCACAATAAAATGTTTTGTTTAAAAATAAATAAATAAAGTAGTATAAATTTAACTAGAGAAAAAAAGCTGGGTTATTGGATTGGATAGAAAGTTTCTCCCTTCACCCAGATGCCACACAAATCTTTTGTTCAACTGAAGTTAAGTTTGCAGGCTTTGGGAAGAAGACAGGTAAACAATGATTCAGATAAATTCCAAGACCAACTTGGGGATGAATTTTGGGTGAAGTTTCAGTATTGCTTTATCTCTATGGACTGTTGTGTAAAGAGAATCAAACAAATTGCTATAGTTCGCTCGCTCTTCTGTCCAACAGGATGGCTACTAGGAGACTGCCTTCAGAGTAAGATGATGAAGCGTTCTGAAAGATCCTCAAAGAGAGGCTCCAGGAGCCTCAGGAGAACTATACTGAGATCCCAGACAGAAGTAGCTTCTCTAACTGATGGGTAAGTATGGAAGAGCCCTTTCAGAAACTTGGACACCACTGGAAATGATTGGAAAAGACTGCACTAAGCGATGGCAAACACATTATTACAAGATAGATCTTAATCAAACTAAATGAAAAGCCAGCTCTTTAAATGCAATAAGTAGTTGAGGATCTTCAGTACAGATGCCTACACTGGGGCCAGCCTCTGCTGGGCTGTCCATATTGAGAATCAATCCTATTTTGGCAGCAAAGACGAAGTGCATGCATCCGACGAAGTGGTTATTCACCCACGAAAGCTCATGCTGCAATACGTCTGTTAGTCTATAAGGTGCCACAGGACTCTTTGCTGCTTTTACAGATCCAGACTAACACGGCTACCCCTCTGATACTTGAATCCTATTTTGATAAGTAAGTCTTTCTGGTTGATTACTTCCTGCTCTGTATCAGGATTTCCTGGATTGATAGGGCACAGTCTCTGTCCCTGGTACTTAACCAACCAACACCTGTGCTGTGATTTGAGGTCTGGCTGGTGTATCTAGCAGCAGTGTTGTGAAATCAGATGTGGGGAGTCTGGAAGCTATATGGACCGTTCGATGGACACACATACCAGATCCATCTACCAAAACTGCCATGGCCAGTAAGGAGTCATGAGGCTGATCTGTCTCACTTAATCTAGAATATCATACTGAGAAGCAGAGGAATCAGTGGAAAGGCATAAGGAAGCCTTGGGACCATTGAGAAAGAAGGAGTCCAGTAACAAATCCAGGCTCATGCTCCCTCTGGAACAAGAGTTCTGACATTTGGTATTGTTGTTGGTGACATACACGTCTACCCTGGAAGTTTTCCACTGAAGGAATATTTGTTCCAATGATAGACATCTGTGGTGACCACTCCTGATTGGTAACTGGCTGCCTGCTCACAAAGTCTACCAAGTTGCTGCTATCTTGTGAGAGGTGAAGAGCCATAAGCGTTATCCCATTTCAGTGGCAGCATGACCAGAGCTCAATATCTTCCAGACCAAAAGAATGAAGAAAAGCATGCAGCTCCTTATTTATATAGTGCATTGTGGACACATTAGCCACCAGTATCTCCACTGCGGAGTTCGGGAGAACAGGTAGTATGGCTATGCAAGCTAGCCTGATGGCCTTGAGCTTCAGGGCCTTTAAAGAAAGCTTCATGTCCTCTGTGGGCCAGGTCCTTTGCATTCATAGGTAGTCCAAGTGGGCTCCCCAACTTGTCCCTGACATAGCCGTGATTAGCACTATAAGGAAGGGAACCAACACTGGCACTCCTCCATGTATGTTCTTGGGTTCCTGCTACTACCTCAGTTCTGTGATGATGGGAAGAGGGAACCATGACGTTTTTGCTCATATACAGTGTTTCAGAGTACGGACGTGATATGAGCCAGAGTCACAGGATGAAGCCTGGCAAGTGGCATACACACTGACATATGGCCCAAACAGCCCCAGATGCATCTGCACCATCATACTTGGGTTTATCTATCCCAATTAATAGAGATTGCATTAACAAGAACCTGTCTTGGGAAGCTATGCTCTCACTGATGTGCAGTTGAAGACTCCTATGAACTATCATTTGTGATGAATAGGGGTAAGATTTTGTCATGGTTATTTTTAGTACAAGTCATGGACATGGGCAATAAACAAAAATTCATGGATGCCTGCAGGAGCGGGTGAGATGACAGCTCAAGCCCCGCTGCAAGGGAAGGGGGAGGCTCCAGGTTCCCCATCACCAAAGGGCTCTGAGAGCCCGCCAGCTGACAGCTCCAGCCCAGTCACCCCAGGGCTGAAGCGGAAAATGTCATGGAGGTCTCAAAGTCACGGAATCGGTGACTTCCGTGACAATCTTATTCTTAGTGATGAGCTAAGAGATGATTTTTGTAGTTCAGCAGAAGATCTAGCTGTTAAAGGAAAAGGGCATATTTCAAGCTTGCCATTGTCTCCTGTTCAGATACACCTTTGATCAGCCAATTGTCCAGGCAGGGGTAGATATGAATGCTCTTCTTCACAGATAGGCTGCTACTATCCATGGGCACGTTGTGAAAACTCTCAGTGCCATGGAGACTACTGGTAATGATTAATGTGAATTCATCACTGTGAATCTTAGTAACTTCCTGTGGACCAGGTTGATGGCTGTGTGGAAGTACACATCCTGCAAGCCGAAAGCCATGAACCAGTCTTGAATCTGAAGAAGCATATGAATTGTTCAGCCTTCTCAGATCTAGGATAGGATAAAGACCCCTTTTCTTCTTCAGGATAAGGAAATACCAGGAGAAGCAGCCACTTCCTTTCTACTCTGTAAGTATCTCTTCTATGGCTCCTAGATAAAGGAGGTGCCACTTCTGTTTATAACAGGCTCTCATGAGAAGAGTTACCGAAAAATGATGGGAGTGGAAAGGGTAAGGAGTAGAAACTGACATGGTAGCCTTGGTCAATGACGTCTACTACCCATTTGTTGGCTGTGATGGTCACCCAGGTCCTGTGGAAAGGGGCAAGGTGGTTCATGAAGGTGGAAACACGCTCTGGATTGGCACATGTGACTCTTGATGCTCCTCTCAAATGGTGTTGGGTTAATCACGTGGAGTATTTGGACCTTTTCTTTTGTGGGTAGTCTGGCTGTCAACCATGGGAGTACCATAGTGTCCTCTGTTCTTTGGCTAAAGAGCTCCATACCATCAAAGGGCCGATCCTCTACTGTGGCTTCTACCTTGCATGGTATGCCAGAAGCCACGAGCCCCGGCTCATTTTGACAGCCATGGCCATCAATCTTGTAGCTGTGCCAAATGTGTCCATAATTGTCTGCAAAGATGTTCTAGCAACAATCTGGACCTCTCTGATAACTTTCCTTTCCTGCAGGAGTTTTGACAGGGAGTGGATGACCCTCTCCCAGATGAGAAAGGATTATTTTGCAAACATATCCTGATAGTTCACAGCCTGGAGCTGCATATGGCAAGGAATGTGCTTTGCATCCAAATAAGACCAGCTTCTTAAGATCACTGTCCTTACCTATGCCGTTGGTGGACTTGGAATTTCCCTGCAGTGACAACACAGCCAGCAACCCTCAATTTGGATAGGTGCATAAGTTCTCAAAGTCCTTTGGAGGCACCAGGTATCTCTTCTCCACTCATTTGGAAGTGGGAGGAAGAATGGCAGGGGGTTGCCACAGTCCTTTACCCAGCTCAAAGAACACATTGTTGATAAGAAAGGAGATCCTGGTCAGAGCTGTAGAGCTTGAGACATCAAAAAACAACGGGACTTCTATATGATTGTTGCTTCAACATCTATGATATTCTCAGTGTGGGACAGGAGGTCCTGGAATGCTTTAAAGTTGTCAGTTGCTGGCATGAAGACTAGTGCCAATGCCTCGTCTCATGATGAGGATGACTCCTTGGGTAGAGATGGAAGTTGCCATTGTCCTTCCATTTGCCTCATGTTTGCAGAAGCTATTGTCTGGCTCCAGTGTTGGTGGTATAGCCAATGATGCCACTAGGGAATGGTACTGCCTCATCTTTCTGGGTGCCTGTGAACAGGATCTTGCTCCTAGACACTTGCAACAAAAGTAAGGCCAATATAACCAATATAGGAATACTGGCCTGGTTGAGGCTGGCTGGCCCAATGCCATTCATGGGTGGATGTCTCAGTTAGGGCAGCCTTCTGTGCTCCCTAGTGACTCTCTTCAAAGGTGGGAGAGGGAGCTCTACTAGAAATTGGAGAAAAGGAGTGGCTCAACAAGAGGAATAGATCTCTTCTTCAAACAGCTGTCTCATATGGTGATATATTTCCAGTGCCAATCATCACTTCAGTGCAAAAGATGTCTCCACAGGGGACACTGAGTTCTCCAGGAAGTAACACAGCCCTCTGCAGGGCACAGTCATGGGGAATTAAGGTCAGTACCTATTTTTGTACCTCACATGCTCCTCCAGTTTTTGTGGAGGACATAGGAAGAGTTTTGTTTCAAGTCCTCCTCCTGGGACTGTCCTTGTCTGGAGCTATGTTGAGGCTCCATCTGGCTCTGTCTCACCAAGTCACCTTTTCATGAGGCACTAGTGCTGACTTTATTGCCATATCTGGCTTTGTCACTGTACTCTTAGCTTTTTCACTGACTGAACCTAGAGTGTGGTGCCTGCTTGAGGGAGTGCTGGCTGATGCTGTTTTTTTCAGCCTCACTTTGATTGCTAACAGGTGTACCATGAACATCCCCTGGATTTGCAGATCCTCGTGGACAAGGACTTGTGCACAGACCACATATCTGGCATGTGGCTCTCTCCCAGGTAGAAGAGATATCAGCTATGTTCATCCTTCAAGGAATCAGTCCTTTGCAAAAAGGAAGGGTTTGAACTCTTAGGACTTAGAATCCACCACAAAGTGTGGTAGTTGGCGCAAAGCACCTGGCTCTGCTATAAGAATGTATACAGAGGGGACTGACTTGTCCAATTGAAGGAAAAAGCAAATGGAAATGTGAAGGTAAAGTTCTTCCGCAGTAGATAAAATCAAGTTCAAGTCTCTAAAAAGAGTAGCAGGTCAGGCACTCATTGTGTTCTTCCTCACTGCCTGGGTGGTAAGAAGGAAGTTTGTGATCACTCTGCTTTTTATGCTCTTACCCAGAAGCATGAGGTAGCACAGGACATATGCACCCCGACAGAAACTGCTATTCAAAAGATTTTGATCTCAGGTGTATGCACACCTACAGTGGAATCTGAGATTCATGCTGAAAACATACGTAAAGAATTTTCCTTCTTTACTGGCAAGACATCTTAGTTCTCAGTTTAAATTTGAAATCTCTTTGTGCAAGAAAAAGGGCTATTCCCCCCTCCCTCCAATAATGTAAAATATAGGCCTCCAGCAGCCATTTGACATCACAGATAGGACTGGAAGGGACCTCGAGGGGTCATCTAGTCCAGTCCCCTGCACTCATGGCAGGACTAAGTATTATCTAGCCCATCCCTGACAGGTGTTTGTCTAACCTGCTCTTAAAAACCTCCAGTGATGGAAATTCCACAACCTCCCTAAGCAATTTATTCCAGCGCTTATCTACCCTGACAGGAAGTTTTTCCTAATGTCCAGCCTAAACCGCCCTTGCTGCAATTTAAGCCCACTGCTTCTTATCCTATCCTCAAAGGTTAACGAGAACAATTTTTCGCCCTTCTCCTTGTAACAACCTTTTATGTACTTGAAAACGTATGTCTCCTCTCAGTCTTCTTCTCCAGACTAAACAAACCCAATTTTTTAAATCTTCCCTCAGCGGTTATCCTATATAATCTTGCGAAAACTTATGACCTATAGAAATGTTTCTACTGAGACTTGAATACTTTTCAAATATATTGTAATCAACTAAAAATTGGTCCTGGACACCAGATCTCAGCCTGGGAAGCATAGTAAACTAGGTTCTCTCTCCTCCTTTCCATAACTTGCTGAACAGTAGCAAAAGTTAGAATTTTTTCAAACTCTGTTGAACCCTACAGTTTTTGTGACATTCTGAAACTTGTTGTCCAATTCATTTTGAATTCCATAGAATTTTTTTTTTAAACTTCAACCCATTTTGAGATTGATAAAACTGTCTGGATTTTAGAGAGGAGCCCAAACTGGTCACTCTATAATGAAAAATGTAAGGGAAGAGACAAACCCGCCACTCTATCCTCCTAGCAAGCAGACAGGATTTCCTTTATTGCTTCACTGGGGAAAGGAAGATTGTTTGATAAGAAAAGCTACAAGGCAAGGCCTTAGCTATGTTCCTGCCCTGATTAAGAGCAGCAACACAAGTAATTATACTGACACTAAAGAATTTATCCTGTTCACTGTTGATGTAACATAGGGAGTTGTAACTTCTCTTTGATTTAACTGAAAACAGAAACATTAAAATATTGAAAACAAGTTTCAAACTTTAAGGAACTATACTGTGAATTCTCTCTCCTACTTCAGTCTTTTGTTTCTATTAATTCATTATCAAAGGTTTTACCTTCATATTCCCTAACCTATTTTTCCAATTTCCATTTAAATTAAGCTTCCCCAGAACACCACTTCTTTCCAATGCAACCTGATGTAAGCTAGTAAAAGGTAATTGACAAGCAGCATAGACAAGTGCTGAAGCACAAAGGATTTTGGTTTATCAATTTATCTGAATGAAACTTCCAGAATTTAATGTCTCTATGTCCATGAAGATGTGTGCAGCAATGAAGACATACCTTTTAGTTTAGTGTAGGAATGAAGAAGAGGATCAGCTGAAACCATGCATGGCCACCAGGGGTAACCAGACACTTTAGACCACACTAAATCCCCTATATTGTACTTCAACACATGGATTTTGTCTTCTTTCACAGTACTTGGAGTTGAATCTTTCTTAGCAGGAGTCTTTTAAAAAAGAAAACATACACTGTGTTACCATATTTCCCCCTTCAAAACTGTACCTTGATTAATTAATAGTATACACATAAGAAATACTAATTAATCAACTAACACAGCTTATAAAGTATATCTTTGAAGTAATTTTTGTGTGTGTAAAAGAGGCAGATTGGGGTGATAGCAGTGGGTTGTGACAAAAAAAATAGCAAGGCAGAAGAGAAAGCAATTATGTTTGCCTAAAAGACTAGTAAATGGATAGTATTTCACATGTATTAGAAAGGGGACTGAAAAAGGATTTTTTTTTAATTGTTGTTTGCTCTTTTGTTTGTTTCTCTTTCTTCCTTTCTGTATATAATAAAATATGAACTTTGGTTGGTTGTTAGATTTTTTTTTTTTAAACCTTTGAAATATCAGTAATGTCAAATTTGTTCTTTCCTGGTTTTAGTGGATGACCTCTGGGACGTCTCAAGGACTATGTCTACCCTGCAGCTAGGAGCAAACCTCCCAGCCCAAATAGATAGACTTGTGCTAGTTCAGCTAGAGCTAGCATGCTAAAAATAGCAGTGTGGATATTGTGGCTTGGGCAGTAGCTCAGGCTCTCAAGCCCACCCAGTCCCCGGGGTTTGAGCTAAGGTGGCTAGCCGGAGTCTCCACCAGAGCCATAACATCCATACTACTGTTTTTAGCATGCTAGCTTGAGCTGCCCTAGTGTCAGATTGTCTACCCGGGCTGGGAAGCTTGCTCCAGGCGTCAATGTAAATATACCTAGGGATGTTCACTGTGAGCTCTAACACCTTCACTGAAGAGTACAGGACATGAAATCTTAAACAGTCTTTCTTTGTATAAAATGTTGTTCACTAAAGTTTAGTAAATATTAAGACAAGCATGTTAAATGAAGTTTAAAAAAAAAAAAAAAAACTACTGTAGATTCTTCCAGCCGACATAGGACCTACATTTCTAAGCAAAAGGAAAAAGAATTCTCATATATTTCTTCATATGTCAGAACATCAAAATACAGCAAAAGGCTAGAGGTTTTTCTCCTTTTTGCTAGTCACTTTTTTTTTTTAAATGCTTTCAACGGTAGAAGTAAAATCTTTTGAATTTTAGCAGGTCCCTCCCAAAGCTATTTATTTTAAATAATATGAGGAAAGCATAAGTACTTTTGGTTTAAGGCTCTTTGGCAAGTTAACTGCAAAGCATTTAGAATAAACTAAAAACAATTTCCCCCCTGTAACTATATGACACACATACTAACAGGTTTGCCATATCATAGTATAGCTGAGTTATAATAAAGACAAAGATTTATTCACACGCCAGCATAAGCCATTACATGTTTTATTTCTACTGTGTCTAACTTTCACTTTATCCATAATACATTTGCCTGTATTCAATATCAACAGGCGTGTAGATCTATTGCACATTTTAAAATCTAGCATTAGAAGTAATTAAAGCTATGTTTAAAGAAACGCTACATTTTGATTCACATTTCCAGTGGTCTGTTACTATTTAATTATGAAAAATGTGACATCATTAGCCTTTTGTAGCACCATTCCAACATTCAGAAGGTGGACCAACATATCTAGGCTCTAGGCTTTTAGATTGTAGAATTGAGCAAAAAGGGAGAGAAGAGATGACATTGTGAAGTATCTAGAGTGTTTAAAATTGAATTAAGAAGCCAAGTGTTTTGAGATGTAGTACTACGTCAGGATATTCATAGACGGTCAGATGAGGATAGTACCTTCTGGCTTTAAAAATCTATGACTAAGACATGATTTCCTAAACACAAACAACAACAAACCTTAGCTACACCATAATGATTTTAGATTATGGTACTTTAAAAAAAAATCAATATTTAAAAAGTTATTTCTAGTTGTGAAATAATGCCTAAAGCTTATTATTTTTGAAAAGCTTTCCAGGGTTGCGAGGAGGGGAGCCCTTCTTGTGATTAACGGGATAGCTCCTCATCTTCTAATTAAGCTTTTCTGAAGATCTCAGGACTAACTCTCTTGGATCCATACCTCCAGTAAGAATTGTGTTCCCATTGCTCTCAAGCTTTTTGGCCTGTAAGATGGCCCCAAGTGTTCCCTCCCACTGAGGATGCTTCAACTCCAGAAATCTCAGAAGACCTGGAACATTCCAGCAGATATTTTTCAAAAGTGAGAAATAAAAAGCTCTCCCTAGCAGTTAAATACAACATGAAAAATTATATCAAAGCCACATGTGTACAAAATTCCAAAGAACGTGCTGGAAAGAGTTAATACCCAGAATACATAATTTCAACATTTGAAAGTAAGTGAATGGATAACAATCCTGAAAGATAACAGATACAATTCTCAAAAGCAACTGATTTACAAACCTAACACCCATTTGCAAAAATGACGCAAGTGCCTAATAATTAGGGCCCTACCAAATTCACAGTTTATTTGGTCAATTTCACATAGGAATTTAAAAATAGTAAATTTCACAATTTCAGCTATTTAAATCTGAAATTTCACAGTGTTGTAATTGTAGGGGTCCTCACCCAAAAAGGAGTTGTGGGGGGTCGCAAGGTTATTGTAGGAGGTGTTGTGGTACTGCTACCCTTACTTCTGCACTGCTGTTAGTGGTGGTGCTGCCTTCAGAGCTGGGCAGCTGGAGAGCAGCAGCTGCTGGCCAGGAGCCCAGCTCTGAAGGCAGAGCCACCATCACCAGAAGCGCAGAAGCTACAATGGCATAGTATGGTATTGCAATCCTTACTTCTGCGCTGCTGCCTGCAGAGCTGGGCCCTCAGGCAGGAACCGCCACTCTCTGGCTGCCCAGCTCTAAAGGCAGTGCAGAAGTAAGGGTGGCAATACCATGACCCCCCTACAATAACCTTGTGATCCCCCTGCAACTCCCTTTTGGGTCAGAACCCCCAATTTGAGAAATGCTGGTCTCCCCCCTGTAAAATCTGTATAGAATAGGGTAAAAGCCACAAAAAAGACCAGATTTCATGGTCAGTGACACGTTTTTCGTGGCCGTGAATTTGGTAGGGCCCTACTAATGATTTTTTAAAACAGAACAATGTGCTTTTGAGAATTGTAGGGGGTATCTCTGTAGTAAAATTACAAGGTAGTTAGTTTGCCCTTCTTTAAAAAGCACTACATGCACAGGATTCTGTGGCCTGATCTATACCAAAAATTTAGGTCAACAGTTATTGTGCTTAGATGTGTGAAAAATCCACATTCCTGAGTGCTGTAACTATGTCAACCTAACCTCCAGTGTAGACACAGCTAGGTCAATGGAAGAATGCTTCCGTAAACCTAGTTACTACTGCTTGGGGAGGTGGTGTTCCTACAGCAATGGAAAACCCCTTCCATCACTGTAGGCTGTGTGTACAATATCTGGACTAGCTACAGCACTGTAGCTATGCCACTACAATCCCCACAGTATAAACACGGCCCTAGCCTTAGAGTATTGAGCAGCCCATAGATATAGCCCAGGGAAATAGATAAAGGATACCTGGTGTCCACCTAAACAGCAGTGAGCAACAAGCGCCAGAGCTGCTATTGTTGGGCAGCTCTTACAGAGAGCTGCTTCACTGACTACAGAAAGGAAAAAGAACTGGCTAGAATATTCTGAAGCCTCTGGAAGCACTTCTAATTGGAGCATGGTCAGGGGGCTGGGTGAAGGTGAGGAGTAGACCAGTCCACAAAAAACGTATAGGTGCCTCAAAGGTCCAAAAGAAGTTCCAAGAGTTCTTGCATAAGTCTGATTGAAGGCACAAGACCCAAGAGTGAAAATCCTGTAATGGTATCTTTAAGAATGATCTGTATAGCTCATTGTAGTTTTTTAAAACAAATTTAACTAACACTCCAGGACTTTTCTTGATCATCACATCAGTAGAAAGACAGTGTGAAAGCATAGCAGAGTAATATTTATTAACAGCAATTCTACAAGACCTCCTAAGACACAATATACACTATTGGCACAAGCCGTCTTTAACGCATTTCCATCCTAATAATTCCAGTTTAATGCAATTTTAGTTAGCCTGGGCATTCAGATGGTTACAGGGCTATATTTAAAGGGCTGTCCTGAAAATAATGAACATTCCTATTGCGACCAAGGTGAAATTCTTGACATCTGTGCAATCCTGGTGTTCTGATATAAGAGATAAGGATACATGAAGTTCACATTTTAGTTGAGCTGTTTTTCCTCAAACAAAAATCTGTTTTTTAAATTGGTAGTATATTGACAAAGAACTGAAGAGTGACAAAGTTGCTTTTGTTTTTTTAAAAGCACATTAGAGGGGAAAAAAGGCACAAAATAAAATAAAGGTAAAAATCTTTATTTCCAAATGATTTAATTTGTATGGGAAAATTAATTCAATTACTTTGACACAAACGTACCATCTAATTTCTTACAGGCATACAGCCAGCACATTAGCAACTGAAGCAGGAGCAGCTTAAATTTGAGCAGTGTGTACTCCCTGTATTGCTAAGGAGATGGCTAAGGAGAAGGACCTGTGTAGAGTGAGAGACTACCAGAGATATCCTTCTCCCCAGATTGGTGTCGTTGTTTTGCCTTTGAGAAGAGCAAAGTTAACACATCACTCTGGGATCCGATCATCTCCTCCCTTTCCCACCCCCCCCCAAGTATCAGGGCAAGTACCATAGGTTCTCCTGTAGCTGACAGGAAAGGCACAATTTACTGCCCTGCTCATCTTCATCAATAATTTTCTGCCAATTATTTGAGTGGAGCAGAAAAGGAGCACCTGAGAAAGATGTTACTGGCTTTTCGTACAGGAGAAAAATGCTTAGATGCCTCCCTTGGAGGAGGAGGGAAGAAGACAGCAGAAGAAACTTCTCTTCTGTTTTGGGATAGGATAAAAGTTGCTAACCTTTCTGTAAGTGTTGTTCTTTCAGATTTGTTGCACATGTCCATCCCAAGCACTTTAGACAAGAGTGGTGATCACTCATGGGCATAGGTTTCGTGCATGACGCACATGGCTTCGAAGCCCAGAGATCGGGGCATGCCCCGCCCTGGGAACAAAGACCCGAAAGGGGACTAACTAACACACACTACTAAAACTACCAACTATTTACAACAAGAGTTCGGAAAAATCACTGGAAGAAACTGCCGAAGCACAAAAGAAGATTGTTCCAGCAACCGTCAAGAGTGGTAAGAAGGAACTGAGAGGACACAAGGTCAGTGGCACCACTTATTCCGGCGCATGAGCACGGGCCTCTAGGGGGCAATAGGGCTGGCCCTATGCATACTACTGGGAGAAAAGTTGCACACCTGTCATAGAATGGACATGACCAAGCACTTGAAAGAGAATGAGTTTTTCGAAGACCCTGAATGTCTGGGGCCAGACTGTGCAGGACCTGCCAAGAAGCATGGGGGAGGGAGGTCTGTGCCTGAACCCCCTGCTCAGTCTCCTCTGCTGCTCTTATCTGGCTGGTTGAGTAAAGTAACAGCCCATGTGCTGTGGTCTATACTGCTTCCTTAACCCTGCCAGCACAGAGTTCCAGGAATTTCAAAGTTGCCTTCGGAGGTCCTGAATAGTGTGTCACACCTCATGAGGAGTTTGCCTGGGAGATGTCCGAGAGGAGGTACGCTAAGTGCTGCATTAGGGGGGCTGTGTTGGTGAGTATCTGAGTGTCTGTTGCTGGGACAGTTTGTCAGTTTGACCGTGTGCTTGATTGCTTGCTTGTTTGTTTGAAAAGTGTGAATTGGGAGTGCTTTGTTCCAGGTGGGCCTTGAGTGGGCCTGACTGGTATATAAGGGCAGTCAGCAGCGAACCAGCTGAGCGGCCAACAGAGGGAGTTTGCCTGGGAGTTCGCCTGGGGAGAGCTCACTGAGGCTTTCATCTGCAGATTTCTCTGAGTAGTTCCTGCAACAGCTGAGGAAGCTCTTAAGAGGAAGGTGATATGGAAGGTGAGCGATCAGCTGTTGTAACCTGCACAGGATGTGCCATGTTTGTCTTTCTTCCACAGGACAGAAGCGACTTTGTCTGTACAAAGTGCAAGCTGGTCTCCATATTGGAAGAGAAGGTTCGAGGTCTGGAGAAACGAGTATCGACTCTGCGTTGCATAAGGGAAAATGAAGATTTCCTGGACAGACGTCAGGAGATGCTTCTACGGCCACAATGTTCTGAAGATTCAGAGCAGGCGCAGCAGGGACAGACGGATGATGATGAAGTTTGGCAGCATGTGACCTCCAGAAGGAGAAAGAGGAGCATCCATGTACCAGCAATGGAGATACAGGTGAGCAATCGTTTCCATGTTCTCTCTACAGGTACTAATGCGGAGAGTGGAGTAGATGACCCATCTGAGGGAAGGGAGCAGAAGGAGACTCCACCGATTGGAAGGCAAAAGATGCACTGTCCTAGGGATGGGGGTTCCACGACCACCACTCCCAAGAGGAGGAGGAGGAGGGGGTGGTGGTCGGGGACTCCCTCCTCAGGGGGACTGAGTCATCTATCTGTCGCCCCGACCGGGAAAACCGAGAGGTCTGCTGCTTGCCAGGAGCTAGGATACACGATGTGACTGAGAGACTGCCGAGACTCATCAAGCCCTCGGATCGCTACCCCTTCCTGCTTCTCCACGTGGGCACCAATGATACTGCCAAGAATGACCTTGAGCGGATCACTGCAGACTACGTGGCTCTGGGAAGAAGGATAAAGGAGTTTGAGGCACAAGTGGTGTTCTCGTCCATCCTCCCTGTGCAAGGAAAAGGCCTGGGTAGAGACCATCGACTCGTGGAAGTCAACGAATGGCTACGCAGGTGGTGTCGGAGAGAAGGCTTTGGATTCTTCGACCATGGGATGGTGTTCCAAGAAGGAGGAGTGCTGGGCAGGGATGGGCTCCACCTAACGAAGAGAGGGAAGAACATCTTCGCCAGCAGGCTGGCTAACCTAGTGAGGAGGACTTTAAACTAGGTTCAGTGGGGGAAGGAGACCAAAGCCCTGAGGTAAGTGGGGAAATGGGATCTTGGGAGGAAGCACAAGCAGGAGAGCGCAAGAGGGGAGGACTCCTGTCTCATACTGAGAAAGAGGGACGATCAATGAGTTATCTTAAGTGCCTATACACAAATGCAAGAAGCCTCGGAAACAAGCAGGGAGAACTGGAAGTCCTGGCACAGTCAGGGAACTATGATGCGATTGGAATAACAGAGACTTGGTGGGATAACTCACATGACTGGAGTACTATCATGGATGGATACAAACTGTTCAGGAAGGACAAGCAGGGCAGAAAAGGTGGGGGAGTTGCGTTGTATGTAAGAGAGGAGTATGACTGCTCAGAGCTCCGGTATGAAACTGCAGAAAAACCTGAGTGTCTCTGGATAAAGTTGAAAAGTGTGAGCAACAAGGGTGATGTCATGGTCGGAGTCTGCTATAGACCACCAGACCAGGGGGATGAAGTGGACGAGGCTTTCTTCTGGCAACTAGCAGAAGTTGCTAGATTAAAGTCTCCCATGAGAACCAGGGCCTGCAATCACCCTGATATCTGCTGGGAGAGCAATACAGCGGTGCACAGACAATCCAGGAAGTTTTTGGAAAGTGTAGGGGACAATTTCCTGGTGCAAGTGCTGGAGGAACCAACTAGGGGCAGAGCTTTTCTTGACCTGCTGCTCACAAACAGGGAAGAATTAGTAGGGTAAGCAAAAGTGGATGGGAACCTGGGAGGCAGTGACCATGAGATGGTTGAGTTCAGGATCCTGACACAAGGAAGAAATGAGAGCAGCAGAATACGGACCCTGGACTTCAGAAAAGCAGACTTTGACTCCCTCAGGGAACAGATGGGCAGGATCCCCTGGGAGAATAACATGAAGGGCAAAGGGGTCCAGGGCTGTATTTTAAAGAATCCTTATTGCGGTTGCAGGAACAAACCATCCCGATGTGTAGAAAGAATAGTAAATATGGCAGGCGACCAGCTTGGCTAAACAGTGAAATCCTTGCTGATCTTAAACGCAAAAAAGAAGCTTACAAGAAGTGGAAGATTGGACAAATGACCAGGGAGGAGTATAAAAATATTGCTCAGGCATGCAGGAGTGAAATCAGGAAGGCCAAATCACACTTGGAGTTGCAGCTAGCAAGAGATGTTAAGAGTAACAAGAAGGGTTTCTTCAGGTATGTTAGCAACAAGCAGAAAGTCAAGGAAAGTGTGGGCCCCTTACTGAATGAGGGAGGCAACCTAGTGACTGAGGATGTGGAAAAAGCTAATGTACTCAATGATTTTTTTGCCTCTGTCTTCACAAACAAAGTCAGCTCCCAGACTGCAGCACTGGGCAGCACAATATGGGGAGAAGGTGACCAGCCCTCTGTGGAGAAAGAAGTGGTTCGGGACTATTTAGAAAAACTGGACGTGCACAAGTCCATGGGGCCGGAGGCGCTGCATCCGAGGGTGCTAAAGGAGTTGGCGGATGAGATTGCAAAGCCATTAGCCATTATTTTTGAAAACTCATGGCGATCGGGGGAGGTCCCGGATGACTGGAAAAAGGCTAATGTAGTGCCCATCTTTAAAAAAGGGAAGAAGGAGGATCCGGGGAACTACAGGCCAGTCAGCCTCACCTCAGTCCCTGGAAAAATCATGGAGAAGGTCCTCAAGGAATCAATTATGAAACACTTAGAGGAGAGGAAAGTGATCAGGAACAGTCAGCATGGATTCACCAAGGGGAAGTCATGCCTGACTAACCTAATTGCCTTCTATGATGAGATAACTGGCTCTGTGGATGAGGGGAAAGCAGTGGATGTGTTATTCCTTGACTTTAGCAAAGCTTTTGATACGGTCTCCCACAGTATTCTTGCTGCCAAGTTAAAGAAGTATGGGCTGGATGAATGGACTGTAAGGTGGATAGAAAGCTGGCTAGATCGTCGGGCTCAACGGGTAGTGATCAATGGCTCCATGTCTAGTTGGCAGCCGGTTTCAAGCGGAGTGCCCCAAGGGTCGGTCCTGGGGCCGGTTTTGTTTAATATCTTTATTAATCATCTGGAGGATGGTGTGGACTGCACTCTCAGCAAGTTTGCTGATGACACTAAACTAGGAGGCGTGGTAGATACACTAGAGGGTAGGGATTGGATACAGAGGGACCTAGACAAATTAGAGGATTGGGCCAAAAGAAACCTGATGAGGTTCAACAAGGACAAGTGCATTGTCCTTGTTGATTCCCTGACATGTGCAGGAGCCTGCGGGGCTTCCTCCGGCGGCTCGGTACCAGAGTCCAGGTACTGAGTGTCTCTGCATGATGTCAGTGGTGCTCGAACCTCCAAGACAATGGAGTATGAGAGCCTTCAGGTGGTGCCCTGAGGTGGGGGAAACCCCCCAAGGTTTCCAGAAGGGCCACTGCATGGCTGCCGGACCCCATGCACCTGGTGGCCAAACGCCTGGGGGGGTATCTCCAAACTCGGGGCTATGGGGGGATGGGAGGGGAAATAGGAACGGCCTGAGGAGCAGCAAGGTGGCTGTGTTGATGAGGAGAATATGATCCCACTTCCGAGTCGGACGGAGATGGTGAGCTGCAGTGCAGAGAGAGTGTCTTGCCACTCAGTGCCAGAGAAGATCACCAAGGTGACTGTCACTGACAACATGAGTTTTCCTCTGGATGGCGGCTGCAGGACACGTCGAGGTTTGGGTGATACAACTCTGCTGCTCAGTGGCACCTGAGTCCTGACCCTCTGGGGACCCCAGTACCAGTAGGTTGAGAAGGTCCCTGACCCCTGCAAAAGCTTCACGGGTTGACAGCACCGCAAACTGGTTGGTGCATTGTCTGCTCTGAGGTGGCTCCCAGTAGGTGTCCAAGGGGTTTGCTGCAGCACCTGAGTTGCAGGCACCTGAAGATGCGGTGGCCAGGGATGAAGAGCGACCCAACACGGGTCTTGCTCTCTCCCTGTCTCTTTCTGCCGTCCATACTGGCTCTTCTCTTGCTGCTTAGCGTTTCTTCTTAGACACCGGGGAAGACCAGCGGTGACGAGAGTCCAGAGCCTTTGGAAGAGTGCTCTGCACCAAGTCTGAGGTGCTGAGTCCGAGCACAGCTCTGAGGCAGGTCTTAAGGCTGCCTCCACGAGGAGGACCTTATGTTGTGCAGCTTAGTCCTTCTTGGTCTGGGGCCTAAAGTCCCTGCAGACTTGGCAGCCGTCTTTCCTATGAACTTCCCCCAAGCACTTGAGACAGCTTGGGTGTAGGTTGTTCAAAGGCATAGACAGGAGGTGCAGGGTTTGAAAGCCGGCAACCGAGGCATGCCCCGGCACTGGGGAAGCAGATAACCCCACTAAGCGTGGGGGCATCCAAAACTGCCTAAGTTCTAAAAAACTATTAAAACAAACAATTGATTACACTAAAAACCCGGAGAAACAACCACTAGGAGGACTGCCTGAGCAATGAGGTTCCAGCAACTGTCACAGGCAGTAAGAAGGAACAGAAGGAGAGCAGAGCCGGCGGGGCCCTTTATACCAGCATTACCAGTGCCTGGCACCAGAGGGCACTGGAGCAGATCCAATGGATACCACTGGGGGGAAAAATCTGGCAGCTGTGCTCGGGGCACAGCTTCAACCCGTGAAGCTTTTGCAGGAGCCAGGGACCTTCTCATACACCTACATTGGATTGGACATGTGCAAGCACTTGAAGTGCGAGGAAATCACATGATAATAGGATGCTTGGAGTGAACAGAAGATGGCTGCCTGCTGGGCCTCTTCTGTCCCACTACTGGCAAGTCCTGCAGCACTTTTAGATAGCCAGTAGCTGGTATGATGATCCCAAAAGAGATATACCTTGCTTCCTGGATAAATCTCCAAGAGAAGCCTTTGATTTGAAAAGTGGTTGGGCTGCTTTTCATTGATTTTTTCTTAATTAAGAGAAACAGAGTTGCTTCATAATTACAATTAAGTTGAAGTGGAAAGTTATACTTTAAGGGTACCAGCTTTACGAAAAAAAGATGGAAAAGAAATGGGTAGGAGAGTAAAAGTAAAAGTTTTAATTTTGGATTACCTTCTCCCCTAGCCCTTCACATTTCAAATACCTGGGTTTTTATACTCCTCAGAAATTTGATAAGCAACCACTGCCATTCTTATGGTTCATCCATAAGAATGTGTGACATCACTAGCTATGTTTTCTCAACCCAAAAAAAGGTGAAACATGACAGCTTGCAATTTGAAGACATTGCTATGTAGTTAATGCTACAGTTGAGTAAAGAATCCAACCTGTAACTATCGACTGACTGTATTAACCTGGATCTGGTCCAACTCCCAAATAGGGAGAATTCTGTTTCAGGATGTCAATGGGATTGAAAAGGTTACTTTATAAAATGATCATAAACAAGGACATGTGTCATCTATGCCAAGCTGCACCTTTAACCTATGGGCAAGGGCTTCTGGTTTCTGCAGTAGTCTTGTGCAAGAGACTGGAAATTCTGCAGATTTGGATAATCTGAAAAGTAATAATGCAAATTAGTTTTTCTTTGACTTTTGATAGACTATTTTATTCTGCTCATATATATTAAATTTTGGAAGTATCACAAATGTTTGTATCGATCATATATAAAACTATCACAGAAGTTGTCTCGTGAGTATGTGGCAGTGGGAGGAAACTGAGCATATTAGTAGCCAGTAAGGGACAAATAAAGCTTTTTTTACACCAAGAGAGGAATGAAAGGTAGTTTGGGATTGTGGAATAAATATACTGTCTGAATGTTTCTTCTAAAATGATGAACAGTGACATAGTTAACAATGCTAATATCTAAATTGTCATTAGGTTTCAGAGTCTACATAAGTTATATGAATGGGCCAGTTAACACCTTAGAACTATTGTTTCAAGCTGATTGCAGCATCAGAAAGCCAGTATTTCATTACTTTGTCATTCACATTTAGGGTAGGTCTACACTGGGGGGGGGGAGGGTCAATTTAAGATACGCAAATTCAGCTATGCGAATAGCGTAGCTGAATTAGACGTATCCTATTCAACTTACCCCGCTGTGAGGACGGTGGCAAATTGACTGCCATGGCTCCCCCGTTGACAGCGCTTACTCCTCCTGACGAGGAGGGAGTACGCGTGTCGATTCCGGGATCAATTTATCCATCTAGATGAGACGCGATAAATTGATCCACGAGAGATCGATTTCTACCCGCTGATCCGGGCGGGTAGTGTAGACTAGCCCTTAGAAAGGACCTTCCCAACCATAAGAGCTTAGAAATAATTAAAAAACCAAAAACGAAACAAGAACACTTACATTCTGGAGCACAATTCTGCAACGAGTGGATTCTAACAGTAAGTTCTGTGACCACAAAATGCACAAGGCTATGCCTAGGTATAAGAGATGCTGCAGGAAATCTAGTCACTCCCAGCAAAGAATGTCACTAGGCAAAAAGAGTTGGTATTGGATATCCAGTAAGTCAGAGACAGTTGTTAAAATAGATGAAAACAGGAGGAGAGAAATCAACAAATTTGTCCACGAGGGTTGTGATATTATATGGGAATATGATGTTACATCATGTGGCAACAACACACAAAAACAAGTAAGGGGACAAAAGACATCTGTATCCAAAGCAGTTTATGTATCCAAGCAGCGCTAAAACCAGCCAATTCCTAAAATGGTGGAGGGGTCAGGATTCTCCATCACACAGTCTTTCAATCAAGACTGGAGGTCCTTCTAAGAGAAAAGTTCTCGATCAATCATAAATTATGGTCTTCATACTGGGCAATATTGCAGGGTCTGTGGTACACAGGAAATCAGACCAGATAGAGATTTGAGCTGAATGAAAAATCTGTATCGATGGAAATAAAAACAAAAACGCAGGGCCAGAGGAGTCTTCCTTAAACATTTTTAAGATACACAATACAATATAAAAGGTTAGAATTTTTATTTTTTTATTTTGTTTAAAGGAGAGACTTTTTTCATAAATAACATGTTTAGTTTTAGACAAAGGCAATTCAAAAAGTGAGAGATAGAGGGCCCTGTTTTTTACCACTGCCTAATTTTGTTGCTGGTGCATTTGTTGCAGAATTTATCCCTTGCCATAGAATTGTGCCCCAGGACCTCAAGCTTGCACTTTTTAAAAACCCGCATGTTTCTAGCATTCATGGCTGTGAAGAAAACTTTATAAATGAGTGTAAAACTAATACAGTGATCAGTTCCCAAGTCTGCAGATAGCCTGAAACAGCTATGAGGTACAAATAATCCCAAACATATTAAACAGCACATCGACTTTGAAACCTAAAAAAGAACCCATGACATACTGAAAATTGAATGATATCAAATAACGGAATATAAATATCTGTGTTTATTGTTTTACTCAATAAAACTTCCATTAAAAAAATTCTTTGAAGCTCCTGCAGTATTTCCAACGTTTCTAGCAGAGTCACAGAATACACAGACCTTGATACATAATAAAGGTCCAACTTGCTGGCACGCCACAAGCCTTATGTTAAAAAAATAAATTAGAAATATGCAGAAGTTAAAACATTATAGGTAAGGAATGTAAATAGAATGTACGCAGTTTTAAAATAACACAATCAAAATCAAGTTGCGTACTTACTAACCTAGGCTACCATGTCCTTCCTCCCAATTTGACCATCTGATTATACCCAACTTATTGCTTCTTGGTTTCATAAAACCACACAGTTAGAAGGGACCACCAGGGTCATCTAGTCTAACCCCCTGCCAAGATGCAGGATTTGTTATTTCTGATTTCACAACTTCCCTACACAATTTGTTCCATTGTCCTACTGTTTTTACAGATAGGAAGTTATTCCTAAGGCTACGTCTACACTACCCGCCTGAATAGGCGGGTAGAAATCGATCTCTCGGGGATCGAATTATCGCGTCTCGTCGGGATGCGACATTCGATCCCCGAATCGACGCTTGTACTCCACCAGCGGAGGTAGGAGTAAGCACCGTCGACGGGGGAGCCGCGGAGGTCGATTTGCCGTTGTCCTCACAGCGGTGTAAGTCGGCTCCGATACGTCGAATTCAGCTACGCTATTCGCATAGCTGAATTTGCGTATCTTAAATCGACCCCCCCCCCCCCCAGTAGTGAGGACGTAGCCTAAGATTTAATCTAAATCTGCTGTGCAGTAGTTTGAACGCATTGCCTCTTGTCCTGCCCTCTGTGGCAAGAGAAAAAAGACAGTTAACGTTTCTGCAACTGGCGTTCTTTGAGATGTGTTGCTCATGTCCATATTAGGTGTGTGTGCTCGCCACATGCACCGGTGCCAGAAGTTTTTCCCTCAGTGGTATCTGTAGGGGACCGGCTCTGGCGCTCCCTGTAGCGGTGCACACATGCCGCAGTATGAGGGCACCGCCGGCTCCCCCACCCAGTTCCTTCTTGCCGGAAACTCCGACAGTAGGGAAGGAGGGTGGGTTATGGAATGGACATGAGCAACATATCTCGCAGAACACCAGTTACGGAAAAAGGAAACTATCTCCATTCCATATCAAGTGACTCCCAAGCAGCGCCAATGGAGACGGGTAGGAGTTCACAGACATGTAGTTTGCAACACAGCTCTGCCGAACCCAGTGTCGTCTCTGGCTTGCTGAGTGATGGCCATGAATGTATGAAGCAAAGACCATGTCGCAGCTCTGCAAATGTCCTGGATCAGAACGGGGCCAGGAAGGACACCTGAGCTTGGGTCGAGTAGGCCCTCACAATCGGCAGCAGCAGGACCTATGCCAGCTCATAACAGGTCTGGATGCAGGAGACGATCCAGTTGGAAATCTTCTGCATTGACACCGGAAGACCCTTCATCCTGTCCGCTGTCGCGATGAAGAGCTGGGTCAACCTGTGGAAGGACTTGGTACACTCCAGGTAAAATGCCAGGGCATGTCTGACGGCCAGGGCATGCAGCCTTCTTTCCTCCCCAGTGATGTGCGGCTTGGGACACACACTGGGAGGAAGATGTCCTGGTTAACATGGAAGGAAGACACCACCTTCGGCAGAAAGGCTGGATAGGATCGCAGTTGAACTTTGTCCTTGTAGAACACTGTACTGAGTGGCTCCAAAGTCAAGGCTTTAAGTTCCAACACTCGTCTCGCGGATGTTATCGCCACAAGGAATGCAACCTTCCATGACAGGTGGGAGAGGGAGCAGGAGCCCATAGGCTCAAAAGGCAGACCCGTGAGCCTAGAAAGAAAAAACAGTTACCTTTTCTGAAACTGGTGGTCTTTGAGATGTGTTGCTCATGTCTCTTTCACAATAGGTGTGCGTGCTCACCACATGCACCGGTGCCTGAAGTTTTCCCCCTAGCAGTATCCATAGGGGGGAGCGCCCCCCGCAACCCCTGGAGTGGAGCTGCAGGCTCCCCCCACCCTCAATTCCTTCTTGCCAGACAACTCCGACAGAAGGGAAGGAGGGTGGGATGTGGAATAGACATGAGCAACGCATCTCGAAGAACACCAGTTACAGAAAAGGTAACTGTTTTTTCTTCTTTGAGTGATTGCTCATGCGTACTCCACAATAGGTGATTCCAACCTATATCTGTTGGAGGTGGGTAGAAGTTCACAAGTTCCCAGGACGGAGGACAGCCCTGCCGAACCCGGCGTCATGCCTGGTTTGGGAGACGATCGCATAGTGCGAGGTGAACGTGTGAACTGATGACCACGTGGCGGCCCTACAAATGTCCTGGATGGGACGTGGGCCACGAAGGCAGCCAACGAGGCCTGTGCCCAGGTCGAGTGTGCCCTCACTCGTGGGTGGAGGGGGAACACCCGCCAGCTCATAACAGGAATAGATGCACGAAGTGATCCTATTGGAAAGCCGGTGAGTGGAAATTGGCTGGCCCCTCGCGTGCTCAGCCACGGCGACACACAGTTGCGAGGACGTTCTGAACAGCTTAGTCCGCTCAAGGTACAAAGCCAGAGCCCGCCGCACGTCGAGCGCGTGGGGGTGGAGTTCCTCACTGGATGTGTGAGGCTTGGGGCAGAGGACTGGTAGAAAAATGTCCCAACCCATGTGGTAGGTGGAGACCACCTTCGGGAGGAACGCGGGGTGTGGGCGGAGCTGGATCTTGTCCTTATGAAAGACCTTGTACGGCGGTTCGGAAGTCAGGGCCCTGAGCTCCAAGACTCACCTGGCCGACGTGATAGCAACCAGGAAGGCCACCTTCCACGAGAGGTGAGACCAGGAACACGTGGCCAGTGGTTCAAATGGGGGCCCCGTGAGACAAGCCAACACCAAGTTTAGGTCCCACTGTGTAACCGGGGGTCTAGAATATAGGAAAAGACGGTCTAGACCCTTAAGGAACCGGTCAGTCATAGCATGGGAAAACACTGTGTGTCCTTGTACCAGTGGATGGAAGGCTGATATGGCTGCCAGGTGCACCTTGATGAGCGAGGGCGCCAGGCCCTGGGCCCTCAGGTGGAGGAGGTAATCTAGGATAAGCTGGATCGGGGCGGTCACAGGGGAGACACCCTGGTCTACCGCCCACCTAGAAAACCGGGACCACTTCACCAAATAAGCACAGCGAGTGGAGGACCGTCTACTTTCGAGGAGGACGCTCTGAACTTGCTCTGAGCACGTCCTTTCCTCTCCACCTAACCATTGAGGGGTCATGCCGTAAGGTGAAGAGCTGCTAGGTTGGGATGGAGGAGGCGGCCCTGGTCCTGTGAGAACAGGTCCGGTTGGAGCGGCAACGGCCACGGCGGAGCTACCGCCAGGCCCCTGAGGGTTCCGTACCAATACTGCCTGGGCCACGCCACGACAATCAGGAGGACTCAGGCCTTGTTCGACTTTATCTTCTCCAGGACCCTGATGGATTAGAGGGAACAGGGAGAAGGCATAGAGAAGCGGGCCTCATCGGGACAGGAGAAAGGCATCTGAGATAGCGCCCTTCCCCAGGCCCCCCCGGAGCAGAACTGGGGGCCTGGGGAAGGGTGCTGGTTCTGTCAAGTCGCGAATAGGTCCACCTGGGGAGTTCCCCACCTTCGGAAGAGCCGGTGGGCCACTTCCAGGTGGAGGGACCACTCGTGTTGCAAGGAGAAGTCCCTGCTCAAGCGATCCGCCCTCTCGTTGCGGGCGCCCAGTAAGTGGAAGGCCTTCAGGTGGATGTCGTGGGCTATACAGAAGTCCCACAGCCTGAGGGCTTCAAGGCAGAGGGCCCCACCTTGCCTGTTGATATAGAATATCAAGGCCGTGTTGTCTGTGAGGACCCTAACTACCTTGCCCTCCAGGTGCGAGCGCAAGGCCATACACGCCAGCTGCACCGCTCTGAGCTCCTTGACGTTTATGTGTAGGGTCAGGTCCTGAGCCGACCACAGGCCTTGGGCCTGAATGCTCCCCACATAGGCCCCCCAACCCAGGTCCGACGCATCGGACACCAGCTCCAGCGTCGGGGCCCTGTCCCTGAACGGGACCCCTTGGAGCATGTTGTTCAGGGTGGACCACCATCGCAGGGAGGTAATCACAGCGTCCGGCACGGTGAGGGCCTTGTCCATCCTGTCCCTGGCCTGGGAGAAATTCAAGGCCAACCAGAGCTGAGGGGCCTCATCCTGAGTCTGGCATGACGGACCACGTACGTGCACGTTGACATATGACCCAAGAGCTGCAGGCAAACCCTGGCTGTTGTCACCGGGAACCTTGTGACCAAGTCGATGAGACTTTCAGGGTCTGGAACCTGTCTGCGGGAGGGAGGCCCTGGCCAACACTGCATCCAGGAGCACCCCGATAAACTCTATGCGTTGGACCGGGACTAACGTGGACTTGGTGTTGTTTACCAGTAGGCACAAGGCGGTGCACGTGATCCCTCACCTGCGACCGGGAGGTGTCTTTGACCAACCAATTGTCCAGATAGGGAAATATCTGTACCCCCCGCCGTCTGAGGTAGGCCGCTACCACCGACATGCATTTTGTAAACACTCTGGGGGCAGTGGACTGCCCAAACGGAAGGACCGTAAATTGGTAATGTTTCTGTCCCACTACCAAACAGAGAAAGTGCCTGTCCCCCTCGAATATGTGGATGTGGAAGTACGTGTCCTGTAGTCAAGGGCAGCGTACCAGTCCCTGGAATCCAGGGAGGGGATGATGGAGGCCAGGGAGACCATGCGGAACTTGAGCGTCACCATGTGCTGGTTCAGACTCCGTAGGTCCAGTATGGGCCTGAGACCCCCTTTAGCCTTCGGGATAAGGAAATAACGGGAGTAGTACCCCTTGCCCATGAACTCCTCGGGCACTGCCTCTATCGCTCCTAGTCCTAGGAGCCGCCCCACCTCCTGCTCGAGCAGAGCTTCATGCAAGGGGTCCCCCAGGAGGGACGGGGGCGGGGAGTGCTTGGGCAGGGAGGAGGTAAACTGGAGGGGGTAACCCCAGGAGATGGTATTGAGGACCCATAGGTCCGAAATGAGCAGGCACCATTCCGGAAGGAAAGCACAAAACTGTTTGGAGAAGGGAAGCTTTCTTGGGGTTGGATCCCTGATGAGGAAAGAAAGGTTGCCCCTGAGTGTCCCGTCAAAATCGCCTTTTCCCCGCCTGCTTGCCCTTGGAGGGTCCAGGCTGGGGGGCAGGCCGAGACTCCCTGTGAGGGCGTGTCTTATAGTCCCGTTGCTTCTTATGGGCGGCTTCGTACTTCGGGCGGGCAGCCGGGGTCGGAGTCTGCTGCGGCTTGAACTCAGGTTTTGCTGGAGCCGGGACATAGAGACCCAGGGTCTGGAGGGTCGTGCGGGAGTCCTTTATGCCATGCAGCTTTGTATCTGTTTCCTCTGCGAACAGAGCTTTCCCATCAAACGGGAGATCCTGCATGGAAGATTGCGCCTCGCTGGAGAGCAGGAGCCATGATGCCCATCTCATGGGCGCCGCGGAGACCACTGAACGTGCGGCAGTGTCCGCAGCATCCGAGGCAGCCTGCAAGGAAGCCCGAGCTGCCGCTGCCCCTTCCTCCACCAGTGCCCTGAACTCCTTCTTATCGTGCTCCTGGAGGGAGACCTCAAATTTAGGCAGGGAGCCCCACTGATTAAATTTGTACCAACCCAAGAGGGCCTGATGGTTTGCCACTCGTAACTGGAAGCTCAAAGACAAATAAATTTTTCTTCCGAAAGAGTCCAGCCTCCTAGAGTCATTGCCTGTTAGATTCACTCCCTCTGGGGCACCTGGCATTGGCCACTGTCGGTAGACAGATACTGGGCTAGATGGACCTTTGGTCTGACCCAGTACGGCCTTTCTTATGTTCTTTGGGGTTGGGGCTGGCTGACCCTGTCGTTCCCTGTGGTTGACAGACTCTACCACCAGGGAGTTGGGTGTCAGGTGGGTATATAGGTACTCATGCCCTTTAGTGGGTACAAAGTACTTGTGTTCTGCCTTTTTTGATATAGGGGCCGAGGCTGGTGTTTGCCACAGGGCATTTGAAATTTTAGCCACCCCTTCATGGAGCGGCAAGGCCACCCTACCGAGTGCCGAAGGGGACAACACGTTGAACAGGGAGTTCGAGGGCTCCTCCATCTCCTCTGCCTGGAGGTGGAGGCTTGCTGCCACCCTCTTTAAGTGCTCTTGGTGGGCCCTGAAGTCCTCCTGCAGGATGGAGGGAGGCAGGGCCGCAAGCGCCTCCTCCAGACGGGGCGAAGAGGTCGGTGCGATACTTTGGGTGTTGGCTGGCACCCGAGGATCCGACACCTGGTCAGACTCCGGGCGCGGTACCAAGGACGAGCGTCCCACTGACTCCTTTGTTGGGGGTCTGGAGAGGGAGGCGGACATTGCTTCCGAAGCTCTGGCCACCAAGTGAGCTTCCACCGGGGGCTGCGCCGGAGGCCTCGGTGCCCACGCGTACCACTGGGCTGGCCACGACGCTCAGTGCCACTGCACCTGTTGTAAGCAGCAACAGAGAGTCCTGTGGCACCTTTAAGACTAACGGATGTATTGGAGCATAAGCTTTCGTGGATGAATACCCATGCGTCTGACGAAGTGGGTATTCACCCACGAAAGCTTATGCTCCAATACATCCGTTAGTCTTAAAGGTGCCACAGGACTCTCTGTTGCTTTTTACAGATCCACACTAACACGGCTATCCCTCTGATACTTGCACCTGTTGTGGCACCGTTTTGGCCGGATGCCGGGATTGGCTGGTCTGGCCCGAAGGACGGCTACGAATGGAGACCGGGCTGGCGTAGGATCCGCTGCTGTCTCGACCGGGAGGAGCGGCAGTGCCGGGATCTGCGACGGTCACGGGACTGCAATCTCGACGTGGAGGACTGGTACCGATGGTAATAGCTGCTCCACGGACGTCCTCGATGGGTGGACCCACACGGGGGAGGCGCCAGCAATCGACACCCAGGACTGCGGTGCCTTGGCGGAGACTTGGGGCAGGAGCCCGAGTGGGAACGGCGTTGACAATCGTGCCAGAACCGAGTGGGGTACCCTCTCCGGGATGAGGACCGACGATGATGTCCGCCGCAGTCCCGTCGACATCCGCTCTCTGAGGAGGATCGGTGCCACGAGTCCCGGCCGGACAGAACCCAGCCTGAGAGTCTGGCCAGCATCGAGGGCGATCCACGTGGACTCTGCCCCGAGCGGACGCTGGGCGGTGATCGGCATCGGGAACGTTCCCTCAACCGAGATCGGTACGGAGCTGGGGGCAACTGCAGCGATCCCAGCGGAGGCTTGCCTCTGGAGCGTGGGCCGACATCAGCGGCGCTCTGTGCACCGGCATGGACGAGATGTCCCAGGCCACCTGGAGGGCTTCGGGCATGGACAACATCCGGAGAGGCCCGTTCCGAAGGGGCTGGGCTACTCCGCTCTACGTAAGTCGGAGACCTAGCACCCAGTCGGGATCGAGGACTGCCCGACATGGGCCTAGCCTCTGTCCCAGACGTCCGTCGGTGCCGCTGCGAAGAGGGAGTCTTCTTGTCCCTCTTGGCGTGCCACATGGACGTGGAGCGGTGCTGACTGGTCGATGGCACTGGCGGATCACCGCGTACTGACACCGCGGTGCCTGGTACCGGCTCGGAGCGGTGTGCCGGGTTTGGGGTCAGCGCCGACTCCATCAGAATGGCTCGGAGGCTAATGTCCCTTTCTCTTTCGGTCCGAGACTTAAACAATTTGCAAATCTTGCACCTCTCGCTGATATGGGTTTCTCCCAAGCAGCGCAAACAGTCTGTGTGCAAGTCGCTTCTTGGCACAGAACGCCAACAAGAACTGCACGACTTAAATCCCGGGGCTCGGGGCATGCCCCGGCCTGGGCTCACTGACTAACTCAACTAACTACACTAACTAACCACAGGTAGTAAACGAACAAACAGTTCTGGGGACGAGCTACAGCAAAGCTGGAGCAGAGCAGTTCCAACGCACCTTCACTGGCGGCAAGAAGGAACTGAGGGTGGGGGGGACCGCACAGCTCCCCTTATACCATGCCAGGCAGGTGCCACTCCAGGGGTCATGGGGGGCGCTCCTCCCTACGGGTACTGCTAGAGGAAAAACCACCGGCACCAGTGCACGTGGCGAGCACGCACAAATATTGCGGAATACACATGAGCAATCACTCGAAGAAGAACCAAGTTAAGATCCCACTGTGGGACAGGAGCCCGAGCCGGTGAGAAGAGTCTGTCAAGGCCTCTCAGGAATCTGATGGAACATATCATGTGAGAACACCATCTGACTTTGGATCGGCAGGTGAAAAGCAGAGATAGCTGCAAGGTGTAATCTGATGGAAGAGAGGGCCAGCCCCTGGTTCTTAAGATGGAGCAGGTAATTTAAGATAAATTGTAAAGAGGAGTGTGTTGGAGAGATGCTACACTCAGATGCCCAGTGGGAGAACCTCGCCCATTTGGCCAGGTAAGTTGCTCTAGTGGAAGGCTTCCTGCTTCCCAAGTTAAACCACACAGCATCCATGCCGTGAGGTAGAGGGGGGAGAGGTTGGGGTGTAGGAGACGCCCATGATCCTGCGAGAGCAGATCCGGCCACTCAGGAAGGGGCCAGGGAGCAGCCACTGCCAGGTCCATCAGTGTGCCGAACCAATTTGGCCCGGTCACGCCGGGGCGACCGTGATGACCTGGGCCTTGTCTCTCTTGACATTTGACAGGACTCTGCTGATGAGTGGGATCGGCGGGAATGCGTTCATCAGACCCCCCGACCATGACAGGAGGAAGGCGTCGGAGAGGGAATCTTTGCCCAGGCCTTGTAGGGAACAGAAGCGATGACATTTCCTGTTCTGGCTGGTGGCGAACAGGTCCACTTGAGTGTTCCCCACCTCTGGAAAAGGGTCTGGGCTATCTCCAGATGAAGCGAACACTCGTAGTGAGAGGAAAAGGATCTGCTGAGGTGATCAACCAGCGTGTTCCTGACACCAGGGAGGAGATAGGCGTGTTCGATGCAGAAATCCCACAGTTGGAGTGCCTCTTGATAGAGGGCCGATGAGCGTGCACTCCCTTGCTTGTTGATGTAGACCATCGAGGCCGTATTGTCCATCAACATTCCAACACCTGAGGTGCAAAGACTCCGCAGGCCAAGAGAACCTCTCTGAGCTCCTTGATTTTTATGTGCAATGTCATCTCCTCTGGGGACTACATGCCCTGGGTCTGGAGGCCGCCGAGATATGCTCCCCAGCTGAGGTCCGAGGAGTCCAATATCAACTTGATTGAGTGATGAGGGCTGTTGAATGGAACTCCTTCCAGGACCGCCCTGGGGTTGGTCCATCATTGTAGCAAGTTAAGTATCATCAGAGGGATGGTAACGACCTTTTCCAGGTGATCTCTGGATTGGGAATAGACCATTGCCAACCCACTACTATAAGGGTATCCTGAGCGTGGCATGGCGGATGATGTATGTACATGCTGCCACGTGGACCAGCAGGTGCAGGCAAACCCTGGCCGCAGTCAGGTGGAATACGGAGACTCCTGCAATGAGGTCCACCATCGTCTAGAAACTCTCCTGCGGTAGGAACATTCTAGCACAGGTGGAGTCGAGCACCGCTCCGATTAACTCTATCCACTGCACCGGAACTAACGGCGACTTTTTGTCATTTAGCAGCAGGCCCAGGGATCAGCACGTGGCCTGTAGCACCGCAACATCCCTCTGAATTTGGGACTGGGAGCGGCCTTTGATGAGCCAATCGTCGAGGTACGGGTAGATCTGGATACCTTGACGTTTGAGGTAAGCAGCTACTACCGACATGCACTTGGTGAACACCCTCGGTGCTGTTGTGAGGCCAAACGGGAGGACTGTGAACTGATAGTGGTCAGGTCCCACCATGAAACGTAGGAAGCGACTGTGACCTTGAAAGATCGCTCTGTGGAAATATGCATCCTTCAAGTCGAGTGCAATATAGCAGTCTCCCGGATCCAGGGAGGGGATGATGGAGGCCAGGGAGACCATGTGAAACTTCAGCTTAGGTATTTGTTGAGGTCTTGCAGGTCCAGGATGGGCCATAGACCACTCTTAGCCTTTGGGATTAAAAAGTACCGGGAACAGAATCCCTTGTTCCTGTACTTATAAGGAACCTTTTCCACTGCACCCAGCTGCAGCAACCCTTGTACCTCCTGTGTGAGAAGAGACTCGTGAGAGGGGTCCCTGAAGAGGGACAGGGAAGGGGGAGTGGGGTAGAAAGAATCTGGAGGGTGTAGTCCTGCGTCACAGTATTGAGGACCCAGCGATCCGAAGTTATTGTGGTCCATGCGGGGAAGAAAAAAGAAAGACGGCTGGAAAACAGCGAGAAAGATGGATCTGCGGTATAGTCTGGTAGGTCGCCCTCAAGCGCGCCCTCAAAACGCTCGCTTGTCTCCCTGCTTATTGCGGGTTGAGCTCAGTTGGGCAGAGGGTGGAGGTGGGTGGTTCAGGTGGCGCTTGTAGCCCCTACTCTTCTTATGGGGCGTCTCCTGCCGAGGTTGGCTCCCTTGACCCTGAGATGGCTGCGGTTTCAACTGCTTACGGGCTAGACTGGGGACGTGCAGCCAAAGACGTAGGGTAGTGCAGGAGTCTTTCAGTCCATGCAGCTTACTGTCCATCTGCTCTGCAACCAGGGCCTGATCATCGAAGGGGAGGTCCTGCATCAACTGCTGAGACTCAGTTGACAGACCCAAGAAGAGCATCCAGGATGCCCTCTGCATGGAAATGGCCGAAGCCATGGAGTCTGGTGCCACTATGCCCTCTTCAAGGATCACCCAGAACTCCTTCCTGGACCCTTCGGGCAACGAGACCTCGAATTTCGCCATGGTCTGTCACATGTTGTAGTCGTAGCAGCCAAGGAAGGCTTGGTGATTGGCCACTCTCAACTGAAGGCTGGAAGACTAATACATTTTTCACCCAAACAGATCCAGTCTCTTTGAGTCTTTATTCTTGGGCGTAGCCCCAGGTTGACCTTGCCTCTCCCTCTGATTAATGGCCTCAACTCTGAGGGAGTTTCTAAACTCACCCATCCACAGATACTCATGGCCTTTAGCTGGCATAAAATATTTGTGCTCAGCCCTTTTTTTAATGGGTGGCAGAAAGGAAGGAGTTTGCCATAGGGCATTAATAATTTTCGATACTCCCTCATGCAGGGGTAAAACCACCCTGGAGGGTGCCATGGACAAAAGACATCAAACAGTGAGTCTGACGGCTCCTCGAGTGCCTCTACCTCAAGCCCCAGATTAGACGCAATCCTCATCAAAAGCTCCTGATGAGTCCTGGCGTCATCTTGAGGAACTGGGTGAGGGGCACTTATAATAGCTGCGTCCGGCGACGATGAGGACGAAGCCAGTGCTGAGGGATTTACCACATCCCCTTCATGGTCCAGCTGACTGCTCCCCTGGGTCCTCATGGGCCTGGGGGGTCTTCTCCTGTGGGGCCTCCACCTCCGGAGGGCAGGATGCTGCGGCCGATGGCCTATCTGAGGCCCCCAGCCACTGACCAGGCAGTCTGCGAAGGCTGGGTAAACTCCCAAGGGTTCCAGGGGTACCACACTGTAGGAGCAGGATTTTATAATGTCCCATAAGAATTAATGTATGATTTGATTTCATCCTGTCAGCCACCCCTTTTGAATAGCAGAAAGGAATGACAGACCAGAACAATCCTTATGAGTGATTATGGTCACCCTTTTGTTTTAGAATAAGTTATAAAGCTACTATGGTTTCCTATATGTTTTACAACTTAGGAAGTAAGAGACAGGATTCTCTATTGTATCTATGTTAAGAAGATTAGAGGAATGTTGAGGGCCTGAAGCCCCAATGTGAATTGTTTTAGTTATAAGATTTAGCAAGGCTTGATTTACAATGTATTCTGCTGAATATACAATCCTGCTGTCTGTATACCTTTGAAGGTTTCTGTAAGAGATTGTTTGTGTGAATGAGGAATGCATGCATCAGGAAAAGATAAGGTGTGAAAGCCATCACAAATGTCCAGATGGTCAAGAAGAAGTGAGAGACTTGGAAAGACCAGGAGACAAACAGAAAACATCCATTGTATCCGATGTTAAACATATTAGCAGCATTGACGACCTCAGAGGTGAGGCAGGCACCCCCGAAAGCGAGACAACAAATAAGAGATAACGATGGGAAGCCCGACAATAACCATCAAATGATAACACCACTTAAGGACTAATGATTACAGGACGATATTGCAAAATGCATGGACTCAAATGGGAATTCACAACTATAAAGCTGGGGTGTTTTGCCATGGAACTCTGGGTTCAGTCCTGCAAAGCCTCGGAGCATCGGATCGCGACCGACAGAACTCAGCTCCACACTCGTGCTCAATCTAACTGGCCATTAGATTGACTCGAGCTACAACAGACTGGTACCTATAAACATCAGGTTTTACCACAACCTCCTAGTTTCCTCTACTTTCTGAATCAGAAAATTGTCCCCTACACATGCTAAGAACTTGCAGGACATATTACATTGTGCTGTATTAATCTTCCAACACATATCTGGGAAGTTAAAATCCCCCATTAATACCAGCTCACGTGTGGTAGTTAATCTCGATACCTGCTTGAAGAATATCTCATCCACTTCCTCTTCTTGATTAGGCTGTAAATTCTTCAGGGAGCAAGAACCAGGTCTTCCTATGCATTTGTGCTTAGTCCAGCTTCATTGGGGCCACTGGGCATTAGTGTATTGCAAATAATGTAATAAAAAATATTTTGTCTTCCCTGTCCCTCCTAATCACTGAGAAGCAGGAGAGCTCATGGAGGTGGTTGTGTAGGGCAGAAGCAGGTCTCCCTCTCCTGTGGAAGGAAAAGGAGGCTGGCTGGGGGAGGAAGAGAACAGAACAGATCTTCCTTCCTTTAGAGTTTTTGATTGTGCTGTAACTTGCATTAATTGATGGTCAAATTAACTAAGACAACTGCAAATGCTAGTGTAGATACTCCACAAATGTGGATTTTAAGACTCAAACATTTGTTTCATGGATGATGTTTAGGATTTATAGCAGAACCCCGTTTAACCAATCTAATTGGAACAGGGGCAAGATCGGATAACCAAAAAATTGGATAATCCAGAGAATGGGACAATGCTGCCACAGGAGAGATCACCCATTTATGGCACTATATGGGCTGGTTGTTTGATTAATACAGAGAGCCGGATAGTGGAGGATCTGCCACCAAGTAAGCTGCCACCATCTCAGAGGTTCAAAAAACTTGGAGAGTTGGAGAGGGGAGAGTTGCTCCATCCTCATTCTGTGACTAACAAGTGACAATGAAAATTCCATTAAACAATATATTTTTAAAAAACTAACAACGATCAAATTTTAACATACATTTGTTTCTCCTGGTTTTAATTTTGTTGCAGTACTTAGCGTCCAGTAGCCAAATAGCATTTTCTTATCAGTTTCTATTTTTAGAAGACAAGTCTGTTTAAATCACCAGTTTGCTACTGCACAAATCCTTCATGAGCAGGTATCTTGGTAACCATGGTAACACTGCATTTCAGCAGAAAGGAATTAATTTTTATTTCACTTTGAAAACAAAGGTATAAAGAGAAAAACCTAGAATAGTTTCAACTCATTACAGATGGAGCGGAGAGAATTTAAGTTCTGGATCACATTTCCAGCACAAAGCAACAGAGGGTCCTGTGGCACCTTTAAGACTAACAGATGTATTGGAGCATAAGCTTTCGTGGGTGAATGCCCACTTCGTCAGACGCATGTAATGGAAGTTTCCAGAGGCAGGTATAAATATGCAGGCAAGAATCAGTATGGAGATAACAAGGTTAGTTCAATCAGGGAGGGTGAGGTCCTCTGCTAGCAGTTGAGGTGTGAACACCAAGGGAGGAGAAACTGCTTCTGTAGTTGGATAGTCATTCACAGTCTTTGTTTAATCCTGATCTGATGGTGTCAACTTTGCAAATGAACTGAAGCTCAGCAGTTTCTCTTTGGAGTCTGGTCCTGAAGTTTTTTTGCTGTAAGATGGCTACCTTTACATCTGCTATTGTGTGGCCAGGGAGGTTGAAGTGTTCTCCTACAGGTTTTTGTATATTGCCATTCCTGATATCTGACTTGTGTCCATTTATCCTCTTACGTAGTGACTGTCCAGTTTGGCCAATGTACAACAGATTCCAAACAGAACTTAAGCTCTTTTTCTCCTTCAAGTATGACACCAGTTTGTTTCAGCTACTTCACTGGAGTTTTGCACTACCATTTAAATGGTCTATTAAATCAAATGCAACTACACCTACCCCGATATAACGCTGTCCTCGGGAGCCAAAAAATCTTACCGCGTTATAGGTGAAACCGCATTATAGCGAGCTTGCTTTGATCCACCGGAGTGCGCAGCCCCCCCCCCTCCCGAAGCGCTGCTTTACCGCGTTATATCTGAATTCGTGTTATATCGGGTCGCGTTATAGCGGGGTAACGGTGTATCTGAAGCTTTCCGTGTTTCAATAACCAGTACTTAAGCTTCATCAAGCTAAGAAAGCATAAGACAGATTTCTGAAGAGAAAGTAAAATACCTCCATCCACACCAAAATACGTACTCAGACACCATTGCCATGACACTAGATAGAATAGAAGTTTAGAACAGCATAGCTATAAAACACATTCCTTTTGAACATAAAAGTTATTTAGAAACTTCTGTGGTGAATTTAGTTTGCTGTAGGGTCACAAGAAAGGTTGAAGCATCTGCATCCTGAGATAGGCGTTGAAACTTGAACAGCTGTTGGACAGACAGGTGAAGCAGGTATGGGTAACAAAGTTGTCTCAGCCACGTTGGCACTATCAGGATAACTCTGGCTCTGTCCTGTCTGATCTTGTTCATGAACCATAAAATTAGGGGTGATGGGGAAATGAATAAAACAGACCCTTTTTCCAAGGTAGAAGGAAGGCACGTGCCAAGGAGTGGTGACCTAGATCTCCTCTTGAGCAGAAAAGAGGGCACTTCTTGTTTTTGGAGGTGGTGAATAGATCAACCTATCTTTGGAATATGCTGAGGAGAACCTGAATGTCCAACTCCCATTGGTAATCCTGGGAGATGTCTCTGCTGAGGGCATCAGCTGTGGTGTTCTGAATGCCTGGGAGGTAGATTGATGAAATATGGATCAGATTACCGCATGAGGGTAATCTTGCTCCCCTCTGCTTGTTGATGTAGAACAGGAGTCGGCAACCTTTCAGAAGTGGTGTGCCGAGTCTTCATTTATTCACTCGAATTTAAGGTTTCGCATGCCAGTAATACATTTTAATGTTTTTAGAAGGTCTCTTTCTATAAGTCTATTATATATAAGTAAACTATTGTATGTAAAGTAAATAAGGTTTTTAAAATGTTTAAGAAGCTTCATCTAAAATTAAATTAAAATGCAGAGCCCCCCGGACCAGTGGCTAGGACCCGGGCAGTGAGAGTGCCACTGAAAATCAGCTCGTGTGTCGCCTTTGGCACTCGTGCCATAGGTTGCCTATCCCTGATGTAGAACATGCACTCTTCCCTTTCTTAGGGGTGCTGGATCTGTCCAGGGACAGATTTACATGGGGGAAGGTTGGGCATGGGATAGCATTCTGGTTGCAGGGAGCATTTAATCAAAAACAGTCTTAGTTTGAGCTCCCCATTCTTCCTTGCCCTATATTTGAGGGCTAAGCAGAAGTTGCATATCTGGGAGACGTGGGACTCCCCCAAGCAACAGATGCCCTTACAGTGGCTGTCACTTACAGCAGTGGTTCTCAAACAGGGGTCCATGGCCCACTGGGGGGCCACGAGAATGTTTCTGGAGCTCTGCCAAGCAGGGCTGTCATTAGACCTGCTGGGGCCCAGGGCAGAAAGCCAAAGCCCCACCACCTGGGGCTGAAGCCCGGGGCGCTAAGTCCCGACACCTGGGGCTGAAGCCGAAGCCTGAGCAACTTAGCTTCGCAGGGCCCCCTGTGGCATGGGGCACAGGGCAATTGCCCTGTTTGCTACCCCCTAACACGGGCCCCGGCTTTTATATGCAGAAGAACAGTTGTTGTGGCACAGGTGGGCCATGGAGTTTTTATAACAAATTGGGGGGGGGGGGGGGGCTCAAAGAAAAAGTTTGAGAACCCCTGACATACAGGATTGCCTATTGGCAGGAGAGGCAGCATTTGGAGCCCAGAGAACCAGGCATGTCCTGCCAAGAAAACAAGTCGCTTGGTGGGGAAAAAAAGGAGAAAACAAAAACAATGCAACAATCCCTTATACAAACTAACTATAACTATATGAACAACTACTAGATTATCTTAACTAAGGAAAAATAGGTTAAGGCAGTGGTTCTCAACCAGAGGTCTGGAGCCCCCTGGGCAGGGCACGAGCAGGTTTCAGGGGGTCCTCCAAGCATGACTGGCATTAGACTCACTAGGGCCCAGGGCAGAAAGCCAAAGCCACGCCACACAGGACTGCAGCCCAGGGCCCCAAGCTCTGCCACATGGGGCTGAAGCCTGAGCAACTTAGCTTTGTGGGGCCCCTTGTGGTGTGGAGCTCTAGGCAACTGCCCTACTTGCTACCCCGTAACGCTGGCCCTGGCTTTTATATGCAGAAAAACAGTTGCTGTGGCACAGCGGGGCCGTGAAGTTTTTACAGCATGATTGGGGGGCCTCAGAAAGAAAAAGGTTGAGAAACTCTGGGCTAAGGGATGCTCAAGGCAGACACGCTAAGGCTCTGTCTCGGCTTGAGGCAGTTGACAAGGATGGTTCACTCATGCACCCCTACATAACCTTGATGTCTGGCATGAGGCAACTTAGAGCGCATGTGCAGGCTGAACATCTCTGATTAAGGGCTTGAGAGGCACATGTGGACCTGAAGTGGAACACTCATAGGGAAAGAACTCAAAGAAGAATAACTATTCCACTTTAAATGGAGGTACCGAATTAGTCAGAGTCCCAGGACCTGAGCTGGGAAAATATTTCATAGCTATCACAGACATACTCAGTGCCGGAGAAAAATTCATGGTCCGTACCTGTGGAGAACGTTCACTGTGTCCATAACAGCGGAGACTCAGAGAAGGCAGATCTCCCAGGACTGTGAATCTCAGTGTCAAGGTTGTCAGTACCGTAAGCAGAAATTTTAGTGTGGTCAGTACCAGAGTAGACTACGCCGACAAGGTTGGTACTGAGGTCATCAGAACCGGAGCAGGTGGTTTTGTCTTTGGTACCAAGTGCCCAGCAGGCAGTAGCTGAGAACACTTGAGGGTGCTCCTTGGCCAATACTGGTATACAGAAATTGGAATGCAGGACCTACATCAGGCTTTGTATTACCCCGTGAGAGGAGCCAGGGGGTGGCCCATGCCTAACAGTCTCCTCAGATGATGGCCTTTACAAGAGTAGAACTGCATCCTACCTCTTTCTGCTGATGAAAAAGGGCTTAGCCGTGGAAGCAGGAGAGAACCGCTTCTCAGGAACTGGGACTCTAGAGGAGATCATAGCACTTAGTCAGAGCACTTCTGGTAGAGGACTGTTCAGATCCAGGTGGACCTTGCTTACCTGGATCAAAGGCCAGCCTCATCGACTTGTCCAGCAGAAAAAGCCTAAATGAATTTCCTTTTGGTTTTGGGTTCGTTTAGAAAAAGGATTAACAAATGAAGCATTTGTCATTGATATGTCCTTCACCCAAACACAACATGCACCTAGTATGTCCACCACAGAGGGGGATAGCTGCTCACATGAGAGGCAGTATTTGAATCCCAGCAGTTTTTGAGCAGACATAAGGGCTGAAGCCTACTACCAGGTAAATGAAAGAGGAAAAACTACCAAGAACAGAAACCAAGTAAGAAAAGCTAACCTAAACTAACTAGTAATCTATACTAAATAGGCAACTACATATAAAAATCAGTTTTAATCACAAGTGTGCAAGAGACAGGGCTTTCAATTCTGTCTAATAGTCACAGCCAGTAAAGAAGAAACTGAGTGCCTGCTGACCCCATTCCACCCTTTATGCCTTCAGGTGTGTGGGTGTGGGTGTGTGTGGGGGGGTTACATGTGCATGAGTGCACAAGCGACACAGTCTCAACAGACACTGGTGACTAAAAGACTTTGATCAAGAGCATGGAGCTCAAATGCACCACCAAGAGTGGAATATATACGGACAAGCACTCTAAGAACCATCCTTCATTTTATCCCTTAAATATTTTTTTAACTGCACAATTCCAGAACCTCTCTATGAAGGATCCTGTCTTTAATGCTTATGCCTAAAGTACGGTACAAGCAAGAGCAGCAGCTGAAAGCAACCTTTTGTGATCCTCATATCAATTTCACTGCTTCTTTTGCTGGAGAAGCACAAAAAATATAAGAACAGCATAGGAAAGATCCTTCACTGTGGGTGCTCTGGAAAAAGGAGACAGAGAACTGCAAAACCTAAGGTGGTAATAGAAAGAACAGTCAAAAGGGACCAGAACAGAAAATTGGTGTCCTGGATTGGTGACCTAGATTAGTGCACAGTTCAGGGACAAACTCTAACCCTAACTCTCCCGCCAACACATTCAGAAATTAGTGAAGTCATTAACAACGCTATTTTGTACTGATCCCTTCTGGTTAAATGAAGGATTCCAGAGACACCAAAGTCCAACCCCACTCAGACAGCATATTACCGTTAACCTTTTATAAAATAAGCCTATTAGATGAACAATCGTTGGATGCATTCACAAAAACAATAGTTATTACAATACAGCCACTAAACCAGAATTTTCTCAAACTTTTGAAAGCTGAGCCCCTCTTCAGGAAAATTAAATCTATTACACTCAGCCCAAATTCTGCTGTGTGTTGTTAAAAGCCTATCCAAAATGAGCCGTCACTCAAGAGTAGATTGTGTAGATCCGTATAATACACTTCCTCTTTGTTTTGATTAATAGTGAAATGGTTAACAATGCTAACATTTCAAGTACCATCACTGGCATCTAAGTTACCACCACTGAAAGGAATGGAACAGTTTACCCCTCAGAACTTTCTACAGACTGCATGGTTAACCTTGAAAATATGAAGTAAGTGCCTCTTCACAGCAAGCTACATCTTTGCCGCTCAGGGATGGCAATGTGGGGGAAACAACCACAATCTGGGAAACTGCATTTAACAGTGAGAGTAAATGCACACAAACTCTTCCATAACCCAAGAACCAAAAAAACGATCACATCTTCAAAGTATCTGCAGTACTAGAAATATCTCTATGACAATAAGACCTTTTCATACTGTTACAGATGGCTGAGAGAATTCTGAGGAAGACTCAAAGTCTATCATCCTCTCAGCTTCCAGGGAGGATCTGACCAAGTTAACATCAGGAGAAGGGCAACAGTGGCTTACAGGTCTTCACCACTCCCACATGGAACCAGACCTTCCTTCTAAGGGGGAGGGATAGCTCAGTGGTTTGAGCATTGGCCTGCTAAACCCAGGGTTGTGAGTTCAATCCTTGAGGGGGTCATTTAGGGGTCTGGGGCAAAATAACCTGTCAGGGATAGTACTTGGTCCTGTTGTGAAGGCAGGGGACTGGACTCGATGACCTTTCAAGGTCCCTTCCAGTTCTACATTTCTATGATTCTAATTGTTAGTCAGTGTACACCAAATAAGGTCTACTACTACCACCTACCAAAAGAAAATTTGCACTTAATTCTGTGATTAAAACCGTGGGTAGGGGGATTTAGATAAGATCTGGGATTTTATTCCCCATGCTACATATGGCTGATGATTGTGTACTGCATATATGCTACCACAAGAGCTCCCTAATATCCAAAATCTGCTCTAACTGAATACCACATTTGACACCAGAACATGAAGTGTTTATCTTGAATTGAGGGGGCTGAAATTCAATTGCAAGAATTTATCCAGCCTGAGATTACTTACAGGTGCAAGGATCCATACAAAGTTGTCTATACTAAATTCTATGGGCTCTGTTCCACATGTTTAGTAACCACAGATGGTTGAGGTCATTACCATCTGCTACCTAACCAGGAAAGCACCCAAAGCAAAGGCATTACAAAATAGTACATTATACTGACTGAGCTCCTTGAGTCGATCTATGTAGCTTAACAAAGAGAAGGTTAAGGAGTGACAATTACAATTTATAAGTACCTATATGGGGAGCAAATATTTAATAATAGGCTCTTCAATCTAGCAGAGAAAGTTGTAACAGGATCTAATGGCTAGAAGTTGAAACTAGACAAATTCAGACTGGAAATACGGCATTATTCAGTCTATCAATAATTTATCCTTGGAACAATTTACCAAGTCATGGTAGATTCTCCATCACTGGCAATTTTTGAATCAAGACTGGATGTTTTTTCTAAAAGATCTGCTCAAGGAATTATTTTGGGGATATTCTATGGCCTGTGCAGTACAGGAGGGCACACAAGATAATCACAATGGTCCCTTCTGGCCTTAGAATCTATGAAAATATTGCCATTTTCCCACTGGGTGAAACATTTCTGGAGCAGTGAATGTAAGAATCAAGTGGCAGAGTCACAATCAGCCACAGAGCAGGAAATGAGGATACAATCCCAGAATACATCAACTGAGATCAGAGGTTTGGGACTTTCCCACATGGATCTGAAAGCCTCATGGGCAAACCAAATGCAGACCACAATTGCTGGATGCAGTAGATGCAGACCACAATCCCTGGATTTCCTGCTGGCTTACATTTTTCCTCCTTTTCCCCAAACACACATCTTATCAGTGATCATCCTAGTGGTGCCCAACAACATTGCATAAAGAATTACTGGTGCTGGCAGTTGTCCCATTCCTTCATATGCCCACTAGAGCAGAGGCTGGTCTCATCATGATGGCAGTGGAAATGGAGCGTGCCGCCATGTCAGCTGCATCGAATGCAGACTGGAGAGATGTCTTAGCCACCAGTTGGCCTTCGTTGTCTATGGCCTTGAATTGTTCCTTATGCGAATCAGGAAGCGGTTTTATAAAAGAGCTCAGTTTCAAGTGATTCTGGTAATTATATTTTGCCATTAAGGCTTGATAGTTTGTAATGAGGAACTGAAGAGTGGCAGAGGAGTATGTTTTCCTGCCAAAAAGATCCAAGCGCCTCCAGTCCGGGTCATAGGGGGTGGATTTAAATTGGGGGCCCTTTGAGTTGACCGCATCCACTATGATCTAATTGAGAGGTGGGTGGGAGAAGAGAAACTCTGTCTTTTGACAGCACTTAATATTTTTTGTCAACCCGCTTGCCTATCGGTGGGACAGATACAGGGGTCTGCCATATGATCTTGGCAGGATTCAAGAGTGTCTTGTTAATAGGGAGGGCTACTTTGGATGAGGCAGAAGAACGTAAAATATCCACTAGCTTGTGGTGTGACTCGGTCACCTCTTGTAGTAGTATCTTTAGTGCCTCTGCTACCCGCTGTGCCAATCCTGGAACAGTTTAAAGTAATCTGTTATAGATGGCAGAGGGGACATCACCGTCTCATCTGGTGAGGATGACGAGAAATGGGCATGAGGGGTAATTTCCTCCTCACCTTCAGCCTCCTGGTCCTCTCTTGCCTGATCAGGGGGTTCAGATGGCCTTGAAGCAGCAGCTGAAGGAGGATGTCTCCCTGGTTGCTGGTAGGAGACACTGGAACTATGGGAGGCCTGTTGTCTTTGAGCCTGCCAATGATCCCAATAGGGTCACTGCGAAAGAAAAGGATGCAGTGGTTGGTACGATAGCTGACCAAACCAGGGAGGCTGTGGATCAGGACAACGATATGACTGAGGTCCATAGTGAAATTGGGCATCATACAGCAGGTGAGAAGAGAGGCGGGAGACCACATCCTCTTGCTCACTTTCTGACTCAGAAAATGAAAAGGGTGGGGGCACAACAAGAGGTTATCGGCAAGTCAAAGACGCCAGGTGAACTCAGTACCAGCGCATCAGACACCAAAAAGTCTGCCATGCACCAAAGTCTGGCGGCGCCGAAGGCGTCAGTACCAGCAGTGGTTGTCGGTGCCAAGATGCCTGTACCAAAGGAGCCAGTGATACAGATCTGATAGTATAGTCTGTCAGTGCCTGGCGTACCACAGGCAGTACCGATGTCAATGTTCATATCGCAAGAGCCTTCCCCAGGATGGATTTTCTATGTTTCTCTTGCTCATTGGGTCCTTAGGCAATCCGACGCTCTCTGTCGGGACAGTACCACATGAGGACCTAGGTACCAGATTTAGACGGTTTCAGTGCCGTCAGTACCCATGATTACTGATCAAACTGATTGTTTTCGGGTCAATCGGGGCTCACTATGGGGGACTCACAGACCTTTTCTTAGAGGCCTTACGTGAATGGCTGGTGGGTGTCCCTTTGGGCTCACCTCCCTTCAAACTAGAGAGTTGTGGTGAGGTCTCCCACCATGGCTCGGGTGGTTGAAGGACTGACTCCATGAGTAGGAGTTTAAGCCTCAGTTCTCTGTCCTTTCTGGATCTGGGCTTTGGTTGCTGACACAAGCCACATTTCTGTGGGACGTTTCTCTCCCCCAGGCAGCGGACACACAGTGTCCGTCAGTCAAAGGGATAGATTCCTTGCCACAGACTTTTCTTGAAGCCCGGGGAAGTCCCACCAACCAGGCTTGATGAACGAACAAAGTCTTTTCTTTTTTTAAGCAACAGCCAAATAAAAATGTAAATGAAGTAAAGAAAGAAAAGAGGCTTCAGAAGGAAGCTAAAAATTAGCAATTCTAAAAAAGTTCACAATCCGCAAACAGACAGCTAAAGCTGTGTCTCCAGCCAGGGGCAGTTGAGAAGGAACTGAGGAGGGTTCACCTGGGCACACTGGTTAGCCTCATGGCAGAGCCAGGGCAGAGCTCATGCGTGGGCTGAATGGACCCTGCTACCAAAGTTCTCTGATCAGCAGCATAGAGACGCAGACACACCTACAGTAGAGCACCCATAGGGACACTACTGGAAGAAGAACCAACTGTTAACTTCTTACCTAAGGTGTTGTTTCAGTTCCACCTAAGTCAGGAAGTAACCATATCTACTTTGTGCCTGAATCCTCAAAATCATAAGATGTTCCATAGCCACGGTGTAAAAAAGGGCACTGAAGCGTTATTTCAAGAGGTTGCTTTTCTTGGGAACCACCAAGAAAGGCTTGAGGGCCTTGAGGAAAGCAAATTATTTAGTAGAAAGTTATTAGGGAAGCCTAGAGTCTCAAACACTCTGCAGCAGTAAAGATGGACTATAACAAGGGGTAGGCCACAGGATCAGTGAAGAGATCAGAAGCCTCTCCACAAATTACACAGCGCAATCATTTGGACTTTGCATATGCATGATACATCACTTTATGTTAAACACTCTGGGCCAAATCCTCAGCTGATGTAAACTGGCATAGCTCCATTGAAGTCAATGGTATTATCTCAATGGTATTACCTCAATGGTGATGAGATCTGGCCCAGTTGCTTTTATGATGCTACCTTCTGAACAGTAGATAATAAATAATCGTTGGGAAGTACTGCTTTTGAAGTCCCAATTATCTGGGCAACACCAGACAGGGTAATTTCTTAGCAGTTCAATTTATTTCCTCCAAAACCTTCTATACAACAAGCAGCAGGCACTTATCTAGCACTTGGAAAATGTAAAGTGCTGTACAGACATTAAGTAATTGTAGAAGTCCAATACAGCTCTTTTTATAGCTGATTATAAGCAGGTAGGGGAATACATGGAAAATTTGAATATATACTCATTGTGAGGTCCACATGAATTATTCCCCATCTGTGGTCTCCAGACGAACAGTGGCCTGTGGAGCAATTCCTGGTGGTCCACAAAAAACATTTGGTCACATGGGGCTGGCTCCCCTTGTTTGAATCTGCTATATTACCTTAAAGTCAACTACAAATGCAATCCTTTTCTAGTGTTACTTTTCAACGACAACTGCTGTGGTTGGTACAAGAACGTTATAGGGCTGCAAATATGACAGATTATGGGAATCACAAATGTGAATGGAATTTGGACACATTATGAAAAAAAGTTTGAGAACCCCTGGTCTAGATATTCAACATAAGATATTAAGGATGTTAGCTAGCTAACTTATTGAACCATTGTCTTTTTTAATGCAGGGATCTGGTGGAACCAGATTGGAAAAAAGGAAATATACCATTGTTAAAAAAAACTGTAAAGCAAGTGATTGACTTAACTACTCAAAAAAAAATTCAATTTCAGTTCCTAATAGAATAATGAATCAAATATTTCAAGAACAGAAAACCTACAGTAGGACAACAGAACTATGGACCATAAATAGTATGTTTTAAAAGGAATCATGCTATAAAAACAGTAACACTGGATTGAGAGGTGAGAAGGAAGCAAGCTGATGTTAAAGAAAACTCATCTCTTCAGTACCCTAAAAAACATCTTGATTAAATTATCTGTAAGAACACTAAACAGCACATTTAATTGGCAGCTTACTAAATACGGGAAGCATTGTTAAGTGAAGACAAGTAAAAAAGGGACTCTGGGCCCAACTGTATGAGGGGCCACCCCTTTCTGCAATCATTCCAGCCAGCTGAAGTATTCTGTTCCTTATTGCCTGAGGCTCTCTAATCTCTCCAGGTCACTTTACAATTTGGTTCTGCTCTCCTGGCTTTGCTACCTCAAATGTTGATGTCATCCACAAATATGATCAACGGATCACTTCAGAATCAAATTTGCAGGGGACATGATCCAGTGGCCAAATTTACAGCTGATAGACACAAAGCTGTTGTGTGAAGATGGTTTATAGAAAAGCGATCAGTTGGTCTGCTACAACTAGAAAGAAATGTCAGATTTTTTGGTTCTCTCAGACTGAGATGTTTGCTGAATATGTTCAAGTGGGCCACAAATCTACTTCTATAACATCAAAGCTATCAGTGGCTCATGAGCCACTGTCCCAAACAACCATGGAGATCACTGTGCCAAGAAGTCAAATATTAACTTCCACTGAAGTAAGATTGCGTTCAGTGCTCACTTTGTGCTTAATTGTTAGATACCGGTTACAGTCTTATTTTATCATTTTATGCATTTTCTGTAGCTGGAAATAACTTTCTAATGAGATCATTTTAACATAGTATTTTGGAGAAACTTAACATTTTAATTTAAAGTTTTAAGTCTCAAGTCTTAACTTAGTAGATTTAGCTACATTTATATACTTACTTGTATAGCACAATAAGCTATTTTATGCTTTTTGGTCAGCAAAAATTCTTAGAAATGTTTTAGTGCTAATGTTTATTATTCATCCTGTATATTAGATCAAAAATTTCTTAGATGAACATGAGTAACATTCCTGATACTTATGAAAATGGTCCAATTGATACGAACTTAAAAAAAAAATTACTTGCAAATCTTTTCATGGTATTAATTTAATAATTTTGAGGAAACAAAATATAAAAAGTTCTTGTAATGTCAGATTTAAGCCCAGGATGACAGCAAAAAGGACCTTGATAGAAAATAAATGGCCTTGATAGAAAATAAATCCATCATGTATTAAGTGTTTATATATAATCATTTAATTTTATAACTTTAATTAAAAGGAACTTTTTATAAGAGTAGCATCTTTCTTTTGGCCATACTGCTAATAAATGTTAGCCTTGATTTCTCTATACAAACTATTCTAAATTTGCCATTGAACGCTTATGAACATACATACATATATGGAACCTGTATTGCAGGGATACTTTCCTTTTATGAGAGTGATGAGAACAGGTTCTCTTCTCATAATGGGAAATAACAAAAAAATGAAGCTATTTCCTCACTTGACACTTTAAAATAGAACAAAATGAACTGTATTTAAACAAGCACTACTGTTCACATTTAAAAAATAGAAATAATAAATTAAGTTCAGCAAAAACATGGAAACCTTTGATGAGTACATGTAACATGACTCCATACCTATTTAGTTGTGTTAAATATAGCTAACTTAAAATCAGAAATTAAAAAGTTATCTGAAAAAGGTAGCCACAACATAATCATAGAGGTTATGCGCTGAAGTTTAATAGGCAAAACTTATGTTTATGCAATTAACTCAAGAGCAGACAATGAAGCAACTCTAGCCATTTGTCTTTTTAAGTAATTCAACTTCATTTGAAGCCAGGGAAAATAGAAGAGTAATGGCCAGAAAACATTCAGGGTATTAGGAACTGGGCACAGTGTGATGGTCCAAAGATCTAAATGGCTCTGGATTTAAGAACATCGACAAGACTAACTTGTTTGAGGGAAGGTGCATATTCACAATACTTGAAATAAAAACACCTGGTACGTTCATGGGTCAAGCGGCAATAATCTGATTAACAAACAAGGCTAGTGGCAAAAAGATTAAAAAAAAAAAGACTTACTACCTTCTTTTCAGAGGGGCTTGAAGTCTTTGATACTAATGCTGCTTCAACAAGACCCTGCTCAAGTAAGGAGTCATATTTTATGCTTCTTTTTCTATTTCTCCTCTCCTTGTTTGCTGGTTTTTGTTCGTTTTCCTCTGACTGGGACACAGCTGCTCCACTGTCTCCACAAATGGAAGATTCAAAAAGAGGCTTTCCATTCATGTAGGTTTTAGTGATTTTCAGCTTAATCTCTGGAGAGCCATTCTTGATAGGAGTAGTGTTGGGTGGTGTTCCAACTCCTTTTATCTCCTGGGGATCAAAGTGCAGCTTGGCATCTTGTGCCCCGGACTCACCATTAAACACACGAGAAGTTAGATCTTTCAATTTATCGGCTGGAATAAATGGAAGGGCATCATGGCCATTATATTTTTGCATGACACCCTCCTGTAGAGTGGCAGAAAGTTGTGCTTTGCCTAAGTAGACAGAACACTCACGATTCACTTCACAATTCTGTGTTTTCCCATTGGCATTTCCAAGGATCTCTGGTACCTGCTTCATTTTGATGTGGTTAGCAATTTTTCGAGTTAACAGAGGAGAACTTCTTTTGATGCTAAAGTCCATTCAGCCCAGATCTTTCCAGTCTTACACTGCTGTAACAAAAATAAAAAGATTTTTTTAAATACAGAAATATAGAAGAATATGCTAAAAATTGTCATTTTTAGTGCCTGGTTAAAGCTGCTTCTGTAAGGTTTTAATCTCAAAAATATTTTTAAATAATTCTTTTTTAAAAATGTAGATTTCTTTCTACAGAATATGCAACCTAAGCATTGCAGTGCGTGTTACTTATTGCCAGTGCATAAGTACCAAAAATTCTAACAAGTAGTAATTGACAATAAATCATTCTAATTTCACTAAACATGCTCTAGCAAACTCCAAATAGGAAAACAAAGTGATTTTAGAGTATTAATTTTAATAATCTACAGCCCAAATCCTTCCCACATAATTTACACAAGCAGTTGCATTTACTTCAAAAACATTATAAAGTGTGTAAAGATAAAAATTTAAACATAACATGGTATTAGTAACAAAACTATGTAAAAAAAAAACCTGTTTAATTCTAGTAAAGTGTGCCAGATTAAGAAGTCCCATAGACTCAAGTTTCCTGTGTATTCACATAATAGATACACCAGTGATTCCCAAACTTTTGTACTGGTGACCCCTTTCACATAGCAAGCCTATGAGTGCGACCCCTCCCCCCCGGAATTAAAAACACTTTTTTATATATTTAACACCATTATAAATGTTGGAGGCAAAGCTGGGTTTGGGTTGGAGGCTGACAGCTTGCGACCCCCCACATAACCTCACGACCCCCAGTTTGAGAACTCCTGAGATACACTATGGGAAGTGGCAAGACAAACTTCACACTACATTGCAAATGGTGGCCAACCCGGCCATCAAAGCACCCCACTCTAGGGAAAAAGTGTAGATTAGTCCTTATGCTTTATCCTTGGTTTCTCTGCTAAGACTGTCAGTAATTAATTCCACTTATGGTGGTGGTTTTATTATGTGGATATTTGTCCACTAGGAACTGGATGGATGCCAATAAGATCACTTCCCTCAGGCCAATGACCAAACTGCAAAATTTAAACCAGCAACCTAGAGTTAAAATGAAGTTTTTTATTATGATTTTACACTATTTTGTAACATCCATTCCCCAAAACAAAGGAGATTTGAAGAAGTTTATACATGAATGCAGTTATAGCTGCATAATCATATCTAGACAGGTTTTAAAAATTAATTTAAAAAAGAAAACCCAGCACATTTTAGTGTTAAAAACCCTACATTTTCAAACAGAAAGCATCAGGAAAAGCAGTCCATCTGCACCGGCTTTACTTTTCTCTCTTTCTGGAGAAGAACAGTAGGAAATAGACACTTTTATTGTAGCATAAACCTCTATATCAGTGGTCCCCAAACTTTTCAGCGTCACACCCCTTCTCCCCCGCCTCGAACCAGGCCACAGCTCCCGAGGGGGGAGGGGTAAGAGAGCCGAGGCTGGGGCCGCAGTTGGGGTCAGAGCTGGGGCTGGGAGTGGGGCTGCGAACGGAGCCGCGGCCAGGGGCCAAGGCTGGGACTGGGTGCAGAGCTGGGGCTTGAGGCTGGGGGCAGGGTCGGAGCTGGGAGTGGAGCAGGGCTGGGTGGCACTTCCTTCCTGCCCCCCGGGGGCTGGCCTTGGCCACCCCACAGTTTGGGAACCTCTACTCTATATGCATACACCATAGTTTAACATTAGCAGGACCCAGATCAGTATTCTAATTATAGATTCATATATAATTAATACTGGTAAAGCACAACACAGCTATGAATTCAGGATGAATGGAATTAGAACATCTATTCACAAGGTAACCAAGTTATGCTTTGACATAAATCAAATAGGAACTGCTATATCGGATCAGATCAGATTCAAATCATATCCATCTAGCCTAGTATCAGATACTTCCAATGAAGGTATAAGAAAACCCATAATGGGCAACCACTGAATAGCCTTCTACCATAGAGTACTTTTGTCCAAACCCCTATCAATTAATGATTGACTTATGCATGACAGCGGATACCTCCTTTGTGACATTCTGTGCCACAGCGCTAGATTTTGGTGGGATTTCTTCCTCAAAGATGTTGAGCTGAGTTATACTGAGGTTTCTATTACTTAGTAGTTTAGCCTGTTACTTCTTGAACTCCAATATGTTACTTAGGATTACATTGAGAACAGCCTTTCCTCTTGTGTGCTCCAGAGCTAGCTGTTCCCTGAAACAATAATTTAAGGTATCAAGAAAGGTTTCTCTAAACCTTGTCTTTATGGGATGTTTCGCCAGTTTACATGTGTAGCTGAAGTCACACTTTTACTGTTTTATTAGTTTTAGAGGTCTCTGATTCCATCAGTGTTATTACAGAGTTAGCAAAAACAAAGACAGTAAACGTCTGGAGGCCTTTTGCACAGATAATTTAGGCCAGTGTTTCTCAAATGCAGCCACATGTGGCCACCAGAGGCTTTTCTTGCGGCCACAGCCTCCTGGGTGGTGATTGGGGGCAGGGGACAAAGCAGTGGCCCCTCCCCTCAAGGGCCTCCCCCCAAGACACAAAAGCTGGAGGAGCATCTCCCCATCCAGGGCTTAAATTGTCCCTGGGCTTGCCCGGGCTGAGTAAATCTGCTGTGAAAAGTGATATTTGTATGTTTGTTAATATCACTTTTCACAGCAGATTTAGTAGCTAGCTTGGAGGCTGTGAAAAGTGATTAACATATAAGTATCAGGTTTCATAGCAGCAGACTTACCAGCTAGTAAGCGACCAAAGAAGCCAAAGAAACAACAAACAATACAAGAATGTGCAAAGCACCTTATTTGTGTTTCTATTCTGTTTAGGTCCAGTAAAGAATAGAGACCATTGTACATTATTTTTATTATTGAGTCTGCCAAAAAAAAAAAAAAAAAAATCCTACATAAGTAAATTACAATGATTTCGACATGTGTATGTGCATATTTATTTGTTTTTCCTAAAATTAATTATTTTAGGAAAAATTTTCAGAGTGGCCACGAGCAAGAGTTGGTGGCCACACTCTTGAGGCCACTAAAAATTTTGTTGTGAGAACCCCTGATTTAGGCTAAACAAAGGAATGCCATTTCTTGTGTCTAAACAACTTCTTTTTCAAAAAGCTATAGTATTCTTGAATAAATCCAATGAACAGATAATCTATTGTAATTATGCCTACCTGAACAGTCATTATTCTACTACTAGAGTCAAAGAACTAGATGGACTACGTGATCCAAGACGTGATCGGATTGTAAATAAGGTGGTAGTGGGACACCCAGGAAGAAGTGTCAGGAGTAAGATGAAGGAGAGATGTGAGAATCAGCCCAGATTTGGATGGCGACAGAATTTTTAAGGTTAAAAAAAGCAAACTTCATGTGTGAAGATTTAAAAATAATTATATTAACCAGGAAGTTAAATTCAACTAAGGTCAGGGGAAATGCTGTGTTTTCACCACATTTCATACTCCATAACCTCTCTCGTCACTTGGAGTTGTACAGAGTCTGAAGACTATATCTACACTACAGCTTATGTTGGCATAACTTATGTCACGTGGACAGCCATATGTCGGCGGGAGAGCTTCTCTCCCATTGGCATAGAGCGTCTTCACCAGACGCGCTGCAGCTGCACCGCTATATGTGTAGGTAAGCCCTAAAGTTACACATCAATTCATATCTCTAGAGTGCTCCTTTACAGAAGCACTCTCCCAGTGGTATAATTGGAAGATGTTTGAAACTGACAATTTGGAAAGCACTACTGTGAACAAACAAATTAAGTATAGTACCTGATAAATGATTATACTGATTAATACTGCTAGAAGCAGTATTTGCAAGGCAAATTTAAAGAGTTGGTAACTGTACAGGAAATTTGTGAAAACGCACAAAACCAAACCACCTCAGAAACTCTCCTCTAAAAACGGTGATTCCATTTTTGACAGAAAAATGAAACTGAAAACCTAATGCACATGTTAGTAAATTCCAGTCTTTCATACTCAAATTCAATGGAATTTTTAGCATGAATTGTTCCTACAAAAAAATAGTGATTCCAGCCAAATTATGTAAGGAGACACAACCATTACAGAATAAACTATGAAATTTAAAGTTATTGCAATGAGCACAACATTTCTTTTTGAGCACTTATTTTTACTATAAATGATATATGTATGACTAATCTTGTACTTCCCACCCAAATTCTTAGTGTAATTATATAGCACAAAAAGCCAGTAGTTTATTTTAAATATCTAAACTGCCTTAGCATACACAAAAAGTCTCTGAAAACCTGCCATATACAGAGATCTTCATGAGGCTAAGAGCTCCCTCTAGTGGCTAATTGAACATCTGATCAACAACTATGTAGCCTGTTGGATTAAGAGGTTTGTATTTTACAACCTTGTTGTGTTTGTTCTCACTAGTAATTCATTAACATTTTTCTTTTAACAAAAATGGATTCTCATCCTCACTTATTTTTCTAAACTAGAAAGTCATCTGACAAAAGAAATTTAACCTATAAAACCAGACAGCTAGAAATTAATTATCTCAATAATCAAATTACAGTGGAGTCTCATCATACGCGCATTTAACTTATACGAATTCAACTATATGCGCTCGGCAAAAACAAAAAAAAACAAAAAAAAACAACAATTTAAATACAGTAGTGCAGGCGATTCCGTCCACCATTCCTCTCAATGAGCGTATGTCCCAGAGTAAGTGTGAGATGGGAGACGTGAATCTGCTGTTCCCTCAGTCGGTCTCGGTTCCCGCATGCCTCTCATAGTGTGAGCATCTTGCCACGCTGAGTGCGATTCTAGTGTTTAAAGATAGGTATTTTTCGTACATGGCCCCTAAACGCAAGCCAACTACTTCATCTGGTGCTCAACCGAAGAAACCGCAATCTGTTCCAATGCTGGAGGAAAAACTGGCTGTGTTGGAGTTAGAGAGATGGTATGTCGGTCTCCAACGTGGCACGTAAATATGGCCGCAACGAATTTAGCATCCGTGCCATCAAGAGTCGAGAGAGAGAAATTCGTCAAGCCGTGGCAAAGTGCTCCAATAACTGCTAAGGTGACGAGCCAGGTGCGTGATAAGACTTTAGTGAAAACTGAAAAGGCATTAAACTTATGGCTGGAAGACATGAACCTTAAATGTGTGCCTATCGATGGCAACATGTTGTGAGAAATGGCTCTTAGCCTCTACGCGCTGTTCAAACCTCCCGCCAAAGAGAGACAGCCTTCTGATGAGAAGGAATTCAAAGCCAGCCAAGGTTGGCTTGACAGTTTTAGGAACCGCTTCAACCTCAAAAACGTGCAGACTACTGGTGAAGCTGCATTTGCCAATGAAGAGGCAGCAAAAGCCTACCCCGAACAATTAAAGAAAATCATAGAAGAAAAGGGCTATCTTCCGGAACAAGTTTTTAATGCTGACGAGACTGGGCTCTTCTGGAAAAAAATGCCAACCGTACTTACACTTCGAAATCAGAAAGACAAGCCCCTGGCTTCAAAGGAGCTAAAGACTGTGACTGTGTGGTTTTGTGGCAATGCGGCTGGGCATTTAATAAAGCCGGGCTTGCTCTACAGGGCTGCAAATCCCCGGGAACAAAAATCTCCTGCCTGTGTTTTGGCAATCAAATAAAAAGGCTTGGGTGACGGCAGCATTATTTCTGGATTGGTTCCACAAGTGTTTCATTCCGGAGGTCAAGCGGTACCTCGAAGAGAAAGGACTTGACTTTAAAGTGTTATTGATCGTAGACAATGCTCCTGGCCACCCTGAGGCACTCCAGTTTGCACATAACGACATTGAAGTAGTCTTTCTCCCCCCCCCCCATACCACCTCCATCCTCTCGACCAAGGCGTGATTCGCTGTTTCAAGGCCACGTACACGAGGCTTACATTCTCACGGATACGTAGCGCAATGGATGCTGATCCCAATCTTAACGTGATGGAGTGTTGGAAGTCCTTCAACATTGCCGATTGCATCACTTATATTAAACAGGCAATGGATGCAATCAAGTCTGAAACAGTCAATGCATGTTGGCGAAAGCTATGGAAAGAATGTGTGAATGATTTTAAGGGTTTCCCGACCATTGACAAAGAAGTGAAACGCATTGTTCAGGTGGCCAGGCAAGTGAGTAGTGATGGCTTTGTCGACATCCTTGAGGAAGAAATTGAAGAATTAATTGAGAGCCATAGAGAAACATTGACTAGTAAAGAGTTAGAGGAACTGATAAAATCGTCTACAGAAGATGAAGATGATGACGACCAACAGGAAGAGCCAGCAAGTTGGAATCTTCATAAATTTGCTGAAGTGTTCCAAGCAGTGAAACACTTGAATGATTTAATTTCTGAATACGATCCCTCTATGGAACGAAGCCTCAAAATCACACGTAGTATTGCGGACTATTTGAGACCGTATCAAGAAATGTCTGAGCAACTCAAGAGACAAGAGCGACAATTGCCGATCACCATGTTTTTCAAGAACAACCAACCAGCAACAGATTAGCCTACTCAATCAACTTCTTGAGCTGAACCAGAGCCAACCACTTCATCTACAACTTGCCCTCCGTCACCTCCATCTCCTGGAACGACGTCAAGCCCTGACGACCCCCCAATAGTGTTGTCAGGGGAAGAGGAAGACTAATCATCAGAATGTGTACAGCACCCATCTTCATCATCTCATTGTTCATCATACGGGAGCTGTACTAATCATCATCATCATTCATCGTCGTCGCATCACTATTATCATCGTCGTCGTAGACTAGCAAGAATATCCAGGATGAATGGTGAGTGGTTAGATTTACTGTTTTCCTTTTTTATTCTTTCATTCTTCTCTCTCTCTCTCTCTCTCTCTCTCTCATGTAATTAAAAATACTGTAAAATTATATTTTGCATATGTACTCTATTATATGCTGCATATTACTGTATACATTATACATATTACTGTACAGGGTTGTATACACAAAACCATGTACAGTATACTGTACTTTATGGGCGATTTAAGGGATTTTCAAGGGTAATTACAGGTTTCAGAGTAGCAGCCGTGTTAGTCTGTATCCGCAAAAAGAACAGGAGTACTTGTGGCACCTTAGAGACTAACAAATTTATTAGAGCATAAGCTTTCGTGGGCTACAACCCACTTCTTCGGATGCATATAGAGTGAAACATATATTGAGGATATATATATACACACACATACAGAGAGCATGAACAGGTGGGAGTTGTCTTACCAACTCTGAGAGGCCAATTAAGTAAGAGAAAAACCAAGCAAATACTCACCAGCAACCACACATCACTGAACAAAAACACTGACCCAGGAACCTATCCTTGTAACAAAGCCCGATGCCAACTCTGTCCACATATCTATTCAAGTGACATCATCATAGGGCCTAATCACATCAGCCATACCATCAGGGGCTCGTTCACCTGCACATCTACCAATGTGATATATGCCATCATGTGCCAGCAATGCCCCTCTGCCATGTACATTGGCCAAACCGGACAGTCTCTACGCAAAATAATTAATGGACACAAATCTGACATCAGGAATCATAATACTCAAAAACCAGTGGGAGAACACTTTAACCTGTCTGGCCATTCTATGACAGACCTGCGGGTGGCTATCTTAAAACAGAAAAACTTCAAAAACAGACTCCAACGAGAGACTGCTGAGCTGGAATTGATATGCAAACTAGACACAATCAACACAGGATTAAATAAAGACTGGGAATGGCTGAGCCATTACAAACATTGAATCTATCTCCCCTTGTAAGTATTTTCACACTTGCTTCTTATCAAACTGTCTGTACTGAGCCATCTTGATTATCACTTCAAAAGTTTTTTTTTTTCTCTTACTTAATTGGCCTCTCAGAGTTGGTAAGACAACTCCCACCTGTTCATGCTCTCTGTATGTGTGTGTATATATATATCCTCAATATATGTTTCACTCTATATGCATCAGAAGAAGTGGGTTGTAGCCCACAAAAGCTTATGCTCTAATAAATTTGTTAGTCTCTAAGGTGCCACAAGTACTCCTGTTCTTTTTTCAAGGGTAATTTTGACTATACGCAATTTTTGCCTTACGCGCTGACTTTAGAACCTAACCCCCGCGTAAGATGCGACTCTCCTGTAAACTATGCGGTCTTTCTAGTAAGCCTATGCACATCAGCAGAGGGAAAACTGTAGATCTCTGAACATCACATCACTTAAATTTAAATATTGCAAGAACTGGAAGAAAGGGTTGAAAAGTACAGCTATTTGGGAATTTTCAATTAAACAATTTTTCATTAGAAAATCCAAATTCTCTGAAACCAAAGCTTTTAGCAGTAAAGCAGTAGTTTCAACAAAACTCATCAGGACAGCATTTTAGGTCCACGATGGAATTTCTGCTCAAACCCTAGACAGCATGCACCCATCCTAGTGATTCGTGCATCCACCTAGGACACAGAAGACACAATACAAGAACTTGAATGTGGGCCAACCACATCTCATGAGTGCCCTAACCAGAGTAATACAGAGTCAGTCTCTCTCAATATTTAATTATTTATATAAAAAGTGTATATTGGATCAAGGAGTGAATTAGACAAAAGGAAGTCACTGTAACCAGTTCAAAGGCAAATGGAAAGGAGACAGCACAGACAGTAGAGTAGTTTGAGACACACATAGGGTTCAAGGACAGGTTGTTGGGGGTTTTTAGGATATGGGAAATCAGAGCACATTTGTGAAGTTAAAGGAGCCAGAGGCCATGAAGAGGTTTGAGGTGACAGAGAAATTAAGGGCAGGTAGAAGGGAGGCAATTACCTGGAAGTGGATAAGGTCAAGGGGGAAGATAGCAGGATTGGAAATGGAGACTGTGACTACCCATAAGACAGTCACCATTCCTAGGGGTGTCAGCTGGGGGGCAGGGAAGGAAAGTGAACAGATATCTATCTTTTTGATTAAATCATTAAAGGTATACCTACACAGTAGGGTAACACACATTACGGGGCGTGATTTCTAAAGCAGGGGTTCAACCTTTTTCTTTCTGAGCCCCTCCTCAACATGCTATAAAAACTCCACGGCCCAGCGGGAGAGGAGGGACAACTCGGAGCTCTGGGCCAGGCCCTCGGACATAGGCATAGTTTGACTTCTATTTTCGGGGGGCAGGAGCCGGCGGCGCTTGGGCCAGCTCCACAAAGCAAGGTCAAGGAAGGAAGCACCACCTCCACCCCGATTCACCTCAGCAGGCCACCCAGCTTGTCTGGGTTGTGTGTGGTGGGGGTTCACCTCAAAAAGTTTGAAAACTGCTCAGGGTACAGGGAGGGGGTAGCTAGGGGCTGTGTGCCAGGAGGGCTCCCCTGTGGTTACTGCTCCTCAAGGGCTCTACCGGCCACAGAGCGGGGTCCCCTGCCTGGGCATTTCTTACCATCTGCATGACCTAAGGAGCAGCCACAATTCTGGGCACCAGCAGCAGACGGGGGAATGCCATGGCTGCCTGCTCTGTGACACTGCCCAACTCCGGCTTCCCATCTCCCACCTAGCCAGGGGTGGGGTCTAGGAGGCGGGGAGAGGAGGAAGGGGGTGGTGTGGAGCTGCCCCCAGGACTGCCCTGCTCTGCTACTGTGTGTGTGTGGGGGGGGGGAGAGTGGGAAGGGGGTGTGTGCTGGGGTTCGGGGTTTCAGCCCTGCAGCAGGGGGCACCAGGGCTCAGGCTCTTGGCCGCAGAACCCCAGTTGAGAACCGCTGTTTTAAAGCACATTAACATGTTGCACATTAATTGATCCACACTAGAAGTTCCCAAGTGTGTAACATAATGCTGTCACCACGCTAAAATGCACTAGGGAGCTTTTAGTGTACACCAACAGGATCTATGCAGCTCAATTAATGCACAACACATTAGTGCATTTTAGAAATCTCCCCTCCCTTCCTTGCAGTGTGCATTATCCCACCAAGCAGACAAGCCTTGAGAAAGTTAGCACATATGAATAAAAGGTAAGAAGGAGGAAGTCAAAAGGTAGAATACAGGAGGCAAAGGGTGTGAACACTGGACTCAAAGGAGGGGAGGGAAAGACTAGTTAGAAAAATGGCAGAAAATTAAAGAAAGCCTTTATTTACTGCATATTCATCATCTACTTAGTGTTCGGTTTCCATTCAGAGGTTTTCAGCAGCTAAGGAATAGATGAAGCAAGGAAGCAAGATCTAAAGCGTTAGCCAGGGATGGAGTTAAGTGGAACAATGGGAGAGAAGAGCATTTAATTGAGAAGAGTTGAGGAAGGTGACAACAGAATCCATTTTGGAGGAAGAAAAGGAGGGACAGGAGAGGGTCAACAGTAGCAGATACATCAGGAATGCTGTGATCTTAGAGGTTATGAATGAGAGTGTAACAATACTGAATGAAATGAGATGGTCAGAAAGAGATACCTGATTGAGCAATGTTACAGGAATATATTATGATACAGTGGTTAGGGTTACCATCACTCTGCTCCTCTTGGAAAACCATGTTGTACAAGCGCAGCTACAAGTCCAAACTCTAACTTGGAGTGCTCTGCATGGAGTAAAAGAGGAAGACTAGAGAGCTTAAAACAAAAATCAGTAATAGCTAATGAGCTCAAGTTAATGCCTTAATCTGATACTGACCAATGACCCACCAAGCGCCATCTACATCAGCAAGGAGGAAAGACGGGAAAGTCCGGGGCCTAGTAGTTTGCTGTATGAAAACAATGGATACTTAGTTTCACAGGAACCCATTTAAGGTATCTGAACACACCATTTTCTTTGAATGAAGTGGGATTTTTTGTGTGTTTTTGTTTGTTTTAAGGGGGATTTGGACAGAGAAGCAGGTCTCTGGATATTTTAATGGGACAAATGCATGTTCTTGCAAGGGCTTTGTATTTACTGTTTATAATTAATGGAATGCTTCTACATACATGGAATAAGTTACTTTGTGTACATTTTAATAGTTTTATTAACTAGCTGAGCATCTATTATAGGACAGCAAGTCAGGTGCCAAATGTGTTTATTCTGTATGTCAAAAACACATTCCTATGTTTTACTGTCCAGATTGTTAAGAGCATTTATATGGTATTATTTATTATTTCTTTCTACCACCTTGGCAGCAATCTCAGAGATGCTTTTTCTGTGTCATAGAAATTATGAGCTAGCCAAGTGGGATTGTTTTTCTGCCAAGCCAAGGAAATGGAAGAAAGTTATCAGAAGAAAACTTAACTTGAACTTCCTCTATAGCTTCAGGAAAACATCTAAGATGAACAGCACAAAAATTGCCTGCCCTCCAACATATCGATGCATATAAACTTTTAAAAACATTTATCCACAAACACCACCTTTAACATCTACAAATCAGGCTTTCAACTGATGTTGAAAAAAGCCAACAGATGGAAGATTTTCTGTAGGAAGTCTTTTGAGAGGGAAAACATATGATGAAGCTAGTTTTGTAATCCTAAGAGATTTCTCTCTCTTCCTCTTTCGTCCATCTTGAGATCATCCAAAATTTGTGCTTGCTCTCAGATCAGAATTAAATGAATTCATACATGATTCACTTATAAATAAAAGGATTAGGGATGGGATAAGACCTGCTTCTAAAAAATAATACATTTGAATATCCTGGACACTTGTTCATTCAGATTCTCTTGTACATAAAATCATGATGCCAAAGAAACATTTAGATTTTCGTTTGTGTCTTGCAGTACAGCACTAGTGTGCAGCTCAGGACATTTTTAACACAGGACCTCATTCCCCAATTGTTAGGAAGGCAAAATTACTGCTAACTTCAATAGAAATTACTTTGCACAAGAAAAATCCCAGACTGGGCCAATTTCTTTCTAACCCAAATTTATCCTATCACAACAAAAGCATCTGACCCTTGAATACTAAATATATGCAAGCTTGATGTTTTAAATATAATCTGAGTTATCTAAGTGCAAATCAATGCATTAAAAACTTTAAGAGCATGACACACACTGATAAATAAGACAGTCAAAACAAATTACCAAAAAAATAAATGTGCCATTTGTCTGAGAACAAACATGGGAAACTTTAGTCCAAAGGGTTAAGTCCTAAGAAAGTTATAGGCACCTAAATGCAAGGATTTTAAAGTACATCCTTAACCAGAATCATACAACACTAATGTATCTGAGATGTAATGCCTGGTTATATTAAAAAAAACTAATAAAAACGGGAATAACTGAAACTTATGAATGCATAAGACACTGAAGTTTACCAAACTCTCTTTATAAGTTGCATTTACATAGAAAGATTAAATCTTAGTACTTTTTTAAAAGAAGATTTGAATGGCCACATATACAGTAGCTATTCATCAAAAGTGCTAAGATGTTCTAAGCAATATTGAAAGTAGTTCTAGCAATATAGGTCTGGCCCCAATTTTTTGTTTCTAAAGAAGGAGCAGAATTTAAAACCCTAATATGAAAGCATGTTTTCATTTAAGAGAAATAATGTTTACATGTGGCTTATGCCTGCCTGAACAAAAAAAGGGGCTGAATCCCTTCTCTATGTAACTGAAGAAAAACAGCCTTTTAAGTACGGTAATTGCCAGAGCTGCCTAGTTTGGAGAGAAGAAACTGACAGCTGTGGCCTGTTAGGCTACATGTCTCAGTAGCCTAACAACAGCTATGCCTAAGTAAGGAAGCTATAAAAAGAAGATACTTCTAGAGAGAGAAGGGGAAGAGCGCTCAGATTTCCTCCTAACTCAGGAGACTCATGACCTATTCCCACAATGAAAAGCAAGGAGAAACTGGAAAATTAATTTCCCCACACTAACTCCCAGAATCAATAAGCACTGATGGCAAGCGGGGTTTCTTCAGCAAGTACTAATATTGCTTTTCTGGGGCAGCAAAGACAATTACACAAATCTGATCAATGTCACTTTGCCAAACATTTTCCTGACCAATTGCAACAATTGAACCACTGCTGGGGGTGGAACTGGAAGTGTGTATGATAGGAAAGATTACATATAATGTCTGCAAAATCATGAGGAAAAGGAGTCCTTTCTCACTTTGCTTAAGAAAGTCTTCTAAGTGTCATTCCTACTGCTCAAAACAACAGGAAATTTGACTGAAACTGATCAGATTCTCCAGATTGGAGAGGAAGGAAAGACTTTGGACAGCAACAGTGGTATGAGCACAATCCAGGGAGAGTACCACAAAACAATCTAAGGAAAGAGGAGCCCCATCTCCACTCTAAATACCCATAGGGAAATAGCTGAGCCTCCCAATCGCACCCATGGAGCAAGGAGAAAGTGAGGATAGCTACTCTTTTCCAGCCCAGCAAAGGAACTTCAAATTGACCACACACTCACCAAACAAGACATACACTGAAGATGTGGGAATCTACAGCAGGATCCAAGCATCGCACTCTGGTGGCAACACCAGCATGCCATTTTCTTCCCTAATTCCTGTCCACCCAAAGCTACAAGGGAGCAACTACACTGGATTTCTTAGTGGTTATCAGGTGCTATACCCTAATATGAGGTTGTCTCCTCTCTCTCCCCCCACCATCACCTCCCAAAATAACTGTCTGCTACATTTTTCAAGACTGTACTTGAAGCTTCCCTTATTTCCTGGGCAGTCACAATAGCATCACATGATAGCGGCCCTTCCTCTAGCAAAGGAGGGTTGGATAATATAGCCCACTAATGATACTCTTCCAGTTGTCTAGGATTCACTAGTGAATTCAATGAGGTGACTCTCCCACAAGGGCTCTGAGTGTTGTGTCTGTTGTATTCCTAAACCTCTACCAGTCCTTGGATGACATACAAGTTTAATCTCAAATTAATTATCCTATTGGTGCAGCTCCTTCTCCTAATCCATGTCTCTCTTACCTCTTCCCACCCCTTATGCCCCGCCCCTTTCTCCTTCTAGCCTCTTTTCCTTTTCACCATCCCAATTCTCTCCCCTCCATCAGAATCAGAACATTGCTTCTGCTGCTCCTGCATATTTCTACATCAAAATGAAACAGACTAAATTTGCCAGTTTCTTCCTTGCTCCTGCTATCACTTGCCTGTGTATTTGGGGAGGGAAGAGGAGGGGAGCAGACAGATTGATGTGAAGCTTTTGTGAGATTATCATGGGAATTTCTAAAATGCAAAAGGCTGGGGAGAAGGAGAAGGACCCAAAATAAGATATGAGCATAAATTGCAAAGGAACACAAAGCTGTGTATACATTGTATCTTCAGTATATAGTGAGTCTGTAGACACCATTATCTGCAGAAATGGGCTAACAGTCGTAAGATATCCCCAAGATGATGTTCTCCCCTAAGCAAAGGGCCAGTCACTATGAACAAAAAATGACATCTATAATATATATTCATGTGAATAGAATACACATTCTACTGCAATGCCTTCAGTAACCTGATGAATAGAGGCCAAGGAAATTTACCTTATATACTCGATCATAAGCTGGTTCGTTTATAAGCGAACCCCCCCCCCCCCCCCGATGGATAAGTAAAAATGGAAAATTTTTATAACCTGTTCATAAGCCAACCCTATAATTCAGGGGTCAGCAAACTTTGGCTCCCACGCCATCATGATAAGCCGCTGGTGGGCCAAGATGGTTTGTTTACCTCGAGCGTCCGCAGGCATGGAGGTAAACCTAAGTAAACAAAATGTCCCGGTGCGCCAGCTGCTTACCCTGACGGGCTGGGACAGCAACTGGTAGGGAAATTTGGGGGGGGGGGGGGGGCTGGGAGTTGGGAAGTAACCCCTGTGACCACCCCCCACATGAACCCACCCCTAGCCCAGGACCCCCACATTCTCCCCATCCCATCCCACCTTATCTGGGGAGGGCGTCTCTGGCCTAGCAGGAGCTGCTCTAGCAGGCTGGGCAGCGCAGCCGCAGCCTGCTCCAGCAGGCCAGACCGGGTGGCGCAGCTGCAGCATGTTCCAGCAGCCTGGGCCAGGGGCAGCCACAGCTGCTCTGGGGGGGCGGGGCCGAGCAGCACGGCTACAGCTGCTTCGGAGGCTGTGAGGAGAGCAGCCTGGCCAGAAGCAGAGAGACTCTGGCCCCGCCTCTTCCCTTCTGGCTCTGCTGCCTCTCCTTGCTCCCTCTGTTGGGGGGAGGGGCTGTGTCCCACCTCTCCCTCTCTATACCCGTTCATAAGCTGACCCCCTTCTCTGGTGCTGCCCTTTTTTACTAAAAAATTTGGCTTATAAACGAATATACGGTACTCCCTACCCCTTAGAACGCCACCCCCTAAACTTCCATTGCATTGGATTTGTTCAACCGCTCAATCAAACCTCAGATGCTGCCAGAAGCACCCTAGCATAAGCCACTGTGAAAACTGCAAAAATATACCAAAGGCAGTACTGCTGTTTAAAGGCTTTTCTACACAAGGAGGGTTTTGCCAATATAGTAATACCGGTAAAACACTCTAGTGCGGGCACAGCTATATCAGTATAATTGTGCTTCTACTAGTATCTGGCAGAAACTACACTGGAATAAGCACAGTTATATTGCGACAGCTGTGACCCATACTAGAGGGTTTTACCAGCATAGCTAGTGTTTTGGTGAGACAGGCACAGATAACAATCCTGAACAGCCACTTAACTGTGGGTGGCTATCAAGATGACCTCCATTGATCTGACCAACCCATTCTGAAAGACTCATTGCAGGGAAAATCAAGGTAGTGGCAACTACCATACTAGAAATAGATCTGAAAAGTCAATCTATTAAGGAATCCCATCTCTGATGATATACCCATAAAAAAAAGTAAGAGAAAGGTGAAAGCTCCCATAATGCCATCAGCCAACTCTCCATATTATACCAGCAGGTATATGGTAATGTATTCCTCATAAGAGTTTATGCTAAGAATAAGTCTTGTTATGCAACTGCTGATGAAATTTTTATTTGCTTAGTTCTTGGAATCTAAGCTTTTTCCATCAATAACATCCTGTACCAGGGCATTCCAATGGCAAATACACATTGTGTATGCATTTCCTTTTATCCATTTTAAATCTGCTCTTATAATTTCATTGATTATCCCCCTTATTCTTTTACTATTGCTTAACTTCAATCAGGCTGTTGATTGGGGCTCTCTAATACTTATTAACAGGAACAGAGTAGGTTTTTACACAAGTATCTCAAATTCACAAACATACTTACTTCCCATTACTAACCAATAAGAAAAGTGGTGTGTAATAGTCCAGGACCAAGTACACTGAGACCACCCTGACAGGTGTTTGTTCAACCTATTCTTAAAAACCTCCAGTGATGGAGATTCCACCACCTACCTGGGTAACCTGTTCCACTACTTAACAACCCTTATAGTTAGAAAGATTTCCTAATATCTAGCCTAAATCTCCCTTGTTGCAGATTAAGCCAATAACTTCTTGTGTCCTACATTCAAATGGATATGGAGAACAATTGATCACTATCTCTTTGTAATACCCCTTAACATATCTTTCTTCAAGTGTGGTGGCCAGAATGGGACAGAACTCCAGCTGAGAGCTCACCAGTGCCAAGAAGAGCAGAACAGTTACCTTCCATGTCTTACATATGACATGCCTGTCACCCCAAAATGACAATATCTTTTTTCACAACTGCATCACGTTGTTAGCTCATGTTCAATATGTGATTAACTATAAGCCCCACATCTCTTTCTGAAATACTGCTGCCTAGCCAGATAGTCCCCATTTTGTAGTTGTGCATTTGATCTTTTTTCTTCTCAAGTGTAATACTTTGCACTTTTCTTTACTGAATTTCATCTTGTTGATTTCAGATTAATTCTTCAATTTATCAAGGTCATTTTGAATGTGCAAGTGCAAAGTGCAAGCAACCCCTCCCAGCTTGGTATCACCCACAATTTTATAAGTGGACTCTTCATTCCATACTCCAAGTCATTAATGAAAATACTAAATACAGTTGTACCAGACAGAACAGACCCCTGTAGTACCCCACTAGATATGGCCTCCAGTTGACAGCAAACTATTGATAACTATTCTGAGTATGGTTTTTCAAGCAGTTGTACAGCCACTTTATAGTAATTTCATCTACAGTCCACACTTCCCTAGTTTGCTTATGAGAATGTCATGAGGGACTGTGTCAAAAGCCTAACCAAAATCATGATCCATCACATCTACTGCTTCTCCCCTCTCCATTCCCCACATCCACTAGGCCTATCAGCAAAGGAAATTAGGTTGATTTAGCATGATTTGTTCTTGGCAAATCCATGCTGGCTATTACTTTTCAGCCTACTATCCTCTAGGAACTTACAAATTAATTGTTTGATCATTTCTTCCAGTACCTTTTCAGGAACCCAACTTAGGCTGACTGGTCTATAAATCCCTGGGTCCTCTTTGTTCCTGTTTTTCAAGATAGATACTATGAATTGTTTGACTACTGAGAGCCTCTCACTGGGAAAAGAAAAACAGCTCAACCATAAAGGAATGGTTAAAAAAAATACAGGAAGTTGTAATGGAAAAGTTAACACACTAGTTATGTACTTAGTAAAATAGGCAGAGGACAGATAAATACATGGTTACCTTTTATTCAATACTCAGGTAAAGTACATTCACTTGCAAAAAACCCAGCATATCTGTCCAATTATGTTTTTAAATATTAACATTTTACAGACATGCCTGGTCTGTTAAATGTGTGTATAGAGATTTCACTCAATTTAATAAAGCCACCAGGAACAACATCGGTGTTGTAACGATGCTCACTTTGTAATATGGTAACACTCTGGTAAATAGAAAGCACTGACTATATTCCTTTATAATGTCTCTTCAAATAAAAGCTAACAGTTGTAATGATTGTTTTGTTTCTGGTACACCTCTACCCCGATATAACGCTGTCCTCAGGAGCCAAAAAATCTTACCGCGTTATATCGAACTTGCTTTGATTCGCCGGAGTGCGCAGCCCCGCCCCCCTGCAACGCTGCTTTACCGCGCTATATCTGAATTCGTGTTATATCGGGTCGCGTTATATCAGGGTAGAGTTGTATTTATATGGCACAGTTTTGTAAACTGGTCAAAACTTCCTAAATAAATAGTAGGTACTATGTTTGCCCTTCTCCAGTCCTTCAGGACCTCTCCCGTCCTCATTAAGTTCTCAAAGATAATTACTAATGGTTCTGAGATTGCTTCAGCTAGTTCTGTAAGTACCCAAGAGTGAATTTTGTCAGGCCCTGCTGACTTGAATACATCTAATTTATCAAAATATTCTTTAACCCCTTCTTCCCCTATTCTGGCTTGTGTTCCTTCCCCTTTGTTGTTATTAATTGTGACCAGATACTTAACACAATTAACCTTTTTGGCAGAGAATGAAGCAGAACAGGCACTGAACATCTCATCCTTCTTGGTGTTGTCCATTATCAGCTCTCCTTCACCACTAAGTAGTGGATCTACACTTTGTATGTCTCTCTTGTTCCTAATTTATTTACAGATTTGCCAAACATTATTAAGATAGTCTGTCTTCAGTATGGGTTACATCATCAGCAAAAAGGTTAATTTAGAAAGTAAAACTGATTTCCATTGAACAAGTACTGAGAACGTTTTCTTCAGAACTTGCTTCAAGAACCTACCCCAGTAAGATTAAGATATGTGATGCCTGTCAACTTTTGACAATGAAGTATCTAGAAGTTTACACAGGGATTTTATATTATGCCCTTATAAAACCCAAATACTATACTGATTATGCTCAGTTTTTTGTTCAGGAGTATTTTGCCTGTTGAATAAACAAAACTGTGTTTTCAGTTCACTCATAAAAGCTATCAAAACACAACTTTTGGCAATCCATATTTCTCATAGGAAATTCTTCAATTAGAGCAGTAATTTTTCTAAATTATTTGATTCAAAGTTTGTGGTGCTACCAGTTTTGAACTTAAAGTGAAGTGATCCATATTCTAACCTTATATTCTGTACCGTTCCTCAAGGCCCATACTGGCTTTGATCTCTTGAGGATTTATGTTCTTCCTCTTGTCTCCATTATGAGACTATAACCTGGGCATTCATTTCTACAGAGATAACACTCTGATTTAGCCTTTTCTGAATGCCAGTGTGGACGGATCCCCTGCTTCAATAGTATACCATCAAGGTGGCAAGTTTCATGATCTCAAACTTTTGCTCCTCAAACTAATCCACACTAAAATAACAACATTTTAAAGAACGCTTGTTCACTATTTATCACAAACCCGGCAGTAAATCATTCAGGGTCTGTACACTATGACAGGAGATTATGAGCATGCACTGCTTTGTTTACCATGGTTCTTAAAATTATTAAGATTTGTTTTTATTCCTTTATTCTTCTATCACATCAGTTTTTCCATAATATTTCAAATTGATTTTAAAATATTTTTTAAAAGATCTCACTTTGCCTCATCTTCTATTCCTTGAATGCGGATTCATTATAAAACACAGACAGGACTAAGACAAAAGGATAATGCTCATTTTTCTGTTTGTGATATAATCAATTGTTGCAAATGAAAAATGGAATCTTGATCTCAGTACTTCGAATGTTGAATAAAACTAACAATCATTTATTGTTTTCAAGTGTAAGTTTGTAATTTGTTGTGTATGTTTTTTAGTATTGACTGGAGATGTAAACACTTGCTTGCCACAAGAAAGCTTGACGGGGGTACAGACTGAAGCAAGTTTCACAGAGAAGGGCCAATTTCTCTGTTGAGATGACAGAAGCATCAAACTTTTGGCTACTTTAAAGACCTAACTCAGCAGAAAAAACGGAAGGTAGCTTCTACAGACACACGAAGCAGGTTATAGATTCTAAGGCCATTATGTAAGGCCCTTTTAACCTGATTAAGAGTGCTTTATGAAGAAGTTTAAATAGTTGGACTTAAGAAAAGACTTCCGTATTTTTCAGTTAGTCGCCATTTCTTAAGTAGGCACCATGAGAGAGCATGCAGTTTAAAAATAAAATAAAAATAAAAGAATCAGTTATGGGGGCAATTAGCCCTTTTGCTTTCTCTCTAGGTATCTTTAATATGACCACCATCTGATGCTTTGCAACTCCCTTATGCATATACTTTTTCGCTTTCCTCCCTCCCCTCCAATGTTCGCAATGGAAGGAATTACACCAAATAGCTACAGTCTGTGCTACAGAAGTGGAAGTTGAATTGATTTTTAGTACTAAACATCATCTTATGTTAAGTTAAAGAAGGGTTGTTGCAGTGTAGGGGGCAAAAAAACAATAGAAACAGGACAACCACCTGTTGGGGAAACCTTGTAACTTTACACTCTTTAAACCACCTATATAGTTTATTGCTTAGTTTCAAATTATGTCAAATACCAGTGCTTATATGTCAACTGTGCCCCAAGGCTAAGGAATTCTGCCCAACATTACACAGCTTTGAAATACGTATAAGCGAACATTCTACATTTCCAGATCTTTAGCCAGTTAAAGTATGCACAGAATACACTGCTACAGAATGTTCAGACAGATGCTTTAAAATGTCTACGTCCAATGTTATGATCCATTACAGCACTGGTCTGTCTAAACAACTCCCATACAACTTTGTTATTTTTAATCACTAAAAAACACAACTACAGAAGACTTACTCTTGGTGCAATATAGTTAACAGGCATTTGTTTATGGCAAAGAGAAAGCATATTTAAAATATTTATTCTTTTATTGGATACTCTTATTATATTTTTCCCTTCACAGTAAGAGGTAGCTTTTTATATACACTATAGAAACACTCATTTCTTAAGCCTAACATTGAAATTTAAAATTTATCAGGTAAGATATTTGATGGTGAGCACACTGATGCACTTTGATAGTACATTCATTTATCATCAACAGGCACAGGGTATTGAGATGTGCAAGACATCTGTACTCCAGAATTCTTGGATATCTCAGTACTTTGCCTGGCTGTCCTTTCAGTTATGAGAATGCAGGGTATAGAATAGGTACACATTATCATATCAAAGCCCAGCATTCAGTTTGCAATTGCATGCCACCTATCCTATCTTAAAATTTCATATATATTACAGCACCCCCTTTAAAAAAAAGTTGTTTCCCTAAAGTCAATATGCTCATTTTAAAAGGGTCACTATCAACTTGAAATGTAGTCAACCAAACAAAAAGTTAAAAGTAGTTTCAAATTTTTACTATCACATTTTCCCATTTTTATTTATTATTTTCTCGATTTTTGTCAAATGCACAAAGTAATCTGAAAGAAAATAATTGATTTTTGTATAATTATACTTTATCTTAGGTGCTACTTGTAATAACCGTAGGTTAAAAAAAGTGAGAGAAGTACGATTTTGAAGTTGACAATATCTCTATGGATTGAAGGGACATTTCTTACATTTCAATACACTTTTCTTCTGTTTTCTTTCTGTTGTCAATCACAAAGGCCTCCCAACTATTCATTTTCTACTTTAACTATAAAATGAAACCCACCCATTCACAATTTGCTAGATATGTACATTTTTAAATTTGGTTCTCCTCCCTATTTGGCCATTCATCCTTGGGTGCCATATTTCAACTTCTCTTCGCCAAATATACAGCAGAGATGTCAAGCTTTCTTCAAACCACTCCACTGACTAGAAAATAAGATGTTTGTTAGAAAAGTAGATGTGCTTATCCACTTTATTCTGCCTCAATATTTCCATTCTTCATTGGTCAAAAGGTAAAAGACACCAAAGCTATACATTCAGATCTCTTACGCAGGTGAACATACACCAAGCCACATAGACAACTCATTTGTATTTTGTGCTTGTTATTCCTTACAAAAATGTAATGAAGTTAAAAAGATTTAAATAGGCACAGGATAGTACAGTGATGAGCGTGGCACAAAAACTTAGACAAATATGCAAACAGTCAAATTTTCTACTGAATACCAAATTTATTCCATTAGAAAGACTTCTTGAATATCAGGATATGCATATTGCTTACATTGGCACCAGCTAAGAAGAGTTCTACAGTGCAGTGCTCAGCTCTTCTGGGGATTTGAGTTTTTTTCCTATAAGTAGTCAGATGCTTTACAGAGTTCTGTGGAGGAAATGCCTGCAATTTGCATAAGTTTGCAAGTCTTTAATATTTATACTTTACATTTAAAATTCTGTTGTGCAATTATGCAAGCATCAGAAAGAAGAAATGACTGGAGATGGCAGGGCTGCTATCATATGGGGGAGGGATAGCTCAGTGGTTTGAGCATTGGCCTGCTAAACCCAGGGTTGTGAGTTCAATCCTTGAGGGGGCCCCTTAGGGATCTGGGGCAAAATCAGTACTTGGTCCTGCTAGTGAAGGCAGGGGGCTGGACTCGATGACCTTCAAGGTCCCTTCCAGTTCTAGGAGATAGGGTATCTCCATTAATTTAAAAATATATTTACAGCATACACATCTTCTCCAGCAATCTAACTGAGGCAGGTGGAGCCTTTTGCCTCTATGGAGTACCAATGAAGTAAATGGGCTCCTATTGAGCACAAGGGTCCACACACATCAGATTGCAGGACTGAGGCCTAGATTTAGATACATATTAATACTAGTGGCATGAAAGAAACACAATACATTCAAAGCAAAAGCGAGAAGTGAATGAGCCACAAACAATGGGACATAGTAACAGCTCTCTCTTTCCAGGCCTGCACTGTTTTGTTGAATGCATAATTTTAGAACTCAGTAAGCCTTTTTAAACAAGATACATCATAGCCCCTTTTAAGTTCCCAGCCTAAAATAATTAAACCCCATGTCTTAGAAGCCAGTGTCTCATAGGCCTAACACAATTTTAAGGTAATATTCGGATAGTTGAAATGATACCGAAAGAAAAGAGTTTACATGCATGTAAAGATATTAAATACTATCATTTTTCATTTTCTGTAACATCATTCTGGTTGGATTCTTAGTTATTTGAGAGTAGTTTAAATATAGTTAGATTTTTAATTTGATTAATTTCAACTCTAAAAACTACTTTGAACTGGCAGCATTAGTACTTCCCCTACACCCCAATTACCTGAAATAATGTAAAGGTACTTATTCCTTTTTGACATTTCCCTTTAATTAATTAAGGTAAATTTATGTTTTATTAGCCTGTCAATATTTGCATATTTCTAAGAGAATGTAACGGTGGCAGTGAATGTTTATTCCCATATCCTTAACAAGAAATAACTTATTTCTACCCGAGTGATGAAGACTATTTAATTATAAAAAATTTCATCAACACTCCTTATGGCTCTAAACTGGCACATAAATCCAACATAAGTCACATTTTAGTTTTTAATGCGTATTTGAGCACTGACTAGCACTGCTCCCTAGCAGTTTTATTCATCAAGCACATCCAACAGGTCAAATAATTTCATTAAGCGGTACTGGAGAGTTTATTCAGGTACATTTGTTCTGTTTCCGAGGCACTACCACAATAAATAATAATTTCAACAATTAGTTTATAAAGATTCCACTACAATAGTATTTAGATACTGTAGAAGAGCAAATTTATTTGATCAGATTTAATAGTATTTCCCACATTTAAAAGACCTTTACTAAGCACAACAATGAGACATGAATTACCAGCAAGTTGATCTTGCAAAATCCACACAAACACTTCATAGGTAACTTACACTATGGAGCTGCTGTCTTAGGTTTGAATCTCCCTTTCATAAGAGACCCTGTTTATTCAGCATAGACAGCATTCAATCTTAAATATAAGAATAATTATAAACCAATTTTAATGCAAAAAGCAATAGGAAAATATTCAAGAAACAGGCAGTGACTTATACCTGCCTCATGTTTGTCTAACTGGTCTGTTAGCAAGGGGCCCTTTTTTCCTGAAATCTGTTTTAATACAATATCTATTTACTGCTCCTATACTTTTGATAGTATTTGCCCCTCCTTTTAGCAGACTTATTTTGAAAGAACCAAGTACAAATACGCTCAAGAAGTGTGGTGAATTCCCTTCCCCACTCCCAGAGCTATAACCCACAACGGATGAGCTATAACTATGGCCTTGGAAATGCAAGTTCCCCTGCCCCTTTTAACACATAAATATCAATTCAAATTACGAGAGACCTATCCTCTTATACTTAATAAAGACTGAGCCAATGAGCATGTAAGTCTTGGCAAAAACATTTTATTTCCTCTTCTCTAATAGGGATCGCCTTCGCCCACCATACAGGTCCGGAATGAACTGCAGCAGGGGTAAGTATAAGGATCATCACACCAGTCTTTGGTGGAGGAATAAATCAAACATGGCTTCCCCCTCCATACATTTCCAGAGTTACTCTCTCACTCCTACTGCCATGGAATCCCAGTTCTACCCACAGGGAAGGCAGCAGTAGCCGCCCTCAGATGATTACACCACACACAGTCAGTGCAATGGGGGGGGGGTACATTTATACCCACCACCACCATTTAGCGAGTTATTTTAAAGCCTCAAGTAGATCTTTCTCCCATTTGTGTGTGTGTGTAGATTGCACTGATTGATTTTCACCCTGGGAAGGGAGGTGACACCGACAGGCGCCTTATCCCACCCCTTCACATTTTCTCTCGCCTCCTGCAGCAGCGATGAATTGACTGGGAGGGTGGGACTAGAAAGAGGATGAAGCAGCAACAGCCGGGACTCCAGCCTCGGCATTGCTCCTTTCCGCTCCTCCAACACCCAAGAATCAGAGGCCCAGCCAACACCAGTAATCCTGCTGCAGCCTCCGGCGGGAGGATGGGCAGACACTGGGGGGAAGCCAGGGGTGCATGCAGGGGGGGGGGGGGTCCGAGAGCCACCCGGGGGCGGGAGGTGAGCGAGGGGGACCGGGGAGGTAGGGAAAGCCTCCCTCTCAGCCCAGGAGGAGGCTGGGAGAGCCGGCTAGCGGGGGAGAGCTAGACTCCCGCGAGGGCAGGAGGATCGGGAGACCGGGGGGATAACGCCGTTGGGTGATGGAGAAGCTGGGGGCCACCCCCGCCCCTCGCCTCAGCACCGCGGACCACCCCCGCTGCCAGCCGCTCGCCCTCCCAACGGCAGCGCGCGGGGCCAGGACACAGCATCCCTGCGAGGTAACCTCACTGCCGCTCCCGCCTCCAGCCGGGGCCTGCGGTAGCGTGCCCGGGGCCTCCCCCCGCCCCAGGGACACCGGCCGGGCCCGGCCCGCTGACCTGTGCTCTGGCACATCCTCTCGCACAGGAGCCGGGCGAGGAGAGAGGCGGTGGCTCGATGCCCGCGAACGGCGGCAGCCGACAAGACGCAGCGGCAGTAACGGCAGCGGCGGCGGCTCCGGGAATCCTGCGCGGCGGCCCCGCCCCCTCCTCCGGCCAGAACCAGCGCGAAAAATCCCCGCCGCTGATTGGACGCCGCCGCCGCGCGGCCCTTGGAGCGGCTGTTTCAAATCCCCCCGCACGGAACCGCCCGTATACGCAGCCCCGCGGCCGGGAGCGGGGTCAGACTCTGCCTCGGGCCGGGCCCTGCCTCGCTAGCCCCTGCGACAGGCGGTAACGGGACCTTGATTGCAAACGGCGGGGGCCTGGAGGATGGGGGGAGGGAAGCTGCCGCAGGGCGGGGTGTGGGGACTCCCCAGACTCAAGGCGGGGCGGTGTCTTGCCCACCTCATGAGTCACGGCTCAATAGACCCGCGGAGCTGCCCCTGTGAGACCCCCACACGCGTTCACCCCCTGCCAGCCAAAGGCGGAACCATTCCCCTCAGCACCTCATACGCCCCCCTCCTGAACCCGTCCTGCGCCCTCCAACCGCGCGAAGGGCTGGCCCCAGGCGCTGCCGTCCCTGTCCAGCTGGGCCTCAGCGCGGCGGCTGTGCTGAGTCCCATACTGTTCCCTCTCCACTGCTGGGTGGAGAGAGTCTTGCCCTTGTACATGTTCCTCTCCCTACCCACGGCTTAGCCTGCCAGGGCAGATGCTCTGGCTCCCACCCTAATATTTCCTCCTTTTCTGAATCCTTTTGTAGATCAGTAGTAAACTCTCTGCTGCCTCTCACCCTTGGTTATACAGTCACTCCATTTCATACCTGAGGCCTTTCCTTTCCCAGGCATTTAGACATCCGTCTACAACGGTGGAGGATTTGGGTGTAAGTAGACCGCTAGGGTTACCAGCTAGCAACTGAAAAAACAGGACGGGGGTGGGGGGTAATAGGTGCCTATATAAGAAAAAGTCCCAAAAAACAGGACTGTCCCTTTAAAAACGGGACATCTGGTCACCCTATGCCGCACAGTCTCCATCATCGTAATTCAAACAACCTTAACTCTACCTTTTTGGCTTTGTCTAGACTAGGATTTAAAGGTGGGATGTTATGTGTTAGCTAGTCCCTCCCTGTGCTTTAACTTGATCAATTTAACACCTTAAAGGCAGCATGGATTGGCCTGGAGTCTCCCGGAATTGGCATCAATCTCCCAGTGACTATTGAAAGCAATCAGGTAGATTTTAATAGGATATTTTAAGAAAATGACTGTTATGTGGGGGGCGGGGGGAATCTCCCAGAATAGCTTCAGTCAGAGTTGGCAACCCTACTTGCATACCTTAGACTTTTAAAACATATTAGCTTACACCTTTTAAATCCTAGTGTAGACAAGGCCTAACAGTCACAATAACTGCAAAGTGTAAATGAACCCATTCATGGCACAGTTTTTTCTGAGAATGGTACACAAAAACATTATTACCTAACTTTTACTCATACAAAGATTAGAAACATTCTGGCTTTCCATACAACTAACTAAAAAAAATCCAAGACATTTTAACCACTCAGGTTAGATTTCAGATATGACTATCTAAAACGTTTCCATATTGCCTATCACAGTATTATATAAGCATATCTGGGTAGCATTTTTTTCCTTGGGGAGCAAAATAATTCCACCTCTAACTAGACAAATATAATTGGAGACAAAGCTAATCTTGATACCAGATCATAAATATGTCCATTATATCAAAACAGGAACTAATGTTGTAATAAACCATCAAACGTGATGATGCAAAGCACATAATACTCGTTTATCCCAGGTCAAAATTTTCAAACTGTGGTTGCCTCAGTTTAGACACCAAATAAAAGCAACATGAATTTCAAAGGTGCTGAGAGCCCACAGCTCCTATTTAAATCAGTGGGAATTGTAGGTAGTTAACATTAGGGATCCTAGTTTGGAAAATTTTGCACAAATTTATATTATTATTTAAAAGGTTGTACACACCTCCCATTAAAGTCAAAGAAAAAAAAATTTGATAGGGAAAAAAACATTTAAGAACCACACTACAGGAATAACTAGGTGAAATTCTGTGCCCTATGTTATATGGAAGGTCAGACTAGATTGGGGTTCTCAGCCTTTTTTGAATCACACCCCACTTCCTATTTATTTATTTTAGTAGGAGGCCTCCTCCTCAAAAAAGGGTCTTTCCAATGTAATCTAGATGGAACTGGAATCATTAATGCATTGACTGAAAGAGGTTGGCTTGTTTAGCCTAACCAAAAGAAGGCTGAGGGGAGATATGATTGCTCTCTACAAATATATCAGAGGAATAAATACTAGGGTGGGAGAGGAATTGTTTAAGCTCAGCCAACGTGGACACAAGAACAAATGGATATAAACTGGCCATCAGGAAGTTTAGACTTGAAATTAGACAAAGGTTTCTAACCATCAGAGGAGTGAAGTTCTGGAACAGCCTTCCAAGGGGAGTAGTGGGGGCAAAAGACATATCTGGCTTCAAGACTAAGCTTGATAAATTTATGGAGGGGATGGTATAATGGGATAGCCTAATTTTGGCAATTAATTGGTCTTTGACTATTAGTGGTAAATATGCCCAATGGCTTGTGATGGGATGTTAGATGGGGTGGGATCTGAGTTACTACAGATAATTCTTTCCTGGGTGTCTGGCTGGTGAGTCTTGCCCACATGCTAAGGGTTTAGCTGATCGCCATATTTGGGGTCGGGAAGGAATTTTCCTCCAGGGCAGATTGGCAGAGGCCCTGGGGGTTTTTCGCCTTCCTCTGCAGCGTGGGGCATGGGTCACTTGCTGGAAGATTCTCTGCATCTTGAAGTCTTTAAACCATGATTTGAGGACTTCAATGGCTCCAGACACAGGTTTGATACAGGAGTGGGTGGGTGAGATTCTGTAGCCTGCGTTGTGCAGGAGGTCAGACTAGATCAGGGATCGGCAACCTTTGGCACACGGTTTGCCAGGGTAAGCACCCTGGCTGGCCGGGCCGGTTTGTTTACCTGCCGCGTCCTCAGGTTCGGCCGATCGCGGCTCCCACTGGCTGCGGTTCGCTGCTCCAGGCCAATGGGGGCGGCGGGAAGCGGCGCGGGACGAGGGATGTGCTGGCCGCCGCTTCCAGCCGCCCCCATTGGCCTGGAGCGGCGAACCGCGGCCAGTGGGAGCCGCGATCAGCCGAACCTGCGGACGCGGCAGGTAAACAAACTGGCCCGGCCAGCCAGGGTGCTTACCCTGCTGAGCCGGGTGCCAAAGGTTGCCGATCCCTGGACTAGATGATCATAATGGTCCCTTCTGACCTTAAAGTCTATGATTCTACTTTAACTAAATCAGTCTTGCTGATCCTGCTGATCATCCTGCCCCGCCCCAGCACTGTCCCCAGGTGCTGCTGGGCAACTTTCAGCACCCTGGGTTCATCACCCGGCCTTGGGCTGCAGCAGCCCTGAGAGGGAGGCTGCCCCTAAGCAGCCCCTTCCTGACCTGAGGCAGCTGGCAAGCACTTCAGGGTAGGAAGGGGGATTATTCCTGCCTTTCAAAGCAGAGTCCCTAGGGGCTGGAGTCCCAGAGGAGCTGTGTAAAGGGGAGAGTCCCTGCAGGGCGCCTTTGCAGCCAGTGCACCTGGCCCTCTGTAAGTGGTTGGGCCCTGTGGTGCCCTACGTGTGCCCATGCAAACTTCACCTGGCACACTGGGTGCTCGTGATGGGGCCGGAGCTTCCTGTGCACATGCTAGCAGAATCACGGGGCTCTCTTGGGGGCTGAGCAAGGCTTGCTTCGAAGCTGGGGGCTTGGCACATCATGTTCGGCCTTTCCTGAAAAGTTGGCAAAGTTGGACAGCTTGGGCAGCCAAGTGCAACGTCCCACAGAGAGCTGGATGCAGAGGTGGAGGCGCCGGGTCTGCGCTCTGCTGCGGGCTGCTATCATGCTCCTTGGGAGGCTGCACAGAGCACCAAGCGATGGGAGAGGAAGTAAATGGGGGAGAGGTTACAGCGATTGCAAGGTTCATGACAGGGCTAAGGCTGCGTATACAAAGCAGCAGGTAGGAGGGAATGCTGCTGCTGCGTAATGGGTAATAAGGACGTTGGGGCCAAAACACTGGCATATTTTCTACTTAAGCTATTCACTGGTCGGGCCTGACTATCAATGTTTACAAATGGGTCCTGGTCCAAAAAAGGTTGAGAACCCCTGGTTTATATAACTCTTAGCTTTGTATTTCCATAGCTTTTAAAGTTTGTGGGTGTTTTTACAGATGTGTTTAATGGTACATCTTCTCTTGAAATGCATTTAGTAGTTAAGTGGTTAGCACTTAAAACTTTAAGTACTCATTGCTTTGTAATGGTAACTTTAATCATCAGGTGATTAAAGTTTTAATCACCCAACAATTAAAGCTTTAATTTCAAAGTGGCTGGAGGAGTTCTGTCCATAATGATGAAGATTCATTAATAACTTTTTTAAATGACTTTTCTGTGAAAACTACCCTATGCTCAAGTGTACAGAGCCCTGTCTATAAGTATGAAATTTGGAGTTCTTAAAAGTTTCCTGTGCTGAGAAAAAGGTGGCCAAAGAAACATGACACTGGTGTAAAATTTTAATATAGCTAAATTTGGATTAAGTACCACCTGAAAGGATTTTTTTTTTTTTTTTTGGTTATTGGTAATTTTCAAGTTCTCCTAGCATATTTTAATAGCATGTTTTCAGTCAAATCACTTCTTCCAATTAAAATTATTACAGCTGGGTAGAAAGTAGGACTTAAAATGGAAGTCTGAATGCAACTCTAACAAAACTGCCATGCTCCCAATCTGTGTATTTACACACAGAATTTCCTCATCTCTTTTCTTGTTTCTTCAGTTTTGTACAATGTTATATGGAAATATTAAACTCCCAAATGATATTATTTTTCAAGAGATGAAGCACACTGGTGATTCCCACAGGAAAACACTGAAGTGGGAAAACTGGGTTACTTACCAGTTATACAAATAAATTGCCTACCTACTCTTGGGGGCAAATTCTGTGCTCAGTTACATTAATATAAATCTAGGTCTATGTCTGCAACTTTAATAAAGAGAATCACATTTTTATTCTGCACATATTAAAATATACAAGATCCTTACAGTCAATGTGGTTCTCACTTGTTTTTTTTTCTTTTTCCTCTCTTCTGTCAATAGTCTAAGATTTGGTGAAAGGATTTTACTTTCATGAGATAAGTTCAAGAAGACAGAGATTCTTCTTATAACAAAAATGTTGCATGCACTTATTCAAATCATAGGTCTTGTCTACATTAGAGAAATTTGCACCAGTGTTAACTACATCTGTATAGTTTGGCTGTAATCTGGTTATATGAGTAAACTGCACCAATGGAAGCTCCACTTCACATTGTGTAATGTGTCTACATAGGTGTAGTTAACACTGGTGCAAATTTCTCTAATGTAGACAAGGCCTATAATCCATTTGCCTAATAAATGAATGCAACAAATTTTATGTTAAAAAGAAAACTCTGTCTTCTTTAGTTTATACCATACAAGCAAATCCTTCCATTTATCTATACAATAGATGTTGGACGTGATTGTCCACTGCCATCTGCCTTGTGTAGTCATTTACACTTGTGCAAAATGAGTTCAAAGGAATTTTGAACTCACTTTGCACAGGTTTAAATCACTACACAGAGCAATGCAGAATGAGGCTCTTGGTATTGTCAATCAAATCTGATGCATAGTATATATGTTTTTCAATGGTGTGGTTAAAATACTTGAAGCAAAAGGCCCCCCTCTGTTTTCAGTAGTTGCAAGTTTCTGTAGTTTCCAGATCAGCGCTCTTAGTGTTTTCATTCGTTTTCATTTACATTTCTTATGATTTTGAATTAGCCAATCTTTTTTTAAAACAGGTTGATGTTGTTCTGGTGGTAGAACAGATCACTGGAGCTAAATGGTCTCTGACTTGAGTAGGCAATAGCATTCATTTGCTAATTACTCTTGTTTCCGTTAGTATCTGCTGTTTCATTGCTCCTTATTTTCAGTTTTATGGATATACTGTATAAAGACAGTATCACGCTAGGTAGTCCTTCGTTCAATTGAAGTAACAGATTTAAACAAATGTAATGATTGCGTATTTTTCTGGAAACATTTACAAAAATGAATTGGTCTATGCTATGTGCAGTGCAGAGTTTCACTGCCACAGTGAGACCACTAGAAGGAATTGTATATACACTGCACCTTCCCTTACAAAAGTGCAGAGGGAGTGGGTGAGGCCATGGTACACTTTGCGATAATTTCGTGCAGTGTTAAGTCACCATATGACAGCTAGAGAAATGCCAACTAGTGTAAGACCTCACTTCACTCAGCCAGAAATCAATATTTTAAGAAATTTAGCATTAGGTATCAAACCTTTTTATAGTCTCAAGTGATCTCAGTAGTGAGATCACACATACTCTTCAAACTTTTCATATAGTTAAAATTCACCTTTATCTCATGCATAGGAATAATGATAGTTTTTGCTGTTATTCTTTATAACTAAGTTTCTTCAGTCTGAAAAATAATATTCTCTAACAATAAATAACAACAATGCGTATGATTGTTAATTTGCATTAACAATCAAAATGGTTATTACATGGCATCACTATAGGACAAAATTAAGGCAGTTTAGTTGCCCTAACTGAGCATTTCTATACCGTAGCTTGTGTGGATTTATTTTAAGTTTAACCTTAACTCTGGATTTCCTGGATTTATAACAGTAGTTTTGATAATTATATCCTAATAATGTATTTTACTTTAAATTATTGACACATATATGCTCTGACTTTTAATTTCTTTTTAACATAGTATTTGTCTAGAAATAAATAAGCCAGAGTGAATTCCATGTACGAGTAATTGAGAAAAATTTTGCTTTTTTATGTAAGTAGACCAGAGACTACCGGTATTTCCACTGTATATCATTGCCAAAGAATAAAATGTTTTAAGGGTTAAATCGATAAAACAAAACTATTGTCTTACAATCTTCTGCAATCCTTAATGATGTTGAGCAACTCTTCATTTTGCAAATATGTTCATCCTGGCTATCTCAGTGCTGAATGGTGAGGATGAATATACCTGTCCTAAGGGTTAATTTCACTCTTCTTTTAAGCATGCCATTGTCCTGTTAACAGTAATTGTTGTTCGAGTGATTATGATCAGATTAACTGGCTGTAGTTATTATGTTGATCAATTTCCTGTTTTGAGGGTTTGCAGCTCATTCCCTCGATATGTTTGTTTTCTTCTTAGGAGGATGTCTTGGCAGCCATTTTCAAGTGAATCCACTATATTTGGGTGCTTCAATATTTGGGGGCCCAACTTGAGATGCCTATGGCCTGTTCTGCTGGGGTACCAAGCCCCTACAGAACCAGTTGACTTTAATGGGAACTGTGATACCTATCACATCTGTCTCAATGTATCTTAAATTAGGCACCCAAAGTGAAAAGACAGACATTTTTGAGAATGTAGGCCACACTGTTGAAAGGTCACCTCTGCTGACTTTTTTTCTCTTGCTGTGAATACTGAATAAAGTATTTCTTCCCTCCTCCCCAATGTTACTATCCCCATCTTCACCCTAGATATGTTTTTTAATCCTCTGAACTATATTGGTTTGTTTCAATGACTGTAGGTATGCCATAGCCTGTTCTTTGCAAATCATTGCAGGCATATTGCTAGCCATCCTTGTCTGGTGATTAGGATCCTAGCACTCAGTCAGAGGTGGCTAATAATCTGCCTCCAGTGAGTTAGAGAGACAAGGTGGAGTCTTGTTGTAGCTGTGTCAGTCCCAAGACATTAGAGAGAGATCCTGGGACCGACACAGCTACAACAAAACTGCAGTGAGTTAGCCAGTCAGGTTATGCTACTGCTCGCTCTCTGTAAGAGGCTGCAGGAATGACCCACAGGTACTTATGATAGTTGTGTTGGTAACTCCAAATCTACAAGCATTTGATATAAATACATCACTACAGAAACATTGCCTCTCTGACCCCCATTTACCCAGCAGCAGAATTAATTACTGTCAAAGTTAAGAATGTACTCAATAGAGAAAAAGATTTAGGGCCACAATGTGCCTAGACACTGGGTGCTTGCGGATGAGAGTGCACAAGAAGACTCCACACCTTGCTCTTCCTCACACAGCCTCTGGGCACAATTGCAGTTCCTCCTATCACTCTCATGGGCACTAGCCACCCCAAAGGGGTATGGTCATGATCCTCAATCCTTCTGTAATGGCCTGAGTATCTGGCTAGACATGTTGCATTTGTTGAACTGGTTTGGTTATCTGGATCCTCTGCTGGAGCTACCCCTGTGGCTTCACACCACCCCCAGGGTGAGACAATGGAAAGCCTTTTATCAGTGTAATTTGGGGTGATCTCTCTATTTTTTCTCTATCCATTTCTCTCATTTTTTCCCTGTTGGTTTCTCCTTTTGCTCTGTCTTTTGTCTCTTCAATTCCCTTTCATATTGGCCTAACTGTGGATATGTCTATCCTACAAGCGCTACACATGCAGTGCTGCAGCTATGCTGCTGCAGTGCTGTAATGTAGACACTTTTACAGTGACAGAAGAGGTTTTTCCATAACTAGTGAGATGCAGTAGATAGATGGAAGAATTCGTTGTTAATGCTTTGGGTTTTGCCCCTAGCAGAGTATACGAAGATTACAAAATGACATTTCTCTGTTCTGCATGTTGAGGGAATGGGAGCTTTTCTTTTTTCTGGCCTAGGATTGGAAAAGAAACTGGGTAGAGCTATATCCTGGTTGATGTAGAAGCAAGATACAACTTCTGGGAAGAAACTGCAGCAGCAGCATCTAAAAACTATTCTCTTTGGGCAAAAAGAGTCTGAGGCAGGAGAGAACTGCCAGTTTGCTACACCTCTCGCTGAGGTTATACAATCAAGGGGAAATATTTTCTGTGTAATAGAATGATACCCAGAAGCTCAAATGAAATTCTGCAGTATCTGAAGAAGATCAGGTTAAAGTTGTAAGAGGAGACCAGATATCTGATCAGTAGCCCAAGCCTCACGTAACACACTGACCACAGGACTTAGATATTAGAGACTAGCTTCAAATGATAATTATGCTTCCTCTGAATGCTGCTACTTGTATTCATTGGGCCTGTTCCAACTCCCATTCTTTTTTTTTTAACTCGCCAAAACTCTTCTGCAGGAATTCTAAGATGGAAACAATAAAATTGCTTGCTCTTTTAGTGAAGTGAAGACATCTATGTAACTATGACTGTGTATATTGTAATATAGAACATGCTTTATATAAAGTGCCACACTTTGGAATTATGTAAAGTTAAAAAACAATAGAAAGCAATTTCTGTTCTTAATGTTTTTTAATAAGTTACCCACTTAAGAAATCACATTTAAACTTCCTGTAACTCCAACTGCCTGTTTCTCTTCCTCCTTTAAAAGGTATAAGTAAAATATTCTTTCAAAAAATTATTCTGTTGAAAATATACCTATTTCCTATATGTATTCTGTATCAAGTATTCTTTTACTGGTATTTTACAGTTTTGTTCTGAGTTCACTGACTTTCTATGAATTTCCTCTTCATTCCCTGGGGGTAAATCCTTCGATCTCTAGCTGCCTTTGGGACAGCTCCATTCAATACCTAGGAGTTCCTCTTAATAACTGACTCAAGCTCCTACCTAGTAATCTGGGAAAACTAAACACCACGCCTGTGCACCTCTAAGAGGCAATACTTCCCGGTGCACAAGCGCTGAGTCTGTGTATGAAAAAAGAAAACTTTTATTAAAAAGGAAAAGGAACCCTTATTTGCAAAAGCACCACACCTCTTTCTTTCACTGGGATGTGGCATCTCTAACCCCCACTTAGCAAGTGAAATTCTGTTTAGGTGACCCCTCAATTGGGGCATGCTAAGTACAGTCAGGGGTGGCAGGTTTGTATAATTTTTGGTGGTGCCCAGAACGGGTCCAAGTCCCACCTCCCTCCCCTCCCCCCACCTGCCTAAGGCTCTGGGAGGGAGTTTGGGTGCACTGCCGGTGGTGATGGCGGGGACCCCAGGCCCTTTTAAATTGCCGGGGGCAGCAAGCGGGCCTGGGGGAGAGACCCGGCTCCGAACTTTGGTGGAGCCGGACCCCCTCATATTGGGGGAGCAGGGGCACCACGGGCCCATACAACTCGCCGCCCCTGAGTAATGTTCTGTTGCTCTTTACTCATAAAATAAGAATAACAACATTTCATTACCCCTGCATTCAAATTTAAATTTTTTTATTAAAGCTAATGTTAAAATTATATAATATGCATGTTAAGGAAAGAATGTCTGTACATCTGGGTATAGTGCTTAAATTATCCCAAAGTACAAAGGTTGGTTTAAAATTAATAAAATATATATAGTACATAATCAGCAATAAACCAAAACAGTTCCATCTGCTGAACATCTAGGCAGAGTAGGTGTGTCTATGCAAATATGATCTGCTCGTGAAGTCTTTTTCCTCCAGTTCATCAGGGGAGAGCTCATTCAGACCCTGCTTATATCGACATTGCTTTATCAAAACTGGGTCAGATTCACTCCTGTAGAGACATGGGTGAAAATTGCACCTCTGTGCACCCAGAACCTGTGCCAGAGGAGAAATCGACCAATAGGGAAGGGCAAGTTGTGATACTGCCACTGGAGGCTGCCCAGAAGACATGCCAAATCAGGTAATGAATGTTCTTCCTCCTTCCCAGATAGTTCATCCCTTTTTGTGGGCTTCATCAGCTGGCTCCACGTCCCCTAGTGGGGTGGGGATGGCTAGTGGCCAGTGCTGCTGCACCCCTAGTCCTTGGGGTCTTTCCACCACTCCTGGCCCACAGGCTGGATTTCTTCAGCAGAAGCTGGTACAACCCAATGAGTGAATCTGGATTGTTTGGGTTAGTAGATGCTGTTTATCATTGTTGATGATCATAATAATAAATTCTGCTTCTATTCTCCAATTCTTGACTGTGTTTGGGTGGTAGTGTGACAGGTTGGATCACAGAAACCCCCTTGGGGGCTACCACCCGATGTGCAAAGACTACCCCTGCTTCTGTTTTCCCTGCCAGCTCAGGACTCCAGCACCCTGTCTTGCTGAGCCAGACACTCCCGTCTGGCTCCAGACACAGACCCAGGGTCTGAATCACTTGTCCCAAAGCTGCAAGTTTACCTGAAAACAGCTCACAGTAGTGTGCTTGTCTTTAGCACTCAGATGCCCAACTCCCAATGGGGTCTAAACCCAGATAAATCCGTTTTACCCTGCATAAAGCTTATGCAGGGCAAACTCATAAATTGTTCGCCCTCTATAACACTGATAGAGAGATATGCACAGTTGTTTGCTCCCTCAGGTATTAATACATACTCTGAGTAAATTACTAAATAAAAAGTGATTTTATTAAATACAGACAGTAGGATTTAAGTGGTTCAAAGTAGTAACAGACAGAACAAAGTAAGTCACCAAGCAAAATAAAATAAAATGCGCAAATCTATGTCTAATCAAACTAAATACAGATAATCTCACCCTCAGAGATGCTTCAGTAAGTTTTTCTCAGACTGGACACCTTCCAGGCCTGGGCACAATTCTTTCCCCTGGTACAGCTCTTGTTCCAGCTCAGGTGATAGCTAGGGGATTCTTCATGATGGCTCCTCCCTCCTCTGTTCTCTTCCACCCCTTTATATATCTTTTGCATAAGGCGGGAACCCTTTGTCCCTCTGGGTTTCCATCCCCCCTCACTGGAAAAGCACCAGGTTAAAGATGGATTCCAGTTCAGGTGACATGATCACATGTCACTGCAAGACTTCATTGCCCGCTTGCCAGCACACACATATACAGGAAGACTAACAGGTAAACACAGCCATCTGCAGACAATGGTCCTGGTTAATGGGAGTCATCAAGATTCCAAACCATCATTAATGGCCCACACTTTACATAATTACAATAGGCCCTCAGAGTTACATTTTATATTTCTAGTTTTAGATACAAGAGTGGTACATTTATACAAATCAGATGATCATACTCAGTAGATTATAAGCTTTGTAATGATACCTTACAAGAGACCTTTTGCATGAAGCATATCCCAGTTACGTTATATTCGCTTATTACCATATTTTCTCTAAAACTATCCCAGTTACACTATATTGACTTACTAAGTTTTTATAAAACCATATAGACTGCACAACATCACAGGTGGGATGGAAGATATATGTCCCTGTATTATCAGCACCTCCTAGCACAAGCATCATTAATTATGTTATTGTATGCAGTGTTTGTTTGTCCCTGGATATTAGACACTCATCCACTTTGTCTCAGTAATTACATTCCAAAGGCAGCATCACACAGTGGATGCCTCATTGGCCTGGCTTATGAGTGCACTAGGGTGACCAGACAGCAAGTGTGAAAAATCGGGACGGGGGTGGGGGGTAATAGGAGCCTATATAAGAAAAAGACCCAAAAATCAGGACACCTGGTCACCCTAGAGTGCACTATTGGGAAATGAGAGGTTGGGGTGCTTCTGTGGATTTTTTTTAAACAGCTAAATTAGGATGGGATTGTCTTCAGGGGACTACTCTCAATCTTAGAGTTAAGCATACACGTAAGTGTTTGCAGAACCAGGGCTTTAGTTTAGACAGTGTTTTACAGGGCCGAGAATCTGTGTTTAGCCGTATTGCATTCATGTGCATTGGAATGCCCCAGCTCACCTCCGCTTCACCTCTGCCTCCTCCCCTGAGCGTGCCTTCCCCGCTTCTCCCCCTACCTCTGTAAACAGCTGTTTCGCGGTGGCAAGTGCTGGGAGGGAGGAGGGGGAACGCGGTGCAGTCGGGGAAGAGGCGGGGCCCGGGCCGGGATTTGAGGAAGGGGTCCAATAGGGGCAGGGAGGGGGCGGAGTTGGGGCGGGGACTTTGGGGAAGAGGTTGGAATGGGGGCGGGAGAGGGTGGGGCAGGGGTGGAGTCGGGGTAGGGGGTCGAGCACCCACCGGCGCCGGGAAAAGTTGGCGCCTATGTTGGTATGTGCCATATTCACTTACGGTGCTATTTAAGTAATGAATAAAAGAGTAATGGTTTCTTATTTTCTTCTGTATTTAGGGCTGGTGAGGATCTTAATCTTTTCCTGGTAGTAGACTATTTAGTATCTATCAATACACAATCTTTTGTTTTATCTTACTTTTGAGACCGGTTTACATATTGCTAAAGGGAACAAGTACCCTAACTTTGATTCACCTTCAGTTTCTTTTTTCCTTTCAACAAATACATAAAAAGGAGTCAGACAGTTTCTGTTTTGCCCTAAGCAACAAACGACTCTGGTATCCATCCAAACAGCTTCAGGAGCTAAGAGGGCAGGAATGCTCTCTGAAAGGCTGTGGCACATTTTTCTGTGGCTGCAGCTGTAACACAGCCCTTCCACAAGGGACAAGGAACTGCACAGTGATGAATCCATGGGTTGAGTAATAAACAGATACGTTTATAAGTGAGAATAATATGCTTGGATAGCACTGTGCAGGATACAGAAGACACGTGGTCCCTGTGTAGAAGAGACCACAGTCTACTGGCGTTAAACAATACAAATCAGTCACAAAATAAATTAAATAAAAAGAAATGGATTTCTTGTTAAAATAAGAATATAATTCTTCCAGGTATTATGAAACAGAAGAGCATTTTAAGGAGGAATCTGAAAAAGGAGTACTAGTAGGATGGTAAGTGCTCCAAGAAAGAGGGAGTTGCAGGTATGGGCAATATAAAATATGGCACAAAAACAAGAGTGGGAAAAGAATGGAAAGTGAATAGGTGGGGGTTGTGGGTTGAACATATGGGAGGAGAGAAGCAGGGGTGCCACATTAGCTTCATCAAACTCAACCTTTCCTCCCCCAAAACCCACTTTTTTTTTTAATCTAAATTGGGTTAAAATTAAGAAACTTTCTTTATTCCATAAAATAATAGAGCATCTTCATCTGGGCTTTGAGCAAATAGCGAATCCAGTTGACGTTTCCCTTCATGAGAGTCAGTAAACTCCTTTCCCCATCCCCTCCCCAAACAAAAAAAAACCTAAAAACCCCAGCCTTCTTTTCATCCCAACCAATATCAATTTTAACTGGTTTTTAAGAACCCAGCTGCTTCACCAGCAGTCAGATATAATAGTTACCCTTTTTGACCAAAGCAGTTAGTGAAAGCTTGGGGCCCTAGGGTTGTTCCAGTTAAGAGTAGAAATTGATGGAATCTTGCTTATTTACAAGGAATGTACAAAGTCCTGCTTCTCCAAATGCAGGAGGAACCAAAGACAAAAGGACTAGTTTCTTAGCTTACAGACTCAAGCTTGTTTTCAGCCAGCAGCCCGCAAGGCAAAAACTATCTAGGGTTCTCTCATGGTCACACCATGCTTACAGGCTGCTTGCTGGATTTCTTCAGGCTGTCTTCTGCTTTCTTTCTGGTTCTGTGTTCTGCCTCTTTCCCCCACCATTCCAAAAACACAAACAAACAAACAAACAAAAACTCGGTAAAAACCCCTCTGTCTATACAGTTCAAAACACCTGGGTGGGTTCACATAACCCTTTTGTTGGAGAATTGTAATTAACTTATCTTTACCGTAATGTTAATTGAAGGGTGTGTTCATACCCATTGTCTCCCTGAGGTTTTAACTCCTAACAAGGTTTCATTTAGCTCATAACCTTTTTTTTAAAAGATTCAAATCACTTGCACCATTGTTCTAACACTCAGTGGTAAGGCCATCAGATCACTGTAGCATTCCGACCATGTCCTCCCACCCCCAAGGAAGGCCCCCCAACATGCACCCCATGCCAAGGTGGTCAAGGGGGGAGAGCATATAGAATGAACTACAGTGGGGGAAATTCTTAGCTATCTGTGACAGCAATTTTGTGCTGCTCATTGGCACAGAAAGGCTATAAAAGGGGCATAGCAGGGATCAGGATCTGGCCCAGTTTTCCTAAAGACTGATTTTTCTAAACATTTTCCTGTGATTTATAGTAAGCAATTGGTTTGTAGTTTAATTTAGTACTGTGCACTTAAACACACCAATATTATATATAGTCACTGGGGATTTCTGAGCAGTTGAGAGAACACGTCTGCATAATGCTTTTCACTTTCTTTCAGAGCAGCCCGATTTGTGGATTGCCTGTATAAGACAATGTTTGGAGCACAGTCACATGATCAACCTGCATTTTCTTGCAGTCTTCATGATCTGTTGCACCATTTTGTTACAAGCTATTTAGTCTGTTGATGCATAGATCTGAGCATCTTCCTTTAAGAGTAATAAATCAACATTACACAATGTTTAAGATTTCATTAAGAGATTATTTCAGAATTAAGACATTGCTGAGTGAGGGTCCTATAAATCAATCTTTCAGTTATTCCATTTTCAGTTGTACTATAGTGAGCAGTACCGTGCTCGTTGCTAGAAAGCTTATGGTGTTAGAATACTGATAAGATGATATTGCATTCTGAATACATTTTCGGCTGTTGGATGAAATCTGCAATGCGTTATGACACGTGCATTTGGATTTATATTAATATGCCTTGAAATTGCCAAGTTATAACATTCTAGAGATGAGGTTGGTTTTGAAAAAATAGAATTATTCCAGGGAGAACATTTAATAAAAGAAAATTCTTGCAGTGGGAAGAGCAGAGCATAGTACTAATTTCATTTTACTAATCAATGTAATAATGAGTCCTGGTGCAGTCTTAACTCTGAAGCCATAATTGTTACTTCTATAATAATGGCTAATACTTGAGAGAGCTCATATTCATATTTAAAATGTTTCACAAACATTAATCTCTGCAAGATGCCTATACGATAGGTAGCCATTTCAACAGATTGTGTCTCATTTTCACAAAGAGGTTAAGTGACTTTCTCAAGGCCACAACTAATGTTAGCGACAGAGCCAGATTAGAACACTTAAATTCTTGGCTCCCATTCCTGTGCTCAGGCTACTAGACTACAGTACTTCTCTCGTTCTCTCTCTCTCTCTCAGTAATGATGGAATAAAACTAAATGGAACTCACATACAATCCAATCAAAGGGCCTGTATCAGCAATGTAGGTTTCCATATGTATAGTTATGCAATGATTTCCAGATTAAATGTTCTCAAAAAGAAACAAGAATATGTCTTTCTAACTACAAGCTCAACCAACACAACAGTCAAGTTGGGCTCTTTTTTTTCTTGCACATCACTACCAGAAATAAAGGTACTGCAAGCCAGATTATCCCCTCATTTATTTTGTGCAACACCACTGTCTTCAAATGGTGCCCTCAGTGACACCTGTATAGTTCCATGGGTTTGCATAAGTGTAAAAAGCTGGAACTAAACACAATTTTGCTGCAGATGAACAAGGATTAGAATATATTTCCTTGTATGACGACTTTTTATTGATAAAAGGAGCAAAAAGCAATAAAGAATTGGTTGTCACTGAAGTAAGTAGATAGGATTCTGCAGACACATAGGGAACAGATAAAAATGTTGGCGGTTTCTTTTAGTCTCTTCCTGTCATACCTTAAAAGCTTGAAAAGCAAATCTTTCCCAGCTATTCCCATTGTTTTCTATTTGGCAAATATTGGCACCTTCACCTTGCATTTCAAATAGTGTTAAACTTAAAACAGCATCATAGTAGTTACAGAAGGGCAAGACCCTTGACGTCATAGGGTCAGATTTATCCCTAGTCTAACTCTATTGGCTTCAGTGGAGTTACACCAATGAGGTCTTTGGGCTGTGCATCACTCTGCAAGGGTAGAATACAGTCTCACTGAGAGAAAACATGCTCTGGTTAAATCAATTTCTATAGCATCTTGTCTTGACATATTTGAGAGATCCATCTTTCTCAATTAGCGTTAGTATGGTTCTGGGAATAGTCTCTGGTAATTAACTGTTCCTGCTGCAGAGTCAACTTTAGACATGACATTGATGGCTAGTGTATTTTGCTATTAATTTTTTGGTGACTGTAACAGAGTTCACTCACCAGTGGCACCTCCATCTGGGTACACTGGGGACTAGCTTTATACTGGTCTGGCATTCCCTCCTTCAGTTGCTCACCCCCTTGTGTCTCTCTCAACTCAGGGTGCTCCATCTTCATGACTCAGCCCTCCAGCCAGGTCACTCTATAGTCTTCCCCTTCTGGAGTATCATAGTCCCTCCAGACCAACTATCCATACACCATCCCAGGCAGTCCTCCATGCCTATTCCCACGCTGGGCCACTTCCCCAGTGACTGGTAGGGGAACCCAGGCCTGCTCATTGGAACCCAGAATAGCCCATGGACTCTATCATCATCAGCTAAGGTATACAAAGTTTCAAACCTTGCTACTCATTCCCTGGGCTTCTTCTTACTCTGCCTTCCATAGGCTTTCTCCCCTACAACCTCTGGTTAAACTCCCCTCAGGGACAGGATTCCATAGCTTTTGCACCTCGCACGTTTCTGTCTACCCACCTCACTCTGCCTCTGCTCAGCTGGGCTTCATCATCAATTAAACCTTATCAGCCCTGACTCTCCTTCAAGTGCAACCTATAAGGTTAAATGACCCTATCTGCACTATCTTAACCCCCTTAGGTGTGGTGTGAACACCCCATCACAGCGACAGAAGAGCAAATTTTAAAATGAACCAATCAAGTAACAAGATAGAATCCGGAATATTTTCTCAGTCAGAAGAACTCCGTTTTAAGGCTGACCAAATTTGGATCATGAAATCCTTTACAGTGTTTCTAGAGATAAAAAGTATTAGTAATCAACCAAAGGAAAAAAATCTAGCTCAGGCCTTACGAGCTTCCATGCACCCAAATTCCTAAGTCTCTTGAACATCTGAGGGCTGCACAGGATGGCCATTTTAGAGGACCAGCTTCCTTGGGATGCTTCGCTTTGGATCCATTCTTATATTGCTCTTCCCAGCCATCCTTCTCCGCTCTCATGTCAACATGCTGGCAGTCAGACATAGATGACTGAAATCCTGCTCTTAACTGCACAGCTACAAGAACACAGGAGCAGAGAAGATAATGTTGAAATAGGAAGAAGGGCAATGAGACAACACTGAATTGGTTTGGGGAGACAGATTACAGCATAAAAGAAAAAAAGGTAAAAGATGCTGACAAGCAAAAGCCAGTGGCAGGAGCAAGAGAAAGAGAAATTTCTGTGTATATCATAATGCAATTTTATATACCTTCACTGTTTTCATGGTGATGACCCACTAGGGGGAGATAAAGGGTAGCTTGTTGCCAGGCAGATTATGGTACTGAAGTCTGGTCTGTGATCTGCATAAATGATGCAAACGGATAGCTGTGATGGGAAAGCCCAGGAAACTGTAAGTTCCTTACCCCTGTGGAGCTTAGTGCTGCAGCATTCTCTCCATAAACTATCAATTGAACAAACACTCTTCTCCTTTCCAACCTTGCTTCCACTAAGCTTTTGTTTGAAAAATTTCCCACCCTGGTGGTAGCAACAATGAGAGTGAAGTGCGGGTTGTGACTTGTGAGTTTGCCACCGTGTCATTTAGAACTGCCCTAATCAGGTAATGCTTAAAATACTGGCTATGATCTGGTGCCTTGCTGACAGTAGGGCTCTCAGCTTTCGCACATTTTCAGAGCAGACTTCTGCCCTTACAAAGCGTTGGACTGGCTGGTCTATCTCTAGGTGAATCCTTCACTGGGACCTCACATGTGCCTACTGAGCATGTCCTGTCTTTATCAGCAATGACAACAATCTTCTTCCAACTATAATCTTGCCATCTTGTGTAAAAGTTGGTAGACAAAATAAATCATTATTATTTAATTATTTGTATTACCACAGTGCCTAGGAACCCTAGTTATGGACCAAGACCCCATTGTGCTACAAATCCAGAAGAAAAAGATGTTCTCTCCCTCAAAGAGCTGGCAATCTAAGTTTAAGACAAGAGACAGATGGACAAAGACAGATAGCAGCTTAACAGTTGTCACATTTTGTGTAGGTATCACTGGAATGGACAGTTGCTTGGGGTCACATAACTAGGAATTAATACTGGGAATTAGAGAACAAATGAGCTGAAGGAAGAATTTTACTCCATTGGTTGTACAGGGTGAGTGCAGGTGTAACAGTACAATGGTACAGATGGGGGTTATAATCTCACATGCTATTAACCCACTAAGAGTCAAAGGAGTAAAATCAATGGGGAGTGAAAAGGAGCGAACAGAGGTTGGTGATAACGGGAAGAAACCAAAGTGTCCCATGTGTGCAAAGCATGAAATGCAGCCACATAAAGGAGAAAAACGACACTGGCAAGACCCCACAAAGCTTAGATGTGGTGATGCCTGTTCATTATTTTGCTATTGAATCATGACATATCTTGCCAATGATTTCTCCTCAAAATTACCATAATGTACCTGTCTCTTAGGGCATAACTACACTTGCAGATGTAGAGCGCTGGGAGTTAAACCCGCCTTCGGAGAGTGCAGTAGGGAAAGCGCTGCAATCTGTCCACACTGACAGCTGCTTGCGCACTGGCATGGCCACATTTGCGGCATTTGCAGCGGCATTGGGAGCGGTGCATTATGGGCAGCTATCCCAGCATGCAAGTGACTGCAACGTGCTTTTCAAATGGGGGGGTGGGGTGGAGTGTGACAGGGAGTGTGTTGTGTGTATGTGGGGGGAGAGAGAGTGGGTTTTTGGGGGGCTGAGAGCATGTCAGCATGCTGTCTTGTAAGTTCAGACAGCAGCAGACCTCCCACTCTCCCCCGCCTCTCTCTCTCACACACAGCATTCCCGGCTGTCAGAAACGGAGCTTTCAAATGGCATATCTGCATTCCTACAGTGATTCAAAACAATGACAAGAGTGGCCACTTGACTTAAGGGAATTATGGGACGTTTCCGGAGGCTGATCAGAGCACAGTAATGCAACACCTTGTCCATACTGGCGCCGCGGTGCTCCAGCGGGGGCGCAGCAAATGTTATTCCACTCGCCGAGGTGGAGTACCAGCAGCGCTGTAGCCGCAGATTCAGAGTGCTCTAAGTGCCTTGCCAGTGTGGACGAGGAGTGACCTAGGGCGCCCGGGGCTCCTTTATTGCGCTTAACTCGCAAGTATACCTTTACCCCGAAATAACACTGTCCTCGGGAGCCAAAAAATCTTACCGCGTTATAGGTGAAACCGTGTTATATTGAACTTGCTTTGATCCACTGAAGCGCGCATCCCCGCCCCCCCGGAGCACTGTTTTACCGCGTTATATCCGAATTCGTGTTATATCGGGTTGCGTTATATTGGGGTAGAGGTGTATAGCCAAGCCCTTAGCCTATCACTTTCTCCATGTCTCAAGTACAAAGATAAAGTATTTCACTCTATCTCCAGCCCAACCCAGCACTTGTAATTTATTTGCCAAGCAGCAAGACCTTGATCCCACAAATACTTGCACACATGCTTATCTTTGCTACCACAAATAGTTCCATTGACATTCACAGTAGTAAAGTGAAGTGTACATAAAAGTGTTTGCAGGATCTGCCACACAACAGTGTGCTCACTGCTTGAATTGTATTGCTGTCATATAATAAATACTCAACCTTTTTTTTGGGGGGGGGGTAGATGTATAGGTAGCAATGTAGCATATATGTCGTGTGGACAGCTGCATATGCAGCCCACAATGATAAGGTTGAGAACTACCGGTCTAAATCAATTTGGTCATCACTGCCACATTCTTTCTTTCTTGCTAGCAATCTAGCCTGTTACCCTCTCTCCTTCCCTGCTGCTCCATTCTTGCTCAACTACACCTCTACCCCGATATAATGCGACCCGATATAACACGAATTCGAATATAACGCGGTAAAGCAGTGCTCCGGGGGGGCGGAGCTGCGCACTCCGGCGGATCAAAGCAAGTTTGATATAACGCGGTTTCACCTATAACGCGGTAAGATTTTTTGGCTCCCGAAGACAGCGTTATATCGGGGTAGAGGTGTATCTGCTTCTTTCACCACTTCCCCTTCCACTCACGCAGAGGGTGTTGCTAGGATGAGAATGCTCCACACAATGATGTCTTTTACTCTCTTCTGTTTGCGCCGTTAGACTCCACCTGCTGGTCAGAAGTGGCATCTGTCCGATTTTCCACACACAGCTAAATGTCAGCATGAACATATTTCCCCCCCAGTTTGAAAGAATTTAACAGCGTGCATGTTTATACCCTCCCAATTATATTCTCCTTCCCTGCTCATTTGTAAGATGTCAGTACTGACAACATTCAGCTGCTCTATGGGGAGATTCAGGTCAAATCTATATAAACTTTTTTTTAAATGTTGCAGTTTGGCACTTTTATACATCAGTGTGCTTATGTGATGAGTGATTGTTTACTGTTTATGCCTATCAGCATGGAAACCAGCAGGTTTTGCTCACAGTCTCTGAAGTGGTGGAGGACACGGTTTGGCCTCATTTAGACTTTCAGCTAAACTGTGGTCAGCGCCCGCTTAGCTGATATACCCAGATAATTTTGCTTGGCACAGACAAGGCCTAAGTGAGTCAGCTGCCATTCACAACATGGCTGTATATGGAGAGTAATTCTACAAACCAGCTATAATTTGAACTTTGGCCTTTAATATTTACAAGCAAGCTGCCTCTGTATTCTGGGAATCTCCTCCAAAAACTAGTTGTGATCTGAATGAGAACTCATTCTTTTAAAAATATCAATAATTTCTTTGTCCCATTTTAAGTGTTAACTTAGTACAACTTCCTGCATTCTAAAGTAATTTGCTGGATGGTGGTGAATAAAGATAAGGTTAATCCTATATAGTTAAACTTATTCAAGGAGACAACCTGGAGATTGCCATGGAAACAGATCATGCAGCCTTAAAGCTTAATGCTACTTTTAAATACTATACATCCATCCCTGCACTGCAATGTAGCTTGTAAAGTTATTCCATGCATACAAGCATAGTGCTGTAGACAGATTTACAGGATACATAGCGATCAACATACATGGCAATCTGCCCATCCCAAGGAAATAACAACTCAGGGGAAAAACTACTTAGGAAGCTCAGCTTAGTAAACCTCCTTAGGGGAAGAGTTTACAGCCACACAGATGGGGGAGGGGATTTCCCCCTCTGATTGTGGAGATGCCTTGAGATCCACTAGGAAATCCAATTCCACCAATATAGATTCCTTGAGGAGCTAACAGGATTTGCTTCACAGTCCGTGGTTATGCACTACACCTTTTGGGTTGGTTGGATGGTGAAAGGAGCAGGAATAGATAGCAGCTGTGGATAGAGATCTAAGAGCATTATTTTCCCATGGAAAATCTGCTTCAAATAATGTGTATTTTCAAGGGGATAATACTGCAGTGAGCAGCTCCTTCATAGCTCTGCTTCCTCTCCATGGTGACCTGTCCCCTGACAAACCTGGGAAGCTGTATGTACATACTCAATGTTAGCTTTCCATTTAAGTCAGATCTTGTTAATGCATAGTCTAATGTTGTCCCTTGGGATAAGCATGTGCTGTGCTTTCATCTGTCCCATGCACATGTCCACTCAGTATTGCCAACATCAAGAGATCAAAAATCATGAGTCAGAACTCCACCCCGACTCCCCCTCCAAAAAAAACCCTCATGATTTTTTGGACCAATGACTATATTGTGTGGTTTTTTTGGTCTGTCCTTTGATTTGTGAACTCCCCCACATGTGCATGTGTGAGAGAATTAGTGTTGCCCACTCTCCCAAATGTATTGGGGAAAGTGACGATGGTCCCTGTTGCAGGAGCTCTCACCCCCTGCCCAGCAATTAATACTGTCCCACAGACTCCACACATCTGTCCCCACCATAAGTTCAGTTCCTCTCAGTTCATACCCCGACCCCATTGCCCCCCCGCCTTAGTTCAGCCCTTCCAGCCCTCACCCCACTTAGATTAGTCCCCACCAACCCTGCTCAGTTTAGCCCCCTCCATCAACCCTCACCATCCCTTAATTCAGCCCTACCCAGCTCCATCAGTCCACTCCCAGTTCAGCCTTCCTCCCCCACCTGACCTCTGCTCCTGGAGTTTTTCACCTCCTATCCCAGGCCTGGGGGGTGGGGGCTGCAGCTGAGTCCCCTCTCCCCTTTTCCAAGCTTGGGGGAGCAGCTCCAGGGGCTCTTCCCCCCCTCACTGTCCCTTCCCAGGCTGGGTGCTGCGGGGGACGAGCAGAGGCGTCATCCCACAAGTGTTTCTTACAGGTGGGGAGAGGGGAGCAGAGTTGTGCTGAACTCTTTGCTTCCTCCTGCCCTTTCTCCTCTTGTGAGAAAAACAAGCAGAGGGGAGAGACTCTGACGGCTTCTGGCTGGGCTGAACTTCAAAAGGGGAATGAAGCTTCTTATGTCATTGTGAGATGAGCTTCCACACACTCTGAAATCCCATCACTTGTGGGGGGAAAATCACAAGAGTTGGCAATACCCCCCACTAGAGATAAGAGTGAGAACTTACTGTTTAATTGTTGCATCGCTGGGCTCTGTTCATGCATCAGTGAAGTATCAATTTGGATTCCCATTAGGTCATTTCAAGCACCATAGTTTGTTTGCTTTGTTTTGTATTTTGTTTTTGGACAATTCCTAGTTTGCTTTAACAGAAGTCAGAAGGAAACACGGTCTAATATGAAATATGAACAGCAGTTTTGTTTAAATATTGTAGTCATTTTTATTATTTTTAAACCATTATTAAATCAGGTTGGAAAGAATTGTTTACAATTCTTTTCCACCAGGCTCTCATAGTGCTAGTGTCATAAATGACATTTTTCAACAAGATGGCTGACCAATAACCCTTTCCAGCAAGATGGTCGCCTTAGAAATCAGGCTCCAAAATGCCTATTATTAAGTTTTCTTTTGTTTGTTTGTTTTAAACCCATGCATTTAATAGGTTATTCTTATGGACAAATGCTTCTTATCTGTGAACTCTCATACTCCTGGTCTCCACAGATTGGAGGCTGTTTTTCTTTAAAGGAAGAATGAACCTGAATTTATGCCCCACATGTGGCCAACAGTCACTGGGCATTTTTATAAGGGGAAAACTATTACTTTGGAAGCCAATATTACCCCAGGGGGACTTCGCAATTGTATAAAATGAATTATTGCTATTTTGAAACAATCTCTCTCTCTCTCTCTCTCTCTCTCTCTCTCTCCTCAGTTAATTTTTACAATAAGCAGAGTTACTTCCTATATATACAGTAATAGGCTATATTTCATGGTAATAAACAAGCAGATATTTAGAGAGACTTCTGTACACAAATTATTGGCTCGATTCTGCAAGCATTTATACATGAGAATACCTTTACTCACACTAGAGTTACCAGATAGCAACTGTGAAAAAAGGGACGGGGGTGGGGGGTAATAGGCGCCTATATAAGAAAAAGTCACAAAAAACGGGACCGTCCCTTTAAAAACGGGACATCTGGTCACCCCAACTCACACTGAGAAACCCTACTGAAGTTAATGAAACAACTCCATGTTAGTAAGGCTACTCACATGAATAAGTATTTGCAGAATTGGGGACTAAGTAATCAACGGTGCGCTGTTTGGTATCAGTTGTCAATAGCTGGCTGCCTACACAGCATACTATTCTTCAATTGCTTATTTCCTTTTGTCCGGACTTCCCATAATCTGTTATAAACAACTTTGTAAAAGGAGCCATTATTAGCTGTCACATTTCATTTGTTTTTTTAGTTGTTAGCCATATAGAGAGAAACAGGATAACAAAAACGGGAATCAGAAGAACATCACTAACCCTGATTAGTGAGGGAATGTGCAGGTTCAGAAGGAAGGAGCAGAAATGATTTTTTTTAAGATAGTGTTTTATCATTAAAGTGTAATTATAAATTTTAACAGTTTAACTATTAGAACAATTTATGTAGGGTGTGATAAATTCTCCATTGCTTGCAGTCTTTAAATCAAGACAGATATCTTTCTAAAAGACATCCTATAATTCAAAAAGAAGTAATGGGTTTGATGTAGAAGCTATCAGCTGAGATTCATAGGCCCAGTGGCAGATTAACACACGGACGGACACATGGGGCCCATGCTCAGGGGCCCCCATTGAAGCACTGGAAACTGTGTAGAAGTGAGAGGGCTACCGGTGCCAGAATTGGGGCCTTTCCCCTGCTCCTCCTCAGAAGCCGGAGCCAGGCTGTGGTAAAAGCCACCCAAGGCTGCTGTGGGGAGCCCTAGGCCCCGCACCTACCCCCAGGCAGCTCTTACCATGGCCCACCTTCAGCTTGGCCAGGGGTCTGGGCCTCGGGGAAGAGGAGGAGCAGGGGTCATGACACCATGGTGACCGTGGGCTAAGTCCCTCCTCAGCCCCCCACCTGGAAGAGGCTGGTGCTGTTAGCAGAAGCTGTATTTCATGGCAGGGGAGCTGATCACCTTATTAGCTCCCCCACCATGAAGTGCAGCCTCTGACACCACCACTCTACATCTGCCTGAGGCTACTATGTTCATGTTAAAAAGTGGGAGGGCCGTGACACCCCTGATTTCCCACACCCTCCAGTTCCAGAGGTCCAAATATTCTTTGTACCAAGGGCCCCAATAAATCTTAATCCCCTCTGCATAGGCCTCTGTTATGCAGCTAGATGATGACAATGGACCCTTCTGACCTTAAAATCTATTAATCAGAAAGTTCCATAGAATGTAATAGAGACTAAAACTTTCTATAGGTTTTGTTTTAAACTATCCAATAAATGTAATGGAAAACTGTATTACAGACTGTAGATTTTAGAGTACTTTCTACAGTACTTCATTATGTTTCTATGTAACCCTATTGGTTTCTTTTCTAAGCTATTAAATTTTACAAGACTTTGTCAACTGTTTGAAATGGGTCATCCTGATTACTACTACAAAAGTGATTTTTCCTCCTGCTGATGATAGCCCACTTTAATTGATTTGTCTCATTAGAGTTGGTAAGGGAACCCCCATCTTTTCATGTTCTCTCTGTGTGTGTGTATCTATCTATATCTATCTATCTATCTATCTTCCTACTGTATTTTCCACTCCAGGCATCTAATGAAGTGGGTTTTAGCCCATGAAAGCGTATGCCCAAATAAATGTATTAGCGTCTAAGGTGCCACAAGTACTCCTCGTTCTTTTTGCTGATACAGACTAACACAGCTACCACTCTGAAACCTGCTATCAAGAAGTGTACCTCCCCCTCAGTCTGATCCCTTTGCTTATGTGCTCCTTTCTCTAATCCTCTCTCTTTGTCTATTTAGTTTGCAGCAGGGCAGGGACCATATTTTCACATGTCTGTAAAACATCCATCACACTAATAAACAGAGCTGGTAAAAAAAATCGATTTTTTTCTCACAACAAATTTTGGAATTTGGAATTTTTCAACCAGCTCTAAAAACAAATAATAATTAATCATACAAATTCAACCGGGGAAAACAGTACACCTCTACCCCGATATAACACTGTCCTCGGGAGCCAAAAAATCTTATCGCGTTATAGGTGAAACTGCGTTATATCGAACTTGCTTTGATCTGCCGGAGTGCGCAGCCCCGCCCCCCCGGAGCACTGCTTTACTGCATTATATCCGAATTCGTGTTCTATCGGGTCGTGTTCTATCGGGGTAGAGGTGTATGTTACCTTAGGAACAGTTAAATTTGAAAATAATTTATTTTAGAACTGGCTGAATCCAAATATTGCTTCCTTATATATTCTTTGGAGTGGAAAAATAAAGCTGCAGGAAAATGTGTGAGGATTCATTTTAGAGAGACACATATGAAATAATTTTAAAATATTAACCATTCATTTACTACACTTGCAAAGTCTCTAATGTTAAAGGTGACTTCAAAAAGATTAGTATTTTCCCCTCCTGTATATATTCAGGAACTGTGCTAATATTGTCAATCAAATTTTGGGTCAAAATGCAGATGCTGTCTCCCATTAAACTTAAGGAAAAACAGCACCTCTCTTGTTCAGGACAGCAGCAGTAAGTATGTTCATAGATGAAAAAGCATTTGTCATTGTGGATAACCTGTGAAATACAAGGCTTTTAAAAACAGTATCTTATTACCATTTCTGAGTCTGGTTCTGAGGCAGCCATCTTGCTGGAAGGGGATGTCAGACATCTTGTTGACAAAATACAACAGTTTTGTTTTTCCACGCTATATAGAATAAATAAGGTATTCACTGTCACTCAGACCTAAAATAAATAGTGTTTCATAATTAACTAGTCTCAGATTCAATTGTACATTTTACAGTTTGATTTCTGCTATTCCCTGTTTCTGTCTGCATGATATACAAAATGAAGTGTGGCAGCTAATACTGTCTTTATAGAGTTATTCACTGTGTGGTAAAAGATAATTGGAATGCAGGCCAGGAGCAAACTGATATTTTAATAATTATATGCTAGCAGGTGTAAAACTTTAACAATACTACTACAGAGTACACTGTTGATAGCATGATTTGTGTACATTTTCTCTAAATATCTGTCTGTATAGTACTATGAGAAATATGCCCTCTACTGTATGCAGTATAATAGCAGATAACTACACTTGCTTTGGGAAAAATGATAAAACTCTCAGTTGCAGTTACCGGAAGCAGCCACCTAATGCTGATAGTACATAGGACTACCATCAATATTGAACATCTTTTTCTCTAAAAGGTACCTGTAACCAGCAGTCACACAGATCTGTAGTATATCATTGTGTGCATGCCATCGAATATGATTTCCATTAGAGGATATTTCTTATGTTGAATGTACAGTGTTTGTTCTTCAGCAGTATTTTATTAACACTCTGCTTGAACTCAATATCTATGGCCTAGTTTACACTTAAAACTCAATTTAAGGTACTATACTGACTAGAATCCATCCTGCTCTGACTGAACTCTGTGGGAGTTTTGACACTGACTTCAGTCATAGAAGGATCAGGCCCAGTGTCTATTTATAGAGCTGCTGCATCCCTGAAAAAGCTTCTGCTGCTTTTTTTAAAAACAGGTTTTCATATACAAAAGTAAAAATCATCTCCTTCTCAATTGTGTCTAAACTATCTGATCCTCATAAGGGTGATTAGAGCCCTGTGACGTTGCACTCCATATGTTTTATGGAAATATGCTTATGAGTGTGAATATGATGTAACTGGAATATGCAAAAGGGCTCTTGTAAGGTATCATAACAAAGGTTATAAACTACTGAATATATTCCTCCTATTTTTATGCATGTATCATTCTTGTATCTGAAGCTAGAAATATGAAGTATAACTCTGAGGTCCTATTGTAATTATGCAAAATGTGGACCATTAATGGTGGTTTAGCATCTTGATGGCTCCCAGTGACCAGGACAATTGGTTGTAAATAGTTTATTTACTTGCAAATCTTCCTGTGTACCTGTGGGCCAACCCAGGAAGAATGGAGACTATGGGTCTTACAGTGACATGTGACCATGTCACATGATACTGGAATCCATCTTAATCCTTGTACTTTTCCATTGATGAGGCAGGGGTAGGGAGAACCACAGACAAAAGAGTCCCACCTTGTGCCAAAGCTATAAAAGGGGGTGGAGCAGGACAAAAGAGGCTGCCAGTCATGAGAAAACCCCTGCTTACCACCTGAGATGTCTGCTGGCTCTAAAAAGACTGTACCAGGGGAAAGGATTGGGCCCAGACTAGGAAGGAGTCTAGTCTGTGAAAGGTTTCAGCATGGTAGCCATGTTAGTCTGTATCAGCAAAAAAGTTAGTATCAGCCAGCACATCCCTCGGCCCGCGCCGCTTCCTGCAGCCCCCATTCGCCTGGAGCGGCGAACCGCAGCCAGTGGGAGCCGCGATCGGCCGAACCTGCGGACGTGGCAGGTAAACAAACTGGCCGGGCCCACCAGGGGCTTTCCCTGAACAAGCGGTGGTCCTAGTTTGAGAACCACTGAATAGAGAATGAACAATTTATGAATTTACCCTGTATAAGCTTTATAGAGAGTAAAACAGATTTATTTGGGGTTTGGATCTTATTGGGAGCTGGGTGTCTGGGTGCTGGAGACAGGTAATTTGCAGAGCTGTTTTTAGTTAAAGTCTGCAGCTTTGGGGGCGTGGTTCAGACCTGGGTCTGTGTTGCAGCAGGCTAGCGTGTCTGGCTCAACAAGGCAGGGTTCTGGAGTCCCAAGCTGGCAGGGAAAACGGGCTCAGAAGTAATTTCAGCACATCACGTGACAGTCCCAGGGAGATCTCTGTGACCAAACCTGTCACAAGCCCTAAAAGGGGCTCGACTCAGCACACAGAAAAATGACAATCCCCTCAACCAAAGAGAGGGGCCACAACAAACAAACAAAACCCCCACAACCACCACCCAGGATCAGTTAAACGAGGGTGTGGGGGGAAGGGATGACGATAATAGTAACAGAATGGGATTGTGGTTACAGGGTCAAAATTCACATGTCCATAAGGTTCTATGGTTACTGAGCACTACTACATTGACCTGCCACATGCAACAGTGCAGATTTTATATTCTCCAATTTTTCCTCAATAGCAGGAAAAATTTGGAAATATTACAACTGCCACCTCAAATTCTCTGTCAGGTTTCTTTCCAGATTGAGGGATCTAAAGTGGCTTTATTTGCCCCATTTTTGCCAAAGAATAAATTTCTTTCTAACACCACACAACAACACTAATCATATAGGGGTCACTGGAGTTGGATTAGATTACAAAAGGGTAGCAACCCATTCCCATGGCAGGCATCCGTATCCACTGACTCTAAGGTTACTGTTACGCTATCACCTGCCTGAATCTCCTCCCAACCTGCATCCTTGCTTCTTCCCCCCTCCCCAACACAGACGCACAACTAAAACTACAGCTCCCAGCCTGCAGCGCTCTTCATTCATTTCCGAGCTACCCTTGCGTTCCCGGCTTGCAATGCGACACTGGGATCCCTAGTCCAGTGGGAGCAGCAGGGGGCGGGTCTATGCAAATATCGCCGGCGCCCGCCCACCTCCCGGTTGTTCCAATAAGGCAGGCGGCGGTTCTGTTTCCGTGTTGAGGCGTAGCAGTATTCAGGGACATGACCAGGCTGGGAACCTGCCGTTACCCTTAGCGTCACCTCAGCCACCGGCGAGAGAGAGAAGATGGCGTCCATGTTGCTGAGGAGCTGCAGCCAGCGGGTCTGCTGCCTCCCTAGGCCGCTGCGCCGGGAGCCCAAGTGGGGTAAGGCTCGGGCCGGGGCTGGGCAGGCGCAGCAGCGCTGGGCTTCGGCTCTGTGGGATCCGAGCCGCCGGCCTAGGCCCTGGCGGCCTCCCTACAGTGCGCCCACACCTCCAGCGCAGACGGACGGAGTGAGGGGCCTGGCGGGGCCCTGGGAGCCGGCTACGGGCTTGACCGTTCAGGGGACAGTGACTGGGAGGCGGGCGGGGGAGGTTGGGGCCCGGCGGGCGCGGTGCGAGGCTGCCTCCCTTCCCGGCTTCCAAAGATCACCGGGTGTCATCAGAGCAACCTTGAGCTCACGTGGGTGAGGCGTGTTGGGTGCCGGCGCTTGGTGATCTCATCCTGCCCCGGAGAGGCGTCCTCCTTCCACACCTCTCCTGGGCCCGTAGCTCCTTTATTTCTCTTAGCTGAAGCCTTGGGCTATGATGTAGAAGTGATTCGTTGGCGGTGCTCCTGGGCTGACAAGTCATCGGTGCTTTGCTTTATCGCTAGCTCCTGTGGCTGGAACCTCCCAGAAGTTTTTCCTTTGTATAAACTACTTAGTTCCTGCTCTACCTTGTCATCAGCTTTATTTGGTCTGTGAGTTAAGATATCATTGGCTTTGGTTTTCAAGGTGTTCTTTCTTCAAATACGTGGGTTCTTTGTCTAAGCTACACATCCCGAAAGTAAATAAAAACCTAATTGACTTCTTGCAAGTGGCAAATCAATCTTAAAATTGAGTACAATTAAATCTGATGTGTTTATTTTGTTCTAAGAATTTGGCAACTGACTGCGGTTTCTCAAATGAGGAATCCAATTTTTTTTTTAAATGGTCAATAACTTGTGGCAAGTTAGTTCACGGGTGGGCAAACTTTTTAGCCTGAGGGCTACATCTGGGTATAAAAATTGTATGGCGGGCCATAAATGCTCACAAAATTGGGGGTTGGGTGTGGGAGGGGGTGAGGGCTCTGGCTGGGCGTGTGGGCTCTGGGTGGGGCCAGAAATGAGAAGTTCAGGGTGTGGGAGGGGGCTCCAGGCTGGGGTGCAGGCTCTAGCTCTGGGGTGGGGCTGAGCACTTTGGGGTGCAGGAGGGTGCTCCAGGCTGCGACTGAGGGGTTCAGAGAGCGGGAGGGGGCTCCGGGCTGAGGCAGGGAGTGGGGGGGGGCTCAGGGGTGCAGGCTCCAGGCGGCGCTTACCTCAAGCAGCTGCTGGAAGCAGCAGCATGTCCTTCCTACGCGGAGGCGCGGCCAGATGGCTCTGTGTGCTGCGCCACCCCCGCAGCTCCCAGAAGTAATGGCATGCCACCCTACGCCTCCTATGCGGAGGCGTGGCACTGGCCATGCAGCTCTACGCACTGCCCAAGCCGCAGGCGCCACTCCTGCAGCTCCCCTTGGCCATGGCACTTGGGGCAGGGGTAGCGTGAAGAGCGGAGCCCCCTGGCTGCCCCTAAATGTAGGAGCTGAGACGGGACATGCTGCTGCTTCCAGGAGCAGTATGGCAAGCTCCTGACCCCACTTCCCGGCTGGAGTGCCAGAGCGGGGCAAGCCCCTGACCCCACTTCCCAGTGGGAGCTCAAGGGCCAGACTAAAAGGCTTGACGGGTCAGACGCGGCCCGTAGTTTGCCCACCCTTGGGTTAGTTGCTTTTAACTGTTTTTAAAAAAAAAAAAAAATTTGGTTTTAGTATTTGTGAAAGGGGCTAGCTTGATAGCTGTGGGAGCTTCAGTATTCTAGCCACAGGACATATAATAGCAGTGCAAGCTTTCTTGCAATGCTTTACCAATTACCTTCAACCTTGAGCTGGAGGAATCAGTCACTTTGAATGAAGGTAAAATGGCTTTGCCAATTCAATTCATGACCATTGCTGAAGTTGCCAGTAAAGCTGCCTCTTGTGATAGACGCTTTCTATAATGTGGCATACTGGCCAACAACAGCCATCTGATATATTGATATCTTATAGTTACTGGTCTTTGCTCAGATATTGAAGTAAAGGATGCGATATAAAAACTAAGATAGATTTGGGCTGAACTTCAACTTGTTGACATGGACAAAAGGTTGAATTTTATTACCATTCTTTGTGCCATCCAGTCCTTCTGCCTACAGCATTCTAAATCTTCAGAATATAGGGAATATGTTTAATCTGTAAACTAAGTTACAGAAGAGTAAATGGGCATACTGCTAGCTTTTATGGCATAGCGATATTTTCTCACAATTGTAACTGATTAGAATATTTCATGTTGGATGAGTTTTGATGTAAAAATGAATTATGCCAAAATGTGTTATTAAAGCAAAAACTCTTCAGGTATTCTGTAGGTGCCATGTACGCTCATAGATTAAGGTCAAGAAGGGGCCATTGTGATCATCTAGTCTGACCTTGTATATAACACAGTCAAAATAAATCCTAGAGCAGATCTTTTAGAGAAACATCCAGTCTTGATTTAAAATTGTTAGTGATGGAGAATCTACTATGAGCCTTGGTAAATTGTTGTCTGCATGACAAGAACCAGGGAAGTGGGAAGGTAGAGGGAAAGTCCTCTAACGCTGAGCTACTGGAGTTGTTCAGTGTTTGGGGAGAGGAGGCTGTGCAGGGACCCAGGATGCCCCACAAAAAGTAATTGGCAAGTATAGATGGTTTTTGCACAAAAAAAGGACTTTTCCCGCTTTAAATTGCAAGTATAGACATTGCCTAAGCCTTATTAAAGTCAAGATATACCGCATCTACCTCTTCTTCCCCCCCCCCCCCCCCCACTCCCATCCACAAGGCTTGTTACCCTGTCAAAGAAAGCTATTAGGTTGGTTTGACATGATTTGATCTTGACAAATCCATGCTGTTACTTATCACCTTATCTTCTAGGTGTTTGCAAATTGACTGCTTAATTATTTGTTCCATTATGTCTCTGGGTACTGATGTTAAGCTGACTGCTTTGTAATTCCCCGGTTTGCCCTTATTTCCCTATTTATATATTGGCACTATATTTGCCCTTTTGCAGTCCTCTGGAATCTCTCCTGTCTTCCATGACTTCCTTAATGGCTCAGTTATCTTCTCAGTCAGCTTCTTGAGTATTCTAGGATGTATTTCATCAGACCCTGGTGACTTGAAGACATCTAACTTGTCTAAGTAATTTTTAACTACTACTTTCCCTATTTTAGCCTCCCTTTCTTTTATTTGGTTCTATATTAATTTTTTACAGCTGCCTTCACTTCCCCTTTAAACCAGCACACCCTTCTTCCTTGATTGTGGGGTTATGGCTTCTTGGGTATCTAGTAAGCTGTTATTAAATGATTCTCAATTATCAGTCACAGTTTTCTGACTAAATTCTTCCTCCCTGCTGATTTGTTTTCTTATTGTTTCATGTGCTCTTTCAGCTGGAACAAACCTGTGTTGTTAACCCATTGTTTCATGACAGAAATCCATTTATAACAGTTTTGTTTTATCTTCGATCTAATTTAATCTTAGTTCATCTTGTTCGTTCAGCAAGTAAGTAGTTTAAGTACTTCTTAGAATCTTAAGTATTCTTCCAGTAAAGATCAAGCCTTTAAGCACCACAGGCTTACACTTTTGGAGTTACATTTTTCACTTGAATTTTAAAAACAAAGACATAGTACAGGGGTAAGCAACCTATGGCACGCATGCCAAAGGCGGCACGCGAGCTGATTTTCAGTGGCACTCTCACTCCCCGGGTCCTGGCCACCGGTCCAGGGGGCTCTGCATTTTAATTTAATTTTAAATGAAGCTTCCTAAACATTTTAAAAACCTTATTTACTTTACATACAACAATAGGTTAGTTATATATTATAGACTTATAGAAAGAGACCTTCTAAAAATATTAAAATGTATTACTGGCACGCAAAACCTTAAATCAGAGTAAATAAATGAAGACTTGGCACACCACTTCTGAAAGGTTGCCGACCCCTGACATAGTATGTAAGTTTTTCTGTATCTGAAGCCTTTTTTAGGGTGTGTAAATTTTTAAAAGTAATCCTATCATTCTTGTTACTGGTTTTACAGTAGGGGAAATTTGTTTGTCTACAGCTCTTATCCAAATGGATGCTTTTCTTGCTTCCTAAACAGGTAATCCTGGTTAAGGTTTCCTAAAGAGGCAGTGCCAAGTACTTTAAACTGCAGATGTTCTCTTTGCAAATATCCCGATTATACTTATATGGCTGATTTTTAATGCCCTGGCAACAAAGAGCATGAACCTTCTTTTTTCCTTTCTATTGGCCTAGAGCTCATGTGTTCCACATTGCTACAGGGCTAAAGTTGCACATCAGAAGGGACTCTTCAGATCTAGACAAACTTCTTAAAGTTAAAATGAAGAAAAATTAATAGTTTTGTAAAACCTTTAAACAACCTACATTTTTGGCCTAAAGTGCTGTACCTGACAAGGTTAATTTCTAAAGTAACAATTGGCCTTTTAAAATAATTTAGTTTATTATTAATGTTATGGGTGATAAATTTCAATCTGTGAATTATTTGTATTTTTTTTTTCCAGGTAACTTGGGAGACCGTACTTGTCTCAGTTGTGTGTCTCTGAGGTTGATTAACCATCCGTAAGTAAATGTAAACATGACACAATTATTTTTCTAGTCTTTTAAAACTCTGCCAAGCTATCCTAAAAGCTTTAGTACATCATAATGGAACATAGTTATCAGTCTTCTGGACAAGACACACAATTACTAGCCACAACCCATATTATAGAGCCACAAAGTGACGCCCAAGAATAGTACCTTAGTCATATGCCTATTATGTCCCTTTTGGGAGTAGGAATATGTGACTTTTTTTTTTTTTTTCCTCTTTTCTCCCAATCTATCCTCCTTGTCTTATGCCAATGCAGTAAACAAACACTGTTTTTGTGAAAGCAGTAAAAAGTGAATTCAGTTCTGATGATCAATGCAAGTGACACCACTGGAAGTGGAAACTCTCCTTCATAACACTGCTGGTCCAAACTCCACTATCGTGTACATATATGTAAATGTTGGTCTCAATCGGTTTTGAGCAGTAGTTGATAGGGCCCTACCAAATTCGTAGCCCTGAAAAACGCGTCACGGGCCATGAAATCTGGTCTTTTTGTGCTTTTACCCTATACTATACAGATTTAATGGGGGAGACCAGCATTTCTCAAATTGGTGGTCCTTTCCCAAAAGGGAGTTGCAGGGGGGGTCACAAGGTTATTTTAGGGGGGTTGCGATATTGCCACCCTTCCTTCTGCGCTGCCTTCAGAGCTGGGTGGCTGGACAGTGGCAGGTGCTGACTGATGGCCAAGCTCTGCAGGCAGCAGCACAGAAGTAAGGGTGGCAATACCATACCATGCCATCCTTACTTCTACGCTGCTTCTGGTGACGGTTCTGCCTTCAGAGCTGGGCTCCTGGCCAGCAGCTGCCACTCTGCAGCTGCCCAGCTCTGAAGGCAGCACCACCACTAACAGCAGCACAGAAGTAAGGGTAGCAGTACTGCAACCCCCGCTACAATAACCTTGTGACCCCCATCCCCACAACTCCTTTTTGGGTCAGAACCCCTACACCTACAACACTGAAATTTCAGATTTAAATAGCTGAAATCATGAAATTTATAATTTTTAAAATTCTGTGACCATGAAATTGACCAAACTGGACTGTGAATTTGGTAGGCCCCTATTGATAGTTAGGGGGCAAGCACAGTTCACTTTAGCCCCACATTCAATAGGCCAAGGCTATATGTACCCTGTGTTATGGTCCTGGCTGAATCCTTCAAGTGGATGGTCTTTATTGCACTCAACCTTTGGGTCCTGGGCACTTCCCAAGCCTGCTGGGTCTGGGCAGAATTCAGTCCCTGTTCATAACTCGGGGCTTCTAAGGTACACTCCTTGGTGAAGACCCTTCTGCACCCTTCTGTAGGATGTGGGACTCCATGAGCCAACTGCCTTAGGCCCAAAAACCAATGCTGTCCTCCCCAATCTCCCCAGTCACTTAGAGAGGCTCCCCAGAGTTCCACCTCGCTGATTTATAGTTTAAACCCTCAGGGACCATGTGATATGTAATGCAAGGAACACAGGCTTTGCACAGGAGTTTCTTAGCCACAATAACTTTTACTCTTAATGCATATAAGAGTTACATATCGTTAGGAAAAACAACGAAGCCTGTGTCCCCTAAGTCTGTGCTCACCCCTTCCTAAGCCTCTGAAAATGTTGGATGGGTGGGCCCTCTCCTGTAGTCCTTTTGTTGTCTGGCAATGGTCAGCCAGTGAGAGTGAAGGAGGCTAGAGCAGTTCTTGCCCTTAAATAAGATTTCTGCCCCTTCTGTCAAGTAACCAACCGATCAGCTGCAGAATCTCAGTCAGGTGGTTGGCTTGGAAATTCCAGCCCTCTGGATCCAAACTGGGAAAATCCAGTTCACTCCAGCCCACTCCTATCTGTAGTAAAGCCATTGTCTTGGGGTAGACCCCCTTAATTGGAACACAGTCACAGTGGATATGTCTTGTGTTCTGGAAGGTATCAAGCATTAAAATAAGCTGCCCTGGGTCTGTCCTTGACAACTTTAGGAAGCTATAGTTACATGCTCAAAATGTAGGTCATATTCTTCAGTAATGTGGCTATAAGTGGAAGGTCACACATTTTATATTTTCACTCACTCTCTCTTCCACTTGAATATAATACACCTAATAAAATTACTTATGAACTGGTTACAATTAGTTACATAAACGATAGAGACAGGAAGACCCTGGTTTTATGACAGCTTGGGCAGATGGATAGAGAGGAACTGAAGAATCAGGGTGTGACAGATTGGTGTATGTACAGGCTAATTCCTGGGCAGCTAGCCTTGGGGACCATTGGATCACCAGCGGCCCCAGAGGCAGTCAGCCACTGCCACCGGAGCAGGGGCCAGCTGTCAGCCCCGGCAGCCCCCCAGAGCAGCACCATAGGATCAGCTAAGGTTTAGTCAGGGGTATTTATAGTAAAAGTCATGGACAGGTCACTGGCTGTGAGTTTTTGTTTAGTGTCTGTGAACTGTCCATCACTTCTACTAAAAATACTCTTGACTAAATCTTAACCTTAATCATGAGTAGTGTTGGCACAAAGTCTTCCTGCTGAAGTCAGATGCTAAATACCAGACTGAAAGGTGTTATCTTGTAAATGGTGGCCCTTAAGGAAGTATTGAACTGCATTCCACCAATTCACAATATCAGTTTTTTGGATGGTGCCAGTGGTTGATCACACAGTAAGAAAGTGGTACTCTGACAAGGATTACATCAACAAACCTAGACAGGACACTAACATTAGGGTGCTGGTTTGATTGGTCGATCAAAATTTCCACAAATTTCACCCTTTGAAGGGTTTGGTGGAGAGTATGTTGGGGGGTCTTTGAAGAGTCACTGGTGTGAACTCTGACCATCCCCATGATCAGTTGAATACGGTCAGGTGAAATTTTCTGCAGTGTAGTTGCGCCCCATCTCTGGCACTATATGGATGCATCCTATATATTATGGAAGCTAGAGTTCTGGATTAACTTGTACCATCACTGAATCTGTGGGGTTCATAGTTCCTGCTGGTCAGTGGGAGGTCATTATAAGAAACTTGCTAGCAGTGGGGCTGTGCAACCATGTCCTGAAAAAGGAGTTATTTACAAACAGTAGATCTTGGGTTTTTTTGAGTGTATTGTCTCTGCAGTGCCACTCTGATCTTTTCTTCTCCCAACTAAATAGGGTTTCCACAATGAGAGGAGAGTCGGGTATTATATGTTTGGCTTTTTGGATGTAGGGCTTGAGGGAAAAGCATGCACCTCCTAACTTCCAAGTGTTCTACAAATGTAGTCCTAACATTTAATTTCCTATTGTATCGGAGTCTTTTCCATGCCTCTTTTCTTTGTCCTTTTCTGGACCACTTTTATTTCTGCTATACTTTTTTGAGATGTGGTACCCAAAATTGAATATAGTATTTAAGGTGAGGGTTACAATCTAATTAGATAATGGTGTTTAAATTTGCTCATTTTTCTTTTTTTTTTGACTACTCCTGGGCACTGATCAGATATCTCCATTGAGCTGACCATAATAACACTGATGTCTGAATGCTTAATTTAGAATCTGTCAAATGTGAATTAATAGTTCAAATGTTCCTTTAAATGTGTGTTATCTTGCACTTTTCTACATTAAATTTCATCTACCATCATGTTGCCCAGTTTTATTAGGTTCTTTCTCAACTTGATTAAATTTAGTCATCAGCATATTTTACTTGCTTGGCTTTTCTCTTCCTATACTAGACCATAAATAAATTCATTAACATCAGACATAGTACAGATCCTTTGGACAACTCACTATAAGCCAGCTTCCACATTGAAAATAGGCCACTTAGTTTTACTCTTTTCCTGTATCAACGAATGTATAATCTGTGTTAGAAGTACTCCTGGGGGAATTCTGCGCCAAAAAATTAAAAATTCTGCGCATACGAGTTTCAAATATTATGCAGAATTTTAAATTATTTTGGTAATATATTTCAAAATACCTGTCAGCAAGTATGTCTGTAACAATACAGACACACACACAAAATTCCCGTAGGAGTAGAGAGTTAAAGAAACCCCTCTGACAACCCAGTTCCTGTTTCTCTGTTATGCTTTCGTTGGGCGCCTCAGTCTGGGTGTGTCACACATGCCAGCTGGGCACACTTTGGGGGAAGACTCTGCCCCTCCAGTCTCAGACACCCTCACCCTCACCCCCACCCCACCAGAGCCCAGCTGTGGGAGATCCTCCTTTTCCCCCCCCCCCAGCCCAGACACCTGTACCCCCTACTCCCCAGGGCCAAGCTGTGGGGTGCCTCCCAGCCCAGACACTTGCACCCACTATCCTCCAGAGCCGAGCTGTAGGATGCCCCCCAGCTTAGACACCTGCACCCCCCCCCCGAGCCCAATCACGGGACCCCCCCAGCCCAGACACCTGCACCCCCCTTCCAGAGCCCAGCTGTGGGGCGCCCCCCAGCCCAGGCAGCTGCATCCCCCCCTAGAGCTTAGCCATGGGGCACCCCCCTAGAGCCCGGGCACCTGCATCCCCTACCTGGTAGCCCAGCTGGGGGGTACCCCCAGCCCAGATACCCAAACTCCCTACCCCCCAGAGCCCAGGGATCTAGAAAGACAAACATCCTGTGATGCTGGGTCCCAGGTTTGTATGGAGTTTCTTGCACGCCACCTCCTTCCTTCAGGATGTGCTGGGAACAGCAGCTGCTTGGACCCCCTCCAGCTCTCTTTCCTACCCCCCGCCGGCAGTGTCCTGTATTTGCGAGCTGGAGAGTCAGGCTCTGCTGGATCCAGCGGCCCCTAGTGGTGGCCAGCATCTCCGCAGCACCAATTCTGCAGGGAAAAATGAAATTTTGCACAGAACATTAATTCTGCACAAATTCTGCATTGTGCAGTGGCACAGAATTCTCCCAGGAGTGTAGAACATCTCACTTTGTCACTATTTAATTTCTATTCCTCATTAGATCCAAATTTACCTCTTCTGTACAGGGTCCTGGGGTTCCCATTTAACTAATTCCATAAAAATGCTACCTTGCAAGTGATGCTAGGTAGTTATTTTTGTTAAATAAATTAATCCTGTGTAATTTTTAACTTTCCATAATTTTATTTTTTGTATGTTAAATAGCCTTTGACATCTTGTGATTAAGTACATATCTCTTATCTTCTCTGTAGAAAAGCTGTGCTGAAGAGAAAACATTCGGTTACAAAGAATAGCACCAAAAGGTTACCATTAACCTCTTCTTTCCACCTCCCACTTACAAACAAATCTTCAAATGTAGCCTGTGCATTAGATTTCAGTTAGTTTTAATTATATGGGAAATTTGAAGGGTTTATTGTTTTGTTACTGAGATCATTAAGGACAAAAGTATGGTTTGACAAGTCTTAAAGGACCCATTTTAAAAACTAATTTTAACTGATGAACTAATAGATTTAATTGTAAATTTTCAGAAAACTCATTCTGTATTCAGAGTAAGTGGTGTTATCTTTGGGAGGATATGCTTATTCTTCAAGAGTAATGAAGTGGCTGAATCCCTGCTTTAAGTGCAAAACTCAACTCAGCCTTAACTCTAGAAAACTGCAAATGACACTTCCATAATAAAATATTAATTAAATCATAGTGTAGGACAGTGGTTATACTAAGCAATTTTGAAAACATTTTCATATGTTAATAATGGGCAGGGTAGGCTTGAAGAAGTTGTCTTTGGGAGTACCATACCCTGGGCACGATCACAGCATAGATTTGTCATGACCTGCTATCTTGAGCTACAATGGTTATCAACTGCCTTTCGGGTATTCTGTCATCAAATATAGTTCATAAATAAGTTTAAGTGCAGTTCTACACTTAAAAAAAAACCCAAAAACAAAAAAACAACAACCCCCCCCCCCCCCAAAACCGTTGCAGGGATCCCAGTTCGTCTCATTGATTAATATCAAATTTGCTTGCTTTATAAGTAGAAAGAAAAATTCTTTCTAACTGCCAGCCCTGAAAATTTAAGCTGGGAAAAATCAAAGCTATTTCAGTCCTATAATTTAGCAGGGGTGACTTCATACTTGACTTTCAGTTAATACAGAATTAACTGCACTTAAGTTAAATGTTACATTTACTACTTCAGTGTTCCAGATGGTAAGAAAAGTGCTAAAGTACAAACCAGATTGCATTTAGGGAGTGGTTCTAATTTTGTACATGTAATGAGCACTTTTGGAACAATGCCTTTATGTTCATTTTCAGAATGCATTTAAGTCCTCTTTCAGAAAGGGATCAAAAGTGGTTAATGAAATAGGAGTCTATTGTCCAATACAGACCACTGATAAGATTGAGCTTGCAGTTTCAGCAGACCAAATATCTGCTGGAGAAAGAAGGTTAGAGGTAAAGAGATGATAAAGGGGCAAACTCTTTAAGTAGGTTTATCTGATACTAATTTCCTTTCTCCCCCTTAATCCTAGCAGCTTGTACGTTGTCTCTCTGTGCCATCCACATACTATAGGAGATATAAAATGCTTTAGATAAGTTACTTCTCACTGATTTCTAGTTTTACTTCTGCACTTAGCTTTCTAAATTGAATGCACTTCTGGTCACTGTTTTTCTCACTTTTGAAATTTTGAAACAGTTTTTTTCCTCCCTTGAAAGTCGTTTACAGGAAAAGACCCTGTAAGTAAGTTATGACGGGGTGTGTGTGTGTGTGTGTATAATCATTATTTTCAAGTGATAGTGACATACACCTTTTGATCTTCATAATTGTGATTTTAAACATATATAGCAGAACTTTCTCCTTTAGCACATATTGTTGGATCTCTTAAATGTCTTTTTCTTTCTTTCTTTCTTAAAGGAATGTACACTTCAAATATTGCACTAGTGTCCACCCTGTTTACATGTACTCCAAGAAAGATCAGTACAGTTGTTGGACTAAAGGACCTGAACAAATGTACTTTAAAGTTGTGAGCTCTCCTGGCTCATGGACTCCGCTTGCAAGTTTGGGCATTTTGGGGCCCCAGTACCTTCCAGTACGATGGTGGCATTCTTCACATCCCCGTAATGATGACTCCATGGTGGAAAAGTCACTGAAGTCTTTAAAGGATAAAACCAAGAAGATGGAAGAAGGAGGCCCTGTATATAGTCCAACAGTAGAGGTGGTTAAAACATCTCTTGGACAGAAGATTGTGGATGAGGTGAAGCACTATTATCATGGCTTTCGATTGTTATGGATTGACACAAAAATTGCTGCAAGAATGCTCTGGCGAGTACTTCATGGCAACGTTTTGTCTCGCCGGGAACGGAGACAGGTAATGAGTACATGTAGTCTGTTCTATTTACTATTGAGTGATTAGACTCCTTGCCTGGGTTAAATTGAGTGGGTTCCTTGCCCTTTTTTCTTTGTATTTAGAATCAATAAGGTTACCTCTAGCATCCCTAGTTAAGGGAACTTTACCCAGTATCTGATGCAGCCAATTGAAAAAAAGACTGAGGTTTATTCATATCACATAAACAGTATCTATATTTATGTGTATATTACTTTATTTTAGTGAGTCTCCCAAACTTAGGACTGGTCTTCACTACGGAGCTAAATCGGCACTGCTACAATCGATGCAGTGGCATTGATTTAGTGGGTCTAGTGAAGACATGCTCAATTGATGGGAGAACGCTCTCCCATCCATTTCTGTACTGCACCTCAACGAGAGGCGGAAGCAGTGTCGGTGGGAGAGTGTCTCCCGTCGACATAGCGTAGTGTGGACCCTATGGTAAGTAGATCTAAGCTACGTCTAGTTGTTATGCTACTAACGTAACTCAAAATTGCGTAGCTTAAATCGACCAGCAGCTGTAGTGTAGACAAGCTCTTAGTTTGCTTGAGGAGGGGGGAGGGATAGCTCAGTGGTTTGAGCATTGGCCTGCTAAACCCAGGGTTGTGAGTTCAATCCTTGAGGGGGCCACTTAGGGATCTGGGGCAAAATCAGTACTTCGTCCTGCTAGTGAAGGCAGGGGGCTGGACTCGATGACCTTTCAAGGTCCCTTCCAGTTCTAGGAGATGGGATATCTCCATTAATTTAATTTAATTTAGTCATAGTTGTGTCTTCAGAAAAACTTAGGATCAGAGACCAAGTTATCCCAAAGTTATAGATACTTCATAATTGTGACTAACTAGACAAAATAATTGTATATGTGCTTTCTTATTGTTCCATTAAATAATTGGACAATCACCCACATTTAATGCATTGTTTCAAGATTAAAATTAAATTACAATTTTACATTTTTTCCCACAGCAGCATCAGCATGTCTGCAGTTTATCATGAACACTATCAAAATTTAGTGATTTATTTTTCTATTGAATATCCTTTTTTGCAATACCTATTTATTGAAGATTATAACTAATTAATGACAAGATCTCCAATACAAAGGCACAATGTAGGGAAAAAGTACTGTATCGTATATCAAAAATGAACATGCATACAGAAGCTGCAGCTGTTCTATTCAATAGGTTTTTTTTTCCCCATATCAATATTTTTAATGCACTTATGCAATATGCAATAAACATTTCTTCTGACAAATGGGACATCTTTTACTAGACAATTGTCAAAATATAATTTTTCAGGTTTTTTTAAATGTACAAAAAATAATTATGCAATACTGGGGACCAATTGCTTACCAGAAATCCATGTTTGAAAACCAAGCTATTTGAACTATTATAGTAGATGTTCTGAGTGTAAAATGGATAAATGCATATTTTATTTGTGCACAAACAAAATAGACTAATGTGAAAACACTTGGAACCACTTGTATGAGCTATGATTCAAACCAGAATAAATCTTAACACAATTTAGAGGTTGATGTTAAGAATGTTTCCCATTGTGCTTGGATTTGAAGGTATGTTCTCGACTCTGCATTTAAACCAGGCTTGTAGTTTCGATTTATTTTCTTAAAACTATTTTTAGTACAAGGACTGAAAATGGACAGGTTCTTGGTATGTAGCCTAAAAGGAGATGATTTAACTAAATTGTAGTTGTTACATTGTGTGACTCAGAACATACAGTAGTACATTCTCAGACCTACAGAATGTAGAAAAATTTAGCGTCAAATAATGCATTGAATGTCCTTAGATCTTGTTTTGGTTTTCTTCAAAGTAAAAAAGCGCATTAAGTTTAAAAATAAAGAAAAAAAATAAAAAAAATCAAAGCTGTCTCTTTATGACAATAGAGAGCCTACAAGAGGGCAGTGTTATACTGTACCTGAACAGAGGAGGCAGGTAGACTGAGAGCGTATTTGGTATAATGAATGTCCTTTTAAATATTTTGTCAGATAATGTAGCAGCTAACTAGTCTTGACATCGTGTGTTTCAACTCACTTAAGAAATATCTGAAATAATATTTTAGGCTATAGGCACATGTGTAAGTAAGTCACGTATTGCAGTACTGGATATGTGTTAGTAATCCAAGAGGAATTCTTTCTTTTCAGTTTTTGGCTTCACATGTACAAATCCATGAAGGTTTATAGGTGTTAAATTGGAATATCTGTATGTGAGATGTTTTTTGTTTTCAAGAACTTGTGAAAGTTGCTCAAAGGAAAACTAATCCTATTTGTAAGGATCATGTGTTCAGTGAGAGGCAATAGTGGTTTTGTGAATTACTGGTTGACAGTGAAGTGTTTCTTTAGTTTTAAAAAGTTTCCCACAAAACCCTGAACCAAAGATTTATATATTAAATTGACCAAGGGTCTTCAACTTATACTAAAAGAATACTTAAAAAGTCTTGAAGGGGTGAGTTCAGCTTAAAGTTTTGCCTGCTGTTGGCACAAAAAACAGGTAAGATTACTACAACCGGAAAAGATTAGAGAAGAAAAATCTTTCCATTAATTTAATTACAATATAATAATACCTACCTCTTATACAGTGGTTTTCATCCATAGATCTGAAAGCACTTTACAAAGGAACTCAGTATAATTATCCCCACTTTACAGATGGGGAAACTCAGAAAGGGAGGTGATTTGCCCAAGGTCACCCAGAAAGCTGGGTCAGAACCAGAGATGGAACCCAAGTCTCCTGAGTCCCAGTCTACTGCCCTGTCCACTAGGCCACATTGTCAATGTTCTGTCATTATCTCTATTGTGTAGTCTAGCTAGTCAGTTTTCTCTATTTGTATGAGAGTCTTTCCTACTACAACAACAAGAGGGAAAAGCATTTTTTAAAATAGGAAAGTGTAAATCACAAAAATTGGTAGGCTATAGCTCCGGGTACCTCTAGTATCTACTACTTTACCTCTTTTTATTGAAATCGACTAGGTTGAGGAGATGATGCCTCTGAAGTTTTGTAATTTAAACTGCTACCTAGTTTGCATGTTTTACCACACTGGTGAATTGCATACAAATTTTTCTTGGAGAATTAAGGGCACAACTCTGAAGGTGCTCAGTGCTACTCAGGGTTAGGCCCTTAAATGCCTACTAGAGTGAAATTCACTTTTGTGCATAGTGCCTGCACAAATGGGGGCGGGTCCATGCTCCAATTATGCAGCACCTTTAAGGGGCCTTCTGCAAGGTTGTAAGTTTCATCCAGTAATGAATTACACAACTTGCTTTGAAGTAGAACTTTATTTTAAACTTTAACTGTAATTTTCTATTAGTATTTAATAAATGTTTAAATGATGGGATGGATAGTCTACAGAGGCAAGAATTAATCACTTGTGATGCTAAATCTTCAAAGAAAATAAATCATACATTTTAATTGAAAGAGCGCTTTGAAAACTTCCAAGCTATCATTTTAATTTGAACACTGCTTTTACTTTCATATCAATAAGTTGGATTTCAGTTTATGTTGGTGCTTCTGAATCTTTAGAGAGACCTTTTCCCCCAAAACAAATAGGAGAATATAGGAGGAGGGCTTGCATGGAGGTAAAAATAGAGAATTATCTTGGTAGCTGGAGTTAGATGTGAGGAGGAGATGCCACAAAGAACAACATTGGAGAACGAAAGTATTAAAAATATACAAATTGCTGAATTTGGTACCATAATAACATGAAATTATGGACATACATATTGTACATTGACTGTCTAGGTTATAGAATCCGTCTTTTCAGACCTCGGGGCTGACCCCAAGACATCGTTTATAACACTTTTGTTGCCCAGTAATGGTCCAAGCAGGTGTCAAGCAAAAATAATCTCACATTCTGGTTGGTGGGTTATAATGTTTTGTATGTAGATAGCATGTAATTAGTCATTATGTACCATCTTCCTTGTGTGTCCCCCGTCCCGTGTCCCCCCCCCCCCCCCCCCCGTGGAACTAAATTTTTTTAAAGAGAAATTTATTTTATATCACTTGGCTGCCACAGAGGTAGACTGGGGTGTCCTTCTTTTTTCTTTTTAGCAGGTGGCAAACAATTGCAATCTCAGAGGGGTAGCCGTGTTAGGCCTGGTCCACACTAACCCCCCACTTTGAACTAAGATACGCAACTTCAGCTACGTTAATAACGTAGCTGAAGTCGAAGTACCTTAGTTCGAACTTACTGCGGGTCCAGACGTGGCAGGCAGGCTCCCCCGTCGACTCCGCGTACTCCTCTCGCGGAGCAGGAGTACCGGCGTCGACGGCGAGCACTTCCGGGATCGATTTATCGCGTCGAGACAAGACGCGATAAATCGATCCCAGAAGATCGATTGCTTACCGCCGGACCCGGAGGTCAGTATAGACGTACCCTTAGTCTGGATCTGTAAAAAGCAACAGAGTCCTGTGGCACCTTTAAGACTAACAGATGTATTGGAGCATAAGCTTTGGCATCTGACGAAGTGGGTATTCACCCACGAAAGCTTATGCTCCAATACATCTGTTAGTCTTAAAGGTGCCACAGGACTCTCTGTTGCTAATTGCAATCTCCTCTCTCTGTTTGGTTGTCTTTTTCCTCTTTCCCTTTCCCCTTGCAAGTGTGCACATGCCATAACTTCCTACAGGCTCTCATTTTCTTATCTCACCAAAAGTAGCAGAGGTAAAGCACCTCTAGAAAAGTTGTTCACACAAGTTTTGTATTTATTGCTATACAAAGAAAAAGCAGATTAAAATGTTGGTACTGATTTTGATTTATGTGATACACTGATGTTTTAACTAAGATTGCAAAATAGAGGTACTAAATTTATTTAAAAACCATGACACTCTAACACTTACTCCAAAAAGTGAAACAGGTCTAGGAATAGGTCTTCCTAACTTTATATTGGTTCTCACATTGGTGGCATATGGCTAATGTATAAAAATAATGAACAGAGGAGGAGTGTAGTACTCCTGAAGGAGAACTTGGAATGCTCTGCTATCAGGATAGCAGTATATTTTAGTCTTTTAAAAAAAAAATAGATCAAATGAAATAAAACTGTCTTGATAGCAGCTTTCAATTCTTGGAAAAAGGAAACTTGTTTATTCAGTAAGAAAATTAAAAACCTTTAAAAAAATTGAATATATTTAGATTGTTGGGGAAGAAAGTAGGGCTTTAATTACTTTCACATGCAAAGGTTGAGAAGCTGTAAAAACAAAATTAACTGTTTGAAAACTGGCATAATTAAAAGACCCCAGTTGAGTAATGCAGGCATACTCTTTTTAGTATGCCAAGAGTAATCTGCCTAAAGTTACTGATTAACTTCTACTAATTTTCCATTTATCAGCCTGCACTGACCGAGTCAGTGAGTGGAACACTTCTTCTTATAGCAGTTTAGTTGACAGCAACTAGTTGAGGGGTTTTTGGGTGATGGGGGGAGAAGGGAGGCTTGAGAAAATAGTAATAAGGAGTCTTGGGGGAAAAATGAGTTTATTCTTAAAGCAAGAATAAAACACAGCTGGCTATATTCAGAGTCTTCATTGTCTAAACTGCACACGCTACCATGATCACATTGCACATTTGGTAATCTTGTGCAAAATATGAAAATATCCTCATTTTCACATGTAGTTGCCGTAATTGCATGCTTTTTTGTAGCTAGTTTTAAAAAAATCAGTAGAGCCCTGCAAATCTGCAGATATCCACTTAATATCTGCGGACCATGTTTGTGGATCATGTGTCGGATGCAGATACACATTTTGTATCCACGCAGAGCTCTAAAAATCAGGCTCTTGGTGAGTATACTAAAATGTTTTAAATCCATGGTATAATCCATCTTTGCTAGATTAACAAAAATAAATTCTATATTGTGATAGTTTTCATAGATGCATAATGTTAGTGCACACACATTGTGAATAGTTTTAGATATACAGATAAAAACAAAGTTGGGTATTGTCATTACCTCTGTTTCACAGATAGAGGGAAACTGAGTGACAAAAGTTGTAACTTCAGTTAACATGGCAGAACTAGAACCCAGCTGTCTTAAATTCTGTATCCTATTCACAGGACCACACTGCTTCTAACATGTTAAAATGTGCAAACCAGGACAGAAAGTTGGAAGCACTGCTGTTGAAAGACCGGTCTTGTCTTTAGGTAGCTTGACTGAGGATATGTTGTTCCTAAGTGCTGTTGTCTAGCAGTGATTGAACTGTGCTGCTTGCCGTGGGTTGGTGATCTGGTGGAATGCCAGGTTTTTTCCTTGTCTAAGCTTTCATCTAAAGCGGGTCAGCAACCTTTCAGAAGTGGTGTGCCGAGTCTTCATTTATTCACTGTAATTTAAGGTTTCATGTGCCAGTAATACCTTTTAAAGTTTTTAGAAGGTCTCTTTCTATAAGTCTATAATATAAAACTAAACTATTGCTGTATGTAAAGTAAATACGTTTTTTAAAATGTTTAAGAAGCTTAATTTAAAATTAAATTAAAATGCAGAGCCACCCTGACCGGTGGCCAGGACCCGGGCAGTGTGAGTGCCACTGAAAATCGGCTCACAAGCTGCCTTTGGCACGCATGCCATAGGTTGCCTACCCCTGATCTAAAGTGTGCTTCTCTAACATGAAAGGCCTTGTTTCACACTCTTTTTTTGTACTGCTGTAAGTTACTTTTTCACACTGGCACAGTGTGTTTGTAGTTTACTCCTGGGGGAACTCTGCACCAAAAAATAAAAAATTCTGCGCACAATATTTTAAAATTCTGCATATTTTCTGTCAAAATAATGCAATATAATCAAGCTGGTTTAAATAAAATACCAAAATAATTAAAACTACAATACAATGGATGGAGAATGGTAGTGGGGAGCATTGGAGGAAATCACCAATCCCCCTCTTATAGTAATGTAGCTAGTATTGACCCTTTAAGTCTAGTTATTAGTCAACAGATATATGCAGCCATATGGTCAGTGTTGCATCATAGGCAAATGAAGAGCAAGTGAGGGCTGGGGACTCAAACTCATAATTTATACTGGCTACTGGCCATCTCCTAAAAGGTCAGTAGCAAACAGTTCATGGAGCACATTTTGATAGGAAATTTTTTCATTCAAAAAATGTAGACCAGTTCTAATCACTAAAGCACCATAAGCATTTATAAGGTTATACTGTCCTTTACAATAAGACTCCTTTACACCACTCTGTCAATGTAAAGGAGCCTTAAAATTTTTACACCATGAATTCCCCAAGGAGTATAAAACAGAAGAACAATGGGAACAATTCACCAAGCAGGCAGGTTGCTACATTCTGCTCTGCCTGAGGGAACAGAGCCTGTCCCACACCTGCCTCTTCAGAAAAACCCCAAAGCCCTTCCCCTCCACACTGAGCGTGCCGCAATAGCAAGCGAGAGGGACTGTGTGTGTCTCTCTCTCACGCATGACTGCCCAGCCCCCCTCTTGCCCCTGGTGGTGATTTACGTTTCTACCAGCTGCTCTGGGTGCCCAAACTGACCAGGGAAGGGGCACATAACTGCTCTTGTGGCTTCCCCGTCAGAAGTCATTTTTCTGCAGGGAAGCAAAGAAATCTGTGGGGGGCCATGAATTCTGTGCATGCACAGTGACGCAGCATTCCCCCAGGAGTAGTAGTTGGATAGCAACACTGGTGTAAAAAACAGTGTAGAAAAGGCCCAATTTACAAAAAGGCACTTACTGCAGTTTTAAAATACAACTTTGTTTTTTCATTATATGGATCTAGAGACAGTGAAGGAATGTCAACTAGAAATATGCTTTGTGGTACATTAGATGGTTAGATTACCGCATTTCAGCAAAATACTTAACTTCTGGATGACCAGTTATAAGATTAGAACCAAGGGACAATCAACTCTTTTCACATCCTTTCTTTAAAACTTATTCAACACCTTTATTTCTTATTTCCTTAAAACATTTATCTTAATCTAGTGTGATTCTAGATCATACAAAACTCACTGTTGGATTTTTTTTTTTTTTAAATGAACATTTTATGAAACCGTAAATCTCTTGACAGTCTCTGGTGAAATCTTATCTTCACACCAACTGACAAATGAGTTATGTTTCTGCCTCCCCTTTCCTTCCTCTATGGAAGCAATTATGAACAGAGATCCAAGTAACCTGACCACATTAATAGCAATAGTAACACAGCTAGGGAAATCAAACTATTGCTCGTGTAAAACCAAAAATCACTGTCAAAATCCTGCTTTTATAGAGGCTAGTGAACTTAATCATGTGAGGAGATCAGTTGGGCGAAACCAGAGTATAACTGGCACAAGTTCTGCTGCGTGGGAGAAGCAGAGAAGCTGCACGGTGATCTGGTGCTGGGTGTCATGAAACCAGGCTCTCTGGTGCTGCTCTTTGCAGGGAGTGTAGATTGGGGGCAGAGCCATTGAGTCTCTAGACAACATGTATTAATTAGTGGCATGAATTTGCTGGCCACAAACCTTGTTGGGTTGGAGGGAGAGTAAATGGTGGCGGCTATAGCAGTGTGTAGGTTACAGGAGGGGCTACAGAGTGGCTGTGTGGGGTTCTTGTTTTCTGATGCCACATAGTTCGAAAGGTTGTAATTCTCCATCATTATACTTGGACTTAGGATAGGAGATTTGGATTTCACCTTAAACAAACGTAGATGTATATATTTGTATATGTACATAGAAATTTTAATGCGTTATAAGCATATATTTTGAATTTTGCATTCTTTTTACGAGAACGAAGGAAATAATTCCATATGTACTGTATCTGAATTTTCAATTCTTTCTAGTATTTTCCTTTTCTTACTCAGAACTTCTAAAGCTCTGTGGTATTTATTAGCCTTCTGGTTTTGGAATGAATAAGTCCCTTTTGAGCCTGCAAACAGTGGATCAAAACTTTCAAATTTGGATGTTCAAAATTTTCTGGCTCCTGAATAAAAATGGCCTAACTCTTAAGTGTTGCTGAGCATGTGCTGCTTCCAAAAGGATCTTACAGTTGAAATTTCAGTCAGGACTAGGAGAACTTTTGCAAGTATAGCTATAATGGTATACTATACCAGAAAAGCACTCCTAGTGTGGATGCAGATTATACCAGCAAACCTTCACTTTAGCTCTATAGCTCGTTCCAAGACACCCTGCTCCTGTACCCCAGTGAAACAACTAGTATAGGTTTTCCCAGGGTCTGCGCTTTGCTGGCACAGCTATTTTGGTCAGAGATCATACCTTGTCACACTGCTGACCAGCATAGCTGTAGTTATCTGTGAAGTAAGTAGTGTAGACCTGGCCTTCAACGTTTAAGTGTAGATTTAGAAACTGACCTACATTGCGAAGTACCTGGATTGCTTACATCAGGGGTAGTCCATTATTTTTGATCAAAGTATATATTTCCTGTTCAAGGTATAGTTAAGTTCCAAAGTCCAGAGAAACATTTTTCACACTGCAGAAACAATAAGTAAATACAAAGATTTTGCGGATCCTGGTGGTCCGGCTTTGGCCCGCGGTCCGCCTACTGACTACCCTTGGCTTACATGATAATACAGGTACAAGCCTATCAACATAAGGGCCAAAGCAAAAGCTTTCACTCCCTAATGTAATTTAAATTAACAAGTATGCAGCTAGTGCACAAAGGACTTTTGTGTATGTATACTACGTAATGCTCTGTAAGTAATAAGTTGGGGGGACATACTCTTTTCAGGTAGTTCAAGATTCGGGCATGAAGGCATCTGCCTGATTTGGAGGATTACACTTCATTTCCTTCCACTCCAGAAAAACTGTGATTCATTTAGAACAGTTGTTCACATTACAATGAAATTAAATATATATCACAATTATTATGAGGTGAGGAAAAACGACTTCATTTGTTCTTGGTTACTCAGTCTCCAGTAAATCTCACATGTAAGCGGAGGAGCGGGAGCAGAAATAGAAATGAATAAAAAGGGAAGTTTAAGCTGCTTTGAGGACCAACAATCACCAGCTCCTGTGTTCAGGTGCTTTATAGGGTTTACGTGAGAGATTTAACAATCCTATTGAGACACAGTGAGGCTCATGATGTGCTTTGGAAATACTTTCAGCAGTTTTCAGTATTGTAGGAACACTGGCACTGAACTCAAGGGTGCGGTAGCTTACAGAAAAAAGAAACCTTTTATTGTGATTGCATTTATTTAGATATTTAAGTCAAGCATGTTAGTCTAAATGTCTTAACCGTTCAGCAGCTGACAGAAGGGCATTGAGCATGTCCATTGAGCAAGGAGAGTCATGAAGACCCACTTATTTGCAACACATCTGATGACCCTGTGTCTGGAGCATTTGAGCTTTGCCCACAGGTGCCGTACTGTTGGATCTGTCACAAGATAGGCATTGGCTGTTTGAAGCTTGTTCTTGGACCTAGTATGCTATCTGGAGGTGACACTGAGGTTGTTTTAAAGGAATTGTTCAAACAGAGTGCCTTGAACTAAGACAGTAGACTGGTGGAATAGACACAGCTTTAAACTGGAGTAGTTGTGGTGTGTCTTGCACCATAAGGCTTGTTGCCTGATATCAGAAAGTGTAATGTTGGACTGGCAGCTAGGTCAAGTTGGTTGGTCTCATGGTACCAGTTATTTCGCATAGTTAGAATCCTGGTCAGATAAAAAAATTTGTGTCTGTATCTGTTCCGTGATCCGCAAAAATGGTCTGCAAATATCTGCATCCGTGGATATCTCTTCTCCAGAGAGCTCCTGCCCCGCCATATCTCCATCCTCGCTCCGGGCAAGGAGCTACAATCCTGGGCCCTTGTGTGTAGTGCTGCCCTCCAAGTGGGGAACTCAAACACACCTGCGCAGCTGCTGCAGCTCTAACACACACAGACCCAGTCAGGACAGATGGCAGCAACCACTACGCTCCTCACAGTGCTCGCTGTTGCCGCTCACTAGTTAAAGTACAACACCACCTCTTTCAGAAAGGCAATTCATTCACTATGCAGTAGCAAACAGTTGTGTTCCTTTCTGGGAGTTGTAATTTACCACCTCCTGTCTGAGCAAGCTGGGGACTACAATTCCCAGAAGGCCAGGCGGCCTATTGCCATATATTGCAGCCCACTGCTGTGTGATCAGAGAGCGGAGCTGGAGCCTGAGGGCTGGGTGCCAGCTGCTCTGTTTGGGTGAGTGTGTGCTGTGGTCAGAGCTCCGTCCCCGCCTCCTCTATCTCACATCTGCTCACCTCCTGGGCCCCTCACACCTTCTGCTGTTGGGGCCAGAGCATTTGCCTTGCCCCCATTCTGTCTGTTACAGCGTCACCCTAATTTCTATGGGGAGATCGCTAGAGCCCTGCACAGGCCGTGCTTTGGAGCAATTCAACTCGTCATAATCTGTAGTTCCTGAGAATTTGAAATATTTTCATAGAACACATGTATTTGATGGTTTAAATTGTAATATAGATGTCTATATTAAGCATTCTTTTGTTTTTAATGTTGCCGTGTAAAATTTTGTTCTTGTCTATTAATGCCTCTCATTTCTCTTCTAGTTCCTTCGGATATGTGCTGATCTCTTTCGCCTGGTTCCTTTTCTAGTCTTCATTGTTGTTCCATTCATGGAGTTTCTGCTTCCAGTGGCCCTTAAGCTGTTCCCTGGCATGCTTCCTTCAACGTTTGAGACAAAATCTAAGAAGGTAACCACAGCGTAGATTTGGAATCAGTCAAATATGTAACAAGAACTAAACTATACTTGAAATTTTAACTTGCTCCTTGTTGAAACTTCATAAGCGAAAGCCATGTTTTGTTTCTTGATAGCAGGGTGCTAACGTTTTCCTGGGTTACAAATTGCTAACTGTTTAACAAAACAGTTTTAATAGTTTATTCCTATTTAACCTAGCTGGGATATTGTTAGCATCCTCCTAGCCAGAATCATATTTTAAAAGTTCTAGCATAGTTCTAGTGAAAGTGTGCTCAGTGCCTTAGACAGTGGATTCGGTTTTAGGAATTTACAAAACTTTTTGTTATGTCAGAAGTTGATAAAATTGTATTCCCAGACAAACCTCATTTAAAGATATAGGTAAGCTTGAGAGTAAATACCAGTAAAATAAGGGTGAAAATTCTTATGTTGTTTTTTTAATAACTATCCATTAAAGAGCCAGGAAATCAAAATTAAAATTGAACTTGTAAGAAAATGCAGCCTTCAGCTGTATTGAATTTCATAGTTAAAGGCCACCTCCTCTTCTGCATACCTCCAGGATGCTGAAGGAAAGATGTGGATCTTTCCTTTTTTTTTCTTTTTTCTTTTTTCAGGGTGTGGGAGAAATTTTTTTTTTTTATTTATTTTTTTTAAATGGAAAGAGTTGCAATACTAAGGAGTTGTGGCTCTTACCTAAGTAACATATGCAGAGGAGAATAGGTTGGCTTGTTCCACTGAATAAAACCCTCGGTTTATTAAATTCAGACTGAATTATGCACACAACTTACATAGCACTAACATTACATAAAATCGATAGATTTTAAGGCCAGAAAGGGATCTTTGTGATCTAGTCTGACCTCCTGTATAATCCAGGTCACAGGACTTCCATGAACTAATTCCTGTTTCAGGCCTAACAGCTGTAGATATACTTGAGTTCAACTTTTAGAAAAACATCCAATCTTGATTTAAAAATTTCCAGTGATTGAGAATCCACCCCTTGGTAGATTGTTCCAGTGGTTAATTAACCTCACTATTTTAAAAAAAAAAAAAAAAAAAAAAAAAAAAAAAGCCACTTATTTCTAGCTGGAATGTCTAGCTTCAATTTCTAGCAGTTGGATCTTGCTCTACCTTTTTCTGCTAGACTGAAGAGCCCTCTATCAGATTTCTGTTCTCCACGTAGGTACTTATACATTATGATGAAGTCACTTCTTAACCATCTCTTTGATACGCTAAATAGATTGAGCATTGTAAGTCTCTTGCTGTAAGGTATGTCTTCTAGTCCTGTAATCATTCTCCTAGCTCTCCAACATCCTTCTTGAATTGTGGACACCAGAACTGGACACAGTGTTCCTGTTCCATTAGTGCCAAATACAGAGGTAAAATAACTTCCCTACTCAATTTTCACCAGTTTTTACAAGCAAAGATCACATTAGCCCTTTTGGCCACAGCGTTGCAGTGGGAACTTAGTGTTCAGCTGATTTATCTGTGACCCTCAAGTCTCTTTGAGACCAGCATAGTCTTTTACATCCTGTAAATATAACCTGTATTCTTTGTTCATAGATGTAGTCCTTACATTTAACCATATTAAAATTCTTATTGATTACTTGCGCTCAGCTACCAAGTGATGCAGATACGTCTGTGTCAGTGATTTATCCTCTTTATTATTTACCATTCCCTCAATCTTTGTGTCATCTGCAGACTTTATCAGTAATTTTGTTTTCTTCTAAATCATTGATAAAAATATTAAATATCATAGGGCCAAAAAGATCCCTTGGGATCCCACTTGAAACTCACCTGCCCAGTGATTCCCTGTTTACAGTTACATTTGGAGACCTGTCTGTTAGCCAGTTTTAATCCATTTAATGTGTGCCATGTTAACATTTTGATTAAGAAGCTAGAACAATAAAAAGTTATGTAGTACAAAGTCAAATGCCTTACGGAAGTCTAAGTATATTACATCAACACTAGTAGTTTCAAAGAAAGATACCAAGTTAGTTTAACATTCACATTTTCCATCAACCCATGTTGATTGGTATAATATTACAGGACTCTTACTAATAAAAAAATTAAAGTATTAACAATTCCAGTATTTTGCCTGGGGTTGCTGAGAGGCCTATAATTACTGGGGTAATCTTTTATCCCTTTAAAAATAGCAGAACATTCACTTTTTTTTTTTTTTTTTTTTTAAGTTCTCTGGAACTTCCCCAGTTTTCCAAGATTTGTTAAACATCAACTTTAATAGTCCAGAGTGCTCCTTGGCTAGCTCTTTTAAAATACTTGGATGCAAGTTTTATGGACCTGTTTATTTAAAAACACTTTTTAGTAGCTTCTGTTTAACATTCCCCCCCCCTTAGTTACTGTTGGAATGGAAAGTATTTATTCTTACAATGATGATTTAAAAAAAACAAAACAAAACATGGAGACATACCTATCTCATAGAACTGGAAGGGACCTTGAAAGGTCATTGAGTCCAGCCCCCTGCCTTCACTAGCAGGACCAAGTACTGATTTTTGCCCCTGATCCCTAAGTGTCCCCCTCAAGGATTGAACTCACAACCCTGGATTTAGCAGGCCAATGCTCAAACCACTGAGCTATCATTCCCCCCTCTATTATCTGGCTTTTTCCCAACTACAGAACAGAAATATTTATTAATCACTTCTGCCTTTTCTGCATCATTATTGGAAAATCTACCACTTTCATTTAGTAATGAACCAATACTGTTGTTAGGGCTCTTTTTTTTTTTTTTTTCTCTCTGATACACTTAAACAAAACCCCCACAACAAAGACCCCCAGGTGGCAGCCCCCTATCCCACCCCCACCCACCCCTTCCCCCCCAGTTGTCCTTAACTCTGTTAGTCATAGATTTATTTGTGGTCTTTTGCTTCCCTTATCTATTTCCTAAATTTTTTAGCTTCTCATTTATATTGATTGATATGAACTTTTCCTTTATTCCATTTGTTTTATTTTTATATCTGTATATTGTACTTTCCCACTTAGCTACGCTGGGTTTTTTAATCATTGTAGCCTTCTTTCTCAGTTGGGAGATTGCAGCCTTTGGGGCTTCTAGTAAAAAGTTTTGAAATTCCAATTATCATTCACATTTTTTTGTTAAAATTTTCTCCCAGTTGATCTGACTCATAATTTTCAGCTTTGTGAAATTGTTGCTTTGAAAGTGCCAAGTATACATTTTACTGGTTGGTTCTTTACATTTGTTATGTGCAAACAGAATAATCAAGTCAGGAGCACTTTTTCCTAAGCAACCACTAACTTTTAGTTCTGTGATCAATTCCTCTTTATCTGTCAAGATGAGGTCTAATATAAAATTCAAATTCCCCGGTGTTGGATGCAACCCTCTTTGAGTCATCTATAACTTTTAGAAATTTCAAGAACATTTTAGTATTGGCAGCATGAGACGTCCAGTTTGTTACTCAGATTGAAGAGCCCCTGGATAACATAAATGCTTAAGGAGCTGGTCATCCTGTTCGCTACTGTAATTTGGTGGTCTGTGGCAGACATCAACTAGTACTCCATCTTGTGATTGTCTGTTAGACCATCGATCCATAACATTCAAGATAATTTACTTCCTAGTTAGTGACTCAGAAACAGGTAATGCCATTTTTGACAGAGTGCCACTCTTTTCCCCCCCCCCCCTTTTGTCTAGTCAGTCCTTCCTAAACAGGTTATAGATGGAAAATAAATGGCAACTGATCAAATGCTGTGGTGTAATGACATATAACATACTCTGGTATTGGAAAAACCTATGGAGCCTCATCCAGAGAAAGGTTTACAAGTGAGGGGAAGGGAATCTTGGTGGGTATAATTCTGGAAAGGACATCTTAAAGCAAACATGCTCTTGTTTTTTATAGGAGGAGAGATTGAAGAAAGAATTGAGAGTGAAACTTGAAGTGGCAAAATTTCTTCAAGACACTATTGAGGAGATAGCCTTAAAAAATAAAGCAGCCAAAGGAAATGTTACTAAAGATTTTTCTATCTTCTTTCAAAAGGTAAAAATATAACCTTGTACTCTGTTCACATAAAAAGTAAATATCAAGCTATTTTTATTTTACTAAGCAATAGATAGTGGTGAAGAAGAAAACTAAGCTTGTGGCATAATCTGTTGCTACTTATACCATGGTCACCTATCTTTACTCATTATGTTGGGCTTAAGTGAATAGTGTGTGACGTATGCTGAACAAAAGGTGCGCAGAAGTTTTGCTCTTTCAATTACAATTTATTGTGCTGAGATCTCACTTTGGTATTCCAGGTGGCACTTTCACTTTATCCAATGCATTTCCGTTTTAATTCTCAAAAACAACATATCTCCTCTACCTTATCGTTTATTTCCTGTGTTAATGAAGCTGATTCTAATGTTGAATGCGTAGTAGCTTCCATTTTACTATACACAGTGGCTAGCACTGGGACATGGAGTATGAAAAGTGAGAGAAAAATGTAAATTCTGTTCTAGTCAACTGGCTAGAAATTACGTAATTGTAGCCAGATAAACTTTTAAAGTTTGAGGTAGCAGAGAAATCAGTGCAGACCTACTGGCTTTTGCCAGCCTATTTAGTTGTAGTCTAGGCTAGAAAAGGTATGCCAGCATATAGCTATATGCTGGCATAAGTGCCTTTGCTAATATAGCTTACGCTGGTTCCCTGAATGAAATAAGCTATGCTAGCAAAAGCATTTTTTTTGCCAGCATAACTGCCTACTTGGGGTCTTGCTGGTGTAGAAATGTTGTAAAAAATGACACCCCTAACTGATATAGTAATTACTGTACAGACAAAAGAACTGGCCTTTAGAGTACACTCTTTTAGAGCAAATGGTCTGGTTCTACACTGCCTGAGCCATTGGGTTTACTAATATATGCAGCATTTATTTATTTCTGTTTTGGCAGTGCTCAGAGACCCCAAGCAGGCATTAGGGCCCCTTTGTGTTTGGCACTCTTCAAACAAATAACACAAAACCAGCCCCTGCCCCAAAGAGTTCACAATCTAGTTAATATGCAACGGATGAATAAACAGACAAATGACAGGCAGGATAGTGGGATAACAGTAGAGACAGCTGTGATTACGTAACTTAATCATCACACTGGAAAGGAAGGATGATTCAGTAAATGTGGTAAAGCCTGGGACTTGGGAGATTGGAGTTCAGTTCCCTGCTCTTCTGACCAAGACTTCCTCTGTGACCTTGGATAAGGCATTAAATCTGTCTGCCTCAATTCCCCATGGGTAAAATGATACTTCCTTACCTCACATGGGTGCCGTGAGGATAAATACATTAGAGATTGTGAGACACTCAAATACTACGGTGATGGAGCCATCTGAGTACCTTAACTAATGATGTCAGTAGTCACTCGCCTACCCAGTGCCAGGCAGTAGCGACTTAGTCTTTTACACTATAAAACTACTGTATAAGCACTATCCTTGCAACACCCATGCGTTAGGGAAGAATTCCTGCTTTGCATGTCAGGGTGCAGGCGGGATACAAGACTCGGAAAGGTTAAGTGACTTAAGTCCCTGCAAAAGATTGAGTGCAGAGCTGCAATTAGAACTCTGGAGTTCCTGGTTTCCATCCCCGAGTTCTATATGCTAGACCACACTGCCTCCGTGATTTAAGGAAACACATGCACTTTTATCTAACAGATCTTATCATTTTCATGTACATTATTGATTTATAGGAGGATTAATGGGGGGAAGGGGGGCATTATTAAACAGCATTATTAAAGTAATTTAATGAGGTGCTAGTAAAAGAGAAACACATAGCAAAGATATTTTAGATCCGTTCTATATATTTTAAACTTAAAAATACTTTTCTCTTCTGGTTGGTATTCCAATTAAAATTAATAACACAATATCTTGCTCATGTACACACCTCTGTACTAATGGAACACTCAGGTTGTGATGGGAAGCAGAGGTACGGAACTTGCATTTTTAAGGATAAAACATGCTATATATCGTCTGGCACTACTTGGTTTGTTTCTGATACGCCACATCATACTAAAGGGACGTTGTCTGATCAAATTTGCCCTAAAATTTAAAGCTTTACAAAACCTAATGTCAGTAGAAATGTTTCTGTGATTTTAAAAAAAGGGGGTGGGAACTGTCTTGAATTAACATTCCCCTTAATGTTTGCAACCTGCAAGAGACTGCCTAGAAATGGAATATAAACAAAAGTGAAACTGACTTTTTTCCATTATCCCGTCTCAGAGAAATGCAAAAAGTTAAGTATAGGGTTTTTTTTTTTTTTTTTTTTTTTTAATTCTTTTGGTTCTAATGGTCTCTGTAGCCTAGGATATTTCATCCACTCCTTTCACCTAGTAATGTTTTGAGCCCTGGCTGAAAATGAAAGACTAAACCTGTAGGTGTAAAAGATGGGGGGGGTGGAGGGGAGCTCCCACCAGTGAAGTCTAGGGGCTGCATTCTGAGAAACTTCAGCTCCTCTGTCATGCTAACTTTGGTTGGGGGTATATGTGCATGCAGCAATTTCTTCTGGGATTCTGACCCTAGACCTTGCTTGGGTGCTCCATGGTCCATAGCCTCTGGGTAGTAGGTTTATGTTAAATTTGTAGATCCTTTAGCTGCAAGAAGAGAGGAGCGTTGCCTTTTTTCCTTGCCTTTCTCAACCAGAGCCCCTTGACTGGTGCAAGGGTGACAGTCTGATACTCTTTCCTTCTGCCAGAGCATTCTGACTCTCATAAGGCAGGGTGAGGGATCAGGAAGGGAAAAAAATGGAGGACAGAGCAAAAGGACTGCTACTTCTTTGAGTAGTATCCCTATGGATGCTCCACTGTAGCTGCAGCAGCGCCTCCTGCGCCTGGGATCGGAGATCTTCAGTAGCAGTGCTTATTGGGCTGCACATGTGCTCCTCCCTTTCTCACTCCATGGGCGACATCTATATATATTCTATCCGGTCCAACCGCTTTTGGTCTGGGCCAGAATCCAGAGCAGAGCCCTCCTACCTCAACCTTTAGAGACTCTCCTTAACTTACCTTACATTAGTAGTGATTAGTCGTTTTCTGTTAATTCCTCCCCAACCCCCCTCAAATAAAATCTTCTAGTTACTCTGCCCTTCCCATTACCTTATGCTTTCCCTGTTTCCTGCCCTCCCCGATTGGGAGCTCTCCCCCTCGGGACTATGCTGGGATCCCCCAGGTACAAGAGGTGCCTCTCTTGTCAAGAGGCCTTTCCCATGAGTGACAGTCACTCACAGTGCATCCGCTGCCTCAATGAGGTCCACATCGCATAGAAGTGTACCCACTGCACCAGCTTGACCACCTGGGCCCAAAAGGACTATGAACTCAGACTAATTATTCTCCTCATGGAGAATTCACTAGGACCAGCTTCGGACCCTCACCCTGATACCTTTCTGGCATGGCTCTCACCCTTGGCTTAGTCATCATCTGACCCCTGCTTGCTGCAGCCATCCAAGACAGGAAAACATTCTTAACAGGAAGAAACAGACTACTACATCGCCTGCTGAGGAACCACCTCAGAGAAGCCATTCCTTGCAAGGACAGTAGCCTCAACATCATCGGGGTGAGACCTAGCTTCCATGACCATCTAGGTACCTCTGGTATTGGAGCTAAAGAGAAGTCCAACGACCCTAAATGGGCAGAACCACAGGCAGACACCCTGTCTCTCAGGATTGAGCAGCACAGTGCAAGAGTTTCCGAAACGGTACCGAGTGCCTCATCTAAGACAACTTCAGGTGTTTTTGTCCCAGGCAACTGTTTCGGCACTGACCAAATCCTCGGCGCCGGGCAAGATCTTGGCACCGAATAAGCCATCTATACCATCTATTGGCCGCTCGAGGGAATGCACTCTGCCCTCGGCACCAATAGCTCCTTCACTTTCCAAACGACCACCGGTGCTGATGATGCTTCTGCCTGCTCCACAGCAGTTCAGATATCCAAGGGACCTGGTCATCTTTGATAGGCCTGAGTCTCTGCTTTTCTGTAGAGAGCTCCCTATAGCCCATGTTCTTCCCTGGAGTCACAACACTACTGCACTTCACCACTGAGAGAGGGTGGTGCAGTTCCCAGCAAGGAAGAAGAGGAAGAGAACGAAGAGTACTCTGTTCTACCCACATATCCAGAACACACACACAGACAATTGGCTGCTTGTCTGTGTTATCTGGAACCCAGAACCGAACCAGGATCCTGGTACGGACGCCCATGGATGCAACCCACATGCCAGTTCTTCCACATAGCCCATGGGTCCCAGTAGGGCCAATGTACAGGGCACAGTTTCCCAAACGGCCTTAGAGCAGAGCCAGAAACATGCACAATTGCCATCCTTCTCCATCTCTCAACCACCTGATGTGGACTCAGTAATGGTGGAGGAACAGCAGAAGGAAGCTCCACTTCTCCTCCTCTTCCCCGATGAGGCCATCAGGCCACCACCTCCTATGTCTGCAGACAGTTTCAGACACTGTCAAGAACTATTCTGCAGAATCACAGCATCTCGATCCTGCTGGAGAAGTCAAAGAGCAACAACACAAGCTGCTCGATACCCTACACACCTCCACATGGACAAAGATAGTCCTCCCTATTAATGAGACCCTCTTGGACACTGCCAAGGTGCTCTGGCAGACCCCAACATCCATCCCGCCAGCCTGCAGGCGAATTGACAAAAAATACTATGTTCCCGCTAAGGACTTAAAATTTCTTTTTTCCCCTCCTACTCCAAACTCCCTGGTCATCAATGCAGTACACCGGAAGGGACACCAATACCACCCCAGGGACTGGAAGCGACTAGACTTGTTTGGTCGCAAAGTATATTATTCTGCAACACTCCAGTTCCATAATGCCAATTACGAGGCTCTTATGGCCAAATACAATCATATGAACTGCAGTAGAACCTCAGAGTTACGGACACCTTGGAAAGGAGGTTGTCCGTAACACTGAAATGTTCGTAACTCTGAACAAAGCACAGTTCAGGCTCCAGATCCAGCAGCTGACACGCCAGGCCAGGCTTCAGTAGCAGCTGAGCTCCCTCCTCAGTTCCGGAAGTTTCCTTGCAGGCACCTTCTTTCCCTGGCTCGGACTGAGTTTGCAAGCTTGTCCCATGCCCGGCTGGGGTGGGGTGAAAGTGGCACAGACCCCAGTGCTGCTCCTGCTCTGCTGGCTCTGGCTGCCTTGGGCTGGCAGCCCCAGCATCTTCCACTCTTAGCTGTAAGTGGCTACTCCATGTGTGGGGGTGCAGCGGGGACAGGCAGCCCAGATGTGCCTACCTTTAAGATACAATACAAGCACAGTACAGTATTTGCTCTTATATTTTTGGTCTCTGCTGCTGCCTGATTGGTTATTTCCAGTTTCACATGGTGTCCAGTTGACCGGTCAGTTCGTAACTCTGGTGTTTGTATCTTTAAGGTTCTACTATATTCTAAAATACAGGAATTCTATCAACATTTGCCAGATCAGATGAAAAGAAGGAGCAATTCTAGGCACTCGTGTCTGAAGGACACCTTCTCACCTACATGGCGCTACAAGCCTCCCTGGATTCCACAGACACGGCTGCCCACTCCATTGCAACAGCCGTGGTAATGAGACAAGAATCGTGGCGTCACCTCTCCGGATTCCCTAAAGATGTGCAGACCATGGTTGAGGATCTACCCTTTGAGGGTTCCAAACTATTTGCTGAGCATACTGATGAATCCCTATATTCTCCAAAGGACTCTAGAGTGACTCCACTCTCTCAGCACATATACACCAGTGCCGATGAGACATGGGGGAAATATCAGCACACCCCAAGATCCTGACCTCCACCTTTCACTCCTCACTGTCAGTTTGGCACACAACAAAAACGACAGAGATCCCCTCCAAAGTGCAGACAAACGCCGCCTCAGGCGGCTACTTCTCACGCATCTTCATCTAAACAACAATTTTGAAGGTTTGATTGAGGCCCCAAGAAGCCTCCCCCCATTCCAGTTGCCGCAACCATCTTTAACAACTTGCCGGTTTGGCCATTGTTTAGCCCCCTTTTATCCATCATGGCGGCAAACCACTTCAGACAAGTGGGTTCTGGAAATAATCAACAGAGGATACTCCATTTCATTTCTATACCTCCCTCCCAGCCCTATTCACGTCTCTCTTCAGGGACCCTACTCACAAACACCTTCTATGAGAAGAAATAAATCACCTTCTGCAACTGAGAGCCATAGAACTGGTTCCATCTCAACATAGAGGGAAAGGTTTTTATTCCCACTATTTTCTGATCCAAAAGAAATCCAGCAGGTGGAGACCAATCTAGACTTACAAAACCTCAACAAGTTCATCAAACTGCAACGCTTTAAGATGGTCACACTATCAATCATTATCCCACCTCTGGAACAGGGGGACTGGTTCTCGGTCCTCAACCTCCAAGATGCATCTTTTCACAGCACTATATACCCTGCTCACAGACGATTCCTCAGATTCATCCTGGGGACCCATCGTTACCAATACAGAGTACTACCCTTTTGGACTCTCTACAGCCCCTCGAGTATTCTCCAAAGTCCTTGCGGTAGTGGCAGCCTACCTATGCAAACAAGGCATCGTGATAGTCCCATACTTAGACTACTGTCTCCTCAAGGCTCCCTCCAAACCCGACGCAGTTCACACCATACAAAAGTTGATGCACCTTTTCTCGAACATCGGCCTTCAAATAAAAATACAAAAATCGACACTCACTGGTACAACATCTGGAGTTTATTGGGGAACATCTGGACGCGATACAGGCCAGAGCCTGTCTTCCAGCTCACAGATTTTCTACAAGTCGACTTCGTATCCACTGTGAGAACCAGGATGTGCTTCCAACTACTTGACCATATGGCAGCAGCCACGTTCGTGGTAAAACACGCCAGGTTTTGCACACGCTGTCTGCAAGCGTGACTATGTGTGGTGTATCTACCTCACAGAAACAGTCTTCACAAACTTATCCATGCCTATCAAGATCAAGGACTCACTACACTGGTGGACACAACCCCAAAATGTCTGTATGGGGTCCCTTTTCTCCAACCAGCACAGTCCCTGATTCTAACAACCAACGCCTCCCTAAGTGGTTGGGGAGCATGCCTTAAGACCCACACAATGCAGGGAATGTAGTCCCCCGCAGAATCCTCCATGCACATCAACCTTTTAGAACTGCAAGCGGTTCGCAATGGGTGCCAACGTTTCCTACCCCTGATCAGACATTGGACCATAAAAGTAATGACCAACAATATCGCTTGCATGTTCTACATCAACAGACAAGGCGGAACAAGATCCCGCTCCCTATGCTTGGAAGCACTGGAATAGTGGAACTGGTATATTCAATATGACATCAACGTTTTGGCCACATATCTTCCTGGACACCAGAACACCATGGCAGACTCCCCTAGCAGACGATTCTCACAAGACCACGAGTGGGAACTAGAGATGAGTCCTTCAGCACACATACAGCCACTGGGGATTTTCCCCACGTAGATATCTTTTTGCCACAGCAGAGAACGCCAAATGCTCTCAAGTCTTCTCATGAGTGGGTCTAGCCATGGGTCTCTGGGAAATGCTTTTCTTATTATATGGGATGCTCCACTATTCTACACCTTTCCACTTCTTGTTCAAGGTACTTCATAAAAAACAGGTGGAATGAGCCAGAGTCATCCTCGTAGTTCCAACATGGCCACGACAAATTTGGTATCCTTACCTCCTATAAATGACAGTATATTCTCCGATCACCCTGCAATTGATTCTGTACCTCCTTTCTCAGGATGCGGGCCGAATCATCCAGCCCAATCTGTCTCCTTCATCTGAAGGCATGGCTCCTTCCTGGTTTTGAGATTCAGAAATGACCTGTTGAGAGGCAGCAAAAGAGGTTCTCTTAAATAGCAGACGTGACATAACTTGCCGTACTTACTTCCAAAAATGGGAAAAATTCAGATCCTGGTGCACAGCCAATCATGTCTCAGCAATGAACACCCTGTTACTCATTCTAGATTAGAGGCCTGACCTTTTAAAGATCTAGACTGTCTACAAGCTCCGTTCGTACACACTTTGCTGCCATCCCAGCATTCCAGCCCAAAATAGATGGTTATTCCGTATTCACCCACCTGCTCATGAAGAGAGTCCTTAAAGGCTTTTTGCACTTTTACCCTCATGTACAGGATCCCAACCTCACCTAGCGCTGTCTCATCAGACCACCGTTTGAGCCCATGGCAATGTGCTCTTACATTCATTTTTCCATGAAAACAGTATTTCTCGTAGCATTTGTGCCTGAGGAGTAGGAGAAATAGGGGCTCTCATGGCATACCCGCCGTATACATTTTTTCATAGGGACAAGGTCACATTATGCATCCACCCAAAACTCCTACCCAGGGTGCTCTCCTCCTTCCATTTGAACCAACTTATCCACCTTCCCTGCTTCTTCCCAAAGCCACATACCAACCAATATGAAGCGACACTACACACCTTGGACGTTAGGTGAGCATTAGCCTTTTACCTTGATAGAATTAAATTTTCAGATGATCGCCATGCTTATTCCTCTCAACTGCCAAACAATTGAAGGGAGTGGCTGTATCCAAACAACGCCTTTTCAAATGGATCTCACAGTTCATACACCTTTGTTATCAACTGCACAGCCAGCTGACTCCACCTGGAACTCGAGCGTATTCCACTCGCTCTCCACCTCGATTACCTTTCTCAACAATGGGCTGATCATGGACATTTGCAAAGCGACCACCTGCAATTACCCATGCTGCAGTTTCAGATGCCGTTATTGGACGCCACTCTGAAGCTCCAGCCTTCCTTGTAGGGGCACTGGTCTACAGTTACCTACAGTGGAGCGTCCATAGGGATACTACTCAAAGAAGAGGTTACTCATCATGTGCAGTAACTGATGTCTTTGAGATGTGTATCCCTGTTGGTGCTCCACTACTTGCCCTCCTGCCCTCTGCTTTGGAGCTGAAAGATAAGCTCTGTGATAGAGAAGGAACTGAGGGCGGTTGGGCCAGACAGCGCTATATATTGATGCCCCCCGGTGCGAGACTGGGAGGAGCACATGTGTGGCCCAATGGGCACTGCTACCGAAGATCTCCGATCCCAGGTGCAGGAGGCACTGCTGCACCTACAGTGGAGCACTCATAGGGACACTACTCAAAGTAGAAGTAGCCCTTCTGCTCTGTCCTCCTGCCTTGTTTCTTTTTGTGTTTTTTTTGTTCTCCTTCCTGCCCCCTCACCCCACCTTATGAGAGTCAGAATGTTCTGACAGAAGAAAAGAGTATCAGACTGTCACCCTTGCACCAGTCAAGAGGCTCTCGTTGAGGAAGGCAAGGGAAAAAGGCAAAGCTCCTCCCTTCTGGCAGCTAAAGGATCTACAAATTTAACATAAACCTACTACCCAGAGGTTATGAACCATGGTGCACCCAAGCAAGATCTAGGGACAGAATCCTGAAAGAAATGGCAGCATGCACATATACCTCCACATCTTTAAGAACATCAGTTACTGCATATGGCAAGTAACCTTCTCTTCTCATACAATTTTTTTTTTTTTTTTAATTCTTTCCCTTGCAAATAAGTCCAAAGTCTTCCTCTGCTCCTGGCCATAGCTTTTTTGAGTAGCAGGAAATTGGCATGACTTTTGGCAGTTTCCTTGGTGCTCCCAAGATTCTGAACAGGAATAATGAAACTGAGTTGCCTAATTTCTTTGCTGCTTCTTGGCAGACTTATGAGCAGCAGCAGCAGAGGTACTGGAATTTTGTCTGCAGATACAGGAAGAATACCACTGCATTGATTCACAGTGAGAAGGTTAACGTTACAACCATAAAAGCTAGTAGCAATTTAAAATATGGTTAACTTCAGAAATTGATGACATAGGTCCCCATATTCACTAGGGATATTTTCTTACTTCCCTGTGATGATGGGTAAGAGAATTTTTCAAGGTTTGCCTTCTGTATCACTGTGTGTGTGTGCGCTGTCACAACTACAATTTAATCATTTGCAATATGAGACAAACTTCATATCACATTCACTTTCCTTACATCATACAGTGCAGATATCAGAATAATAAAAGGCTAGACTGCTTCCCTTTTTTTTTTTTTAATTTTTTTTAATCCAAATATTTTAGGTGCTTCGTTAGTGGTGTACTTACCTTTCTCGAAGCCACTAATTAAAAAGCCCTACATGATGTGGCGTTTGGGAGTTCCTAAATCTTTTAATGCATTTGTGAGCTGGGAAAGCTACTTCTGCACCCTCAACAGATTTTGGAAACAACAGGCTATAGTTTTTTCTTTGCCTGTGACAGATATGATGATCATAAAAACTGGTGAAATTCAAACTAAAACATAAGAGAAAATACTTCTGTTATAAAGATCCCTTTTGCAGGCTACTGTACTGGATCAGTGTTCCTAATTTCTGTTAAAGCTAATGTAGCAGAGCAGAAGGGCACTCTTAAATTGTAAAATGCATCTTCTCGTTTTACCTCCCTCTCTCCAACTTGTAGCCTCTTCAACGTAGGGACACTTTTGAGGTTGATGCAGTCATAGCCTTTCTTAGCTCTCAAATTTCTGTATTCTTTGGTTAATAAAAGTTCATCGGATGACTGGAAAACTATCAGCCTCTCAGAGGATGAACAAATTCCCAGATTTACAGCTGGATAATCCAGTGACAAAACTTCATAGTGCAGGTTTTGTTTAGGTGTCTGAATATACGTGAGATGCTAGCTCAAATAATAGTTGTCAGGCAGAGTAGGATTCCCAGTACTTTAAGTCAGGGGTAGGCAGACTACGACCTGCGGGCCACATCCAGCCTGCGGGACCATCCTGCCTTGCCCCCGAGCTCCTGGCCTGGGAGGCTAGCCCCCCGGTCCCTCCCCTGCTGTCCTCCCTCCCCTGCAGCCTCCGCTCACTCGCTCCGCCGCTGGCGCAATGCTCTGGGCAGCAGGGCTGTGAGCTCCTGGGGCAGCGCAGCTGCAGAGCCTGACCTGACCCAGTCTCTGTGCTGTGAAGTGGCGGCAGCAGCGTGGCCTGGCTGCAGCCGGGCGGCGGCGGCGGCTGTAGCCCTGCCAGCCACCGGTGCTCTAGGCAGCACAGTAAGGGAGCAGGGGGGGTTGGAGAGAGGGCAGGGGAGTTCAGGGTGGTGGTCAGGGGGCTGGGGTGTGGATGGTGGTCAGGGGGGAAACGGGGTTGGATGGGGTAGGGGTTCAGATTACACAGTACAGACTGTTCTGTTGACAACCTTTTATTTGCTGTGAAAGACAAAAGACCCTGTGTCTGAATACACACTAATTACACTGTGAAAACATTATGACTAATTGGAATTGGAACAAAATTTTTTTAGTTAAGAACTGTACAGTACTTATTGTTAAAAGTGATATTTATCCATTAAACTTGCTTTGAGATAATTTTTTTGATTTTCTTAGATCCGAGAGACTGGTGAAAGACCTAGTAATGAGGAGATCTTACGGTTCTCTAAACTGTTTGAAGATGAGCTTACACTGGACAATCTTACTAGGCCTCAGCTGGTGGCTCTCTGTAAACTGTTGGAACTTCAGTCAATCGGGACAAATAACTTTCTGCGCTTCCAGCTGACCATGAGGTTGAGGTCCATGAAAGCAGATGACAAAGTAAGTAATTTTAGTCATGCTTTGATTTAAAAAAAAAAAAATGCTTATCCGTTCCAATGCTATAATTAAGCTTGGCAGAATTTGATTTTTATATTAATATTTTTGATGGATATTATCAATTTTATTTTAAAGCATTTTTAAATTTTTTGTAGATCTAAAATTTCACAGTTATGGGAAATTATAGGGGAGGAAGACCGTCATTATTTAATGACAGATGTTGAGATTCAAAAAGTAATAACTTTATAATCGTTAACATAAAATGTCAACATCATGTCAAAACATACATAGTAAATATCCTTAAACTTTAATAAGTTTTAAGCAGTATATTTCTTTCTTTGCCTAGCTGTACATTTTAAAAATTATTATTGATGGAAATATTGGTTTGTGTGTATGGTGAAATCGACGTTTACCAACATTTACGGATTAAAAATCTAATCTTATCAAGTGTAGCTGAAATATACAAATGTTTTGTTTCTAGGCATCTACTTATTTTTGTCTCAAAGTTTTATTAATACTAGTTGTATACTTCAGCAAAAAGACTGAAGCCTTAAAATTAGGTGAGCTTCCTCAATTTAGGAAAGAACTGCTGGCCCTTTAAAAATAAGGCAAAAAAGTATAGCATTGGGGCTAGAAACATTTGGTTAGTACACTAACCTTACGTTTATTGAGAGTCTATTTCAAATTTGGTGTGGTCATAGAAAGATGGATTTGATTATTTTGTTGTCTTTTGCTAGCCATTTGCGCTCATCTTCCTCACTACACACTTTACCATGACTGGCAATCTCTCTGTTCAGGGGGGCTAGCTAGAACTGAAATGTTTTATGTTAATTATGAATATATTAGGTCTGATTACATTGACAAAACTGTTTTGGAGAAGCTTGCATAGTGTATGCCTGCACAAACAATGTTGTTAATTGAACACTTCTCGTAAGTGCCAAAATCCAGTAGCTTTGATTTGTTCTGAAAAGCCACTCGTGTTTGAAGGAAAACTTACTTTTCAATTATGGAAGTTTTGGGAAGGTAAGTCCTGTTTTATGAAGGACTTCTAGATACAGATAAATATTAGGCTGTGAAAAATACTACAGTTTTCTGATTACTAAATTCACCAATACAGGCAGTACAGTTCTGAATCATCTCCTATAACTACAGCTCATTAACCCACCTCTCCAGTTCTTAATATCTGTCCATGCTTACCTCCATGGATCCCTATTGGATTTGATAGGATAACCCATTTGGAAAGTTCAGCTATATGTAAATTAACACTAGGTTATTTCCTTTACATTCACAATACCATTTTAATCTTTTGATTTATGTATGCCGCCCCCCCCCCCCCCCCCCCCCCCGGTTGATCTGTGCTTGTAACTACCATTTATGACAATAGGAATATAGAATGAAAGGGAAAATATTTTTGTAAGTGTAAACTTCGTGTCATAAAAATGATTTAAAATATTTACCAAGAAAACCCCAAAACCCAGTGCAGTTCTGGAACTTTTAAAACCATTTAATTCTGCTCAAAATGTGCAACATAAATGTCTATCTCTTGTTCCAAACAGTGCGGTTCTCTTTTTTTTATCATCACAGCAGCCCCTAGTGATCATTCTAAACATCTATGTGCTTATTGTTTTCCTGTTAACACTTTTACATGTTCATTACATGTGAGGTGTTTATTTTACATCTTGTATAGCTGATTGCGGAGGAAGGAGTTGACAGTCTGACTGTTAAAGAACTGCAGGCAGCATGTAGAGCAAGAGGTATGAGAGCTCTTGGCGTAACAGAAGAACGACTAAAGGAACAACTCAAACAGGTACATGTCCAGTAAGATCACTTCAGTACTTGTTTAATCATAAAATAGTAATACTGCTCTGTGTAGGCATATTATATAAATGAACAATATGGGTATTGGCCTTTACTGAACCTGTTACTATTTTCTGAGATATAAAGTTTATATACATTAATCAGACTCAAATTATAGAGCTTTCATAAATTGTGACTTGGGTCTAAGACAAATAGTTCTAAAGTTGATGTACACCTTGATCCACCTTTTGTCGCTTTTTGATCCCATGTATACCTTTTGTTTAAGAGAATGCAGCTCTGGCATTTATTGTACGTAGCGGCTTTCATCTAAAGATCTCAGTTCTATTTGGAATACATTAGTAACTGGTAAATTAAAATATAATTTACACTTTTTTGTGTGTGTGTGTGTATTATACTGTATCTAGAAAATAAGTGGTAACTTTCAATTTGCTGTGGAATTCCTATTTTTCTGTGTGATTAAAATATAACTATATAGGTATATCTGTTGAATTACAGTGGCTAGAGCTGCACCTGGACCAACAAATCCCCACTTCATTGCTTATTTTATCCAGAGCTATGTATCTTCCGGATACACTTTCACCAGCTGATCAGCTCAAAACAACACTCCAGACCCTACCAGAGAGTGTGGTATGTATTACTTTATATAACCAGTACACTATCTTTCAACAAAAACTAGTTTCTCTGAAAACTGGCATTCTGTGTATATATAAGTACTAATCATATTATTAGTGTTAAGTGTTAGCTTTGTATTGGCCCTGTGTAAAAAGTGTAGCCACTGTGATGTACTTAGATGAACAATGTATTAGTTTGCTTAGTTGGATGACTGGCTGATCAAAAACAGCTACAGCATTTGAAAAGTTTGTATGCACTACTGCAGGTCGGAGTGACTAGGCAGCAGTTGGAAGACTTATTATGCATAGTGCTGGGGAAAGCCTAACTGTCCTTAACAGGAGGCTCTGAGGCACCTTGAAAGCACAAAGAAAAAGGTGGCATGTACTAAAGGTTCTGACCAAAAAATGACCCTCAAGTCAAATGTGTCCTGCTGCACATTCATCTTTAATCCACAGACATGGCAGGCAAAAAACCATAGGTCTAAGCTTGCAGTACTACGTCTCAGGGCACGTCTTCACTACCCGCCGGATCGGCGGGTAGCAATCGGTCTATCGGGGATCGACTTATCGCGTCTAGTGAAGACGCGGTAAAATCGATCCCCGATGGCTCTGCCGTCGACTCCGGAAATCCACCGCGGCAAGAGGCGGTAGCGGAGTCGACGGCGGCGCGGCAGCGGTCGACTTGCCGCCGTCCTCACAGCCAGGTAAGTCGACCTAAAATACGCCACTTCAGCTACGCTATTCACGTAGCTGAAGTTGCGTATCTTAGGTCGACCCCCCGCTGTAGTGTAGACCTAGCCTCAGTATGAGATAAAGACCGTAGTGAGCAAGATAAAGATCTTAAGGTATGTAGTCTTTGCAGGCTCCACTGCCATGTTAAAGATGGTTACAGTGAGGGTGGCTGCAGTCTGAGTTATGCAGATTGTGACCCTCTGACTCCTGCAAGCTGCTGTGCAACACACAGTTGGGCAAAGTATAAATTTCTCTGTCTGCAAATTCAAGTTTCTCTGCTGGTCTCCAGTTGAAAATAAATAAGAGGCAGCCTGGCTGTCTCCTTTTTCTTCTTCCATTAAGAACAACATATTGGGTGAGCCTACCTGAAATATCTCTGATGTCCAAAGTCTTGGAGTAAGCAGGAGAAACTAAAATTTGACTGTTCTACTGCTTTGTAGAGAGGGAGGGAGTCTGGCCAACTCTTCATTAGTGAAGCATTTTAAGAGCATGCTGTATCTGAAATCTTGCATTCAAAATTAGTCATGGGAGATCAGCATGATTCTCAAAACACACTAATTCCTCTTTGGAATCCTCATTACTTGGCTCAGTTATAATTAAGCTTTCTGACAAGTATCTTGGGAGTAACTTTTTCTCACAGATTTCTTGAAACACAAAGTTTTAATCTTCACCAGATTTGGAGAATAAAGTAATCTTATCCCAAATCCCTGAAAGTTGTCTTTGGTTTTATTTTAATTATCTTGTCAATATTTTCTCTTGCTCCGTACTCCTCATGGTGACAGTTTGTTCCATAAACAAGACCTTAAAAGTCCCCAGGCTTTGAGATAGATATTTACTACAGTCTGATCTACACTACCAAGTTATGTTGACCAGAGTCTTATGAATTTAGTTTTGCATGTATCCACACCTGAATTTGTCTCCCACTGCCATAGGCACCCCATTACATTGACACAATAACATCACCCCCCCAAATGACATAGGGCCAAAGTCAACCTACTTTGTCACTATAGTGCTAGTGTAGACCTGTTTAAACCTTAACAGTCCATCAGCTGTCCTACAGTGTCCCTGTCTCCACTATAGTAGCTGCTCCAGTCACAATTTTGAATTCAGTTGCCAGACTTTACGACGTTCGCCTTAAGACATTTCTGAATTGACACCCTGATTCGACTTACGACTATTGGTTTTGACTTTACGACACTCGGTCCCGCAATGGAGATGATTGCGGTTCCAAGTTACAACATTTCGACTTACGACGCAATTTTCAGGAACCAGTTGTGTCATAAGTCCGAGGACTGCCTGTAATATTAAAGCCATTTCATTTCCAGGGTATGCTTACAGTGGTAGCTATCATTCTGTTAGTTGACCATTACATCTTTAAGGCAGCCACACAGAACCTATTACATATCTTTCCAAACACAATTACCTAAACACTGCATAGTTCTTGTACAGATTCACATTCATCTACCTGTTTTCCCTGATTGATAGGTTAATTTTATAAAAATTAAGTTATTCAAGGTTTTAAGTCAACTGGTAAAGACTGATATAGTATTTAAAGACTACATATTTATTTTTAACAGACTTGTAGGAGCTGTTTCAAGGATGTGATTACAGAAATATTTATTCAGTTACAGCTTTTACTACTTGGTTCCCACTGTTTTAGCAATGCTAGTCTTAACCATCTGTGTGTCCCACAACCATCTTTGTGTTGCTTCTGCACTGTCCCCTATGCATGGAACTGCCTTCCTGTAAATCCCTTCTAAAAGACTCCTTTCTTCCATGATACCACAAGAAATAGGCAAAATTTCAGACGGATAGGGTGAGGGGCAGACCAGTGTAGTTAATAGTCAAAATTAGCTTTAATTTATACTCCTATTGTGTGTATTTAGAGTGTAATCCCTCTTCCTCACCCTTCTGATGTTGCTTTTGACTTAGATTGTAAGTTCTTCAGTGCAGGGACTGCATCTTCCCGTGTGTATGGTCTACCATGTTGTGGGAGGTTACTGGGATAAAAGTTAACCTAAAAATATGCTCTGCCAGACATGTCTGTTTTGAAGGAATGGGTTTTCAAAACTTGTTTACAATTTTGTCCTGAAAAAGATTCATATAGGGGACAGGAGAAAGGAATGACTTGCACAATGAGAATGAAAAGCTTTAACAGTATCAAAGTAGAAAGGCTCTGTAGGTTTCTCAAAATAAACAGAATTCTCTCTGTGGACTGCACTAGTAGTATAATTTTTATTTGTTTGACAGTGTGTTCACTGAACTGTTAAGACCTCTGAGCTACATAATTCAAAATGTAGAAGTTTGTTCATATGTCATCCTTCCAATCTGTTTAGGCCAAAGAGGCTCAAGTCAAAGCAGCAGAAGTCGAGGGTGAAAAAGTAGATAATAAAGCTAAGCTGGAAGCAACCCTTCAGGAAGAAGAAGCCATTAGAAAAGAAAATCAAGAAAAAGAGATGGAAAGAATGTCTGAAGCTGCTGAGAAAGCCAAAGAAATCCTTCAGGTTGCAGCAAGGGTAAGTGCAACTTCCAGCTGTTGAGAATTAAGTGCGTCAGTAGCATGAACACTTAGTCCATTGTGGACTCCATCGTGTTTCTTTTGGGATTTATAGTGCATCTATTCTGGGGTTTGTCTGTAATCAAAAAGACATCAAAATGCACACTTGAAAAATGTGGGGCATCTTAAAACATGGGAGGCAGAGGAAAAAGAAATCTAGAGAACAATCCTGCAATTCAGGGGATTGACTAAATGACCTAAAATGTCATTTCCATCTGTTATGTTTGATTCTGTTACTTAGAGGCAACAGGAGATATTTTTGTTTGTTTAAAGAGTTTCCAGATTTTTCTACCTAAAATATTCTTTGCAGTTGGATTTGCTAATATTTAACATTAAAAAAATTTGAATATACTTGATATAACATTGTTTGGCTTACTTGTCTATGGAAACTGAATGTTATTGTTGAATCAAGCCATATCTTAAAAGGCATAATTTTATTAATATTTTCATGAAATGGGCTTAGACATTGTAATTGAAGTTGGTCAGTTTGTAACTGGCAGAGATGTTCATACTGCTTTTGTAGTGTCTTGGAACCTGTATCTAATTAAGCAGATGATTCTGAAAACAGAGAAACATGATGCTGTTTTGTATTAATGAATGTCTTTTTGAATGTGGTTTTGAAATTCAGAAGGAGATGGAGTCTGCAGTGGATCTTGAAGCAGCTGCTGTACATGTGAAGAAAAGCCAGATAGCTGTGGATACTGAACATGAACTGGCTAGTGTGGATTTGACACTACATTCAGAGACCTTGAAAGATACAGCACCAGTGTTAGAAGGCATTAAGGTAAATTTTGGTATTAAAGACCGGTTTTAAAAACAATGTTTGAAAAGCGTAAGCTGATCCAGTATAAAAATACCACTGTAGAGGCAATTGAATTTCTTCAACACAGTTCAGTGATTTGAGGAAAATCTTAGCAGACTTGCTTATTTTAGCTATCTTACCTCCTGAAGAGAAATCAGTCTAGCCCCAAACCCTTAGATTGCCTGCGTGCAAGGCCTAGGACAAAGAACTGCTAAGCCTGTCCACAGTCTTAAAACGTTTCCATTTTGTGCAGCTGATAAACCTAGTTCTGAGGCTGTTTGCAGTGGCTTTAGGAGTTTTAGACCGCTGCACTTCCATTTTTACTGCTTATTGTTTATATAATACCATTGGGCAGGAGTGTATGTATGGCAGTTTACAAAACAAGATAAAAATGGGTTTCTTTCTTGAAGAGCATAGTCAGAAGATGGAAGGCCTAACTTCTAGAATTAGGATGATGGTTTAGGAGACTTCTTTGTTAGTGATGTATGTATATCTTCAGGAACTCAGTTATGTTTTTTTTTCTGTGTGTAGACTGGGTAACAGAGCAAGAATATGGCCCCTTGTCTCTATCATGGTGTAATTCCTAGCATTCTAATATTTTGTATTGGAATCTTTTACATGTACAACAAACTCATTAATACAGGAATCAGCTGTGAGCTAAGTTTTAACCCAATCAGGTTTCCTTACAGCCTGCAGGAAGAATAGAGCACTTTAAAATGTTACTAGCTTAAGACACGGTTTGGCAGCTGTGTAACCGTTAGCCAAACCGTGTCTTAAGCTAAAAGGAAGAATGCTGGGATCATTATAAACTCACTTCTGCTTTCAGTGGGGCAAGCAGCTTCTGTTGGCAGGATTCAGTGCCATTATTGAACTTACCGGTCAATTTAGGTGACTGTCTAGTGATTTAGGGAGCTTGTCCAAATCAACTCTATTGAAATTCACCCAAGACTTACTTAAATTTGCCAGAATCTTTTTGAAGTGTCCCTCTCTCTGCTCTTAAATCTTGGTCTCTAGCTTAGCTTCTTCTAAATTGCTACTTTGGACTCCGTTTGTGGACCCCTTAAGTTTTAAAAATGTCCCTGGAGAACTGAATGTGGTGTGTGTGTGTCCGTCCGTCCGTCATTGTTTGACCATACTCAGTATTTTCCCAATTTTATAAGCTTTTCCTTTTTACTTTAACAGCTCAGTTTTCTAAAGAGATGAGTCTCATCATTGCATCCCTTGGCAAAGAATAAATTGTAGCAAAACCTTTTACCTTGAGTAGGTTTGCACTCCAGATACTACTTGTGATCAGTTCACCTGGTTGTGGCAAAGGAATTGTCAAGATGAAGGGAAAAGATTCTCGGGGTGTCCATTTTATTGTTTAGCTACTTAACACAAGATTTGAATAGCTGAAGTATAGTGTTATAAAATGACAGATGTGGGGGTTAGATGATGGTTGGTTCACTGTCCCCAAACATGCACCGGCCATAAGCATAGGTATAAGTGCTTTGCTGGATCTTGGGCCTAATATACATATATTCTGTTAAGAGAAGAATTTTACAAGCTTCCAAAAACCCAGACATAGCTCAGTGGTTTGAGCATTGGCCTGCTAAACCCAGGGTTGTCAGTTCAATCCTTGAGGGGGCCATTTAGGGAACTGGGGTAAAAATCTGTCTGGGGATTGGTCCTGCTTTGAGCAGGGGGGTTAGACTAGAAGACCTCCTGAGGTCCCTTCCAACCCCAAGATTCTATGAGTGTTACCAAACTGTTTCATGGAGGGAACTGAATTCATAAAGAGGAAAATGGGACCTTCTCCATCATGAATAACAATGCTGTATGTTGTTTATTACATTATTATAATCTGAAATTATTGGAAATATACTACAGAGGGGTTTTTGTGGACCCCATCAATGTCACCTGTACTGTGATCTTGAAAACTGACATGCTAGGACACTGGTTCATGCACATTAGACTAATCTCACTATCCTAGAACAAAATGGTGAACACGACGCTACCATTTCAGAGAACTCTCTAAAAAGATAACTATTACAATCCCAAAAACCTAGAATGTAATTATTATTTTTTTAAGGAGTTGTAGGGAAAAAGTTATGAATTGATTGGGAAATGGCACCCAGAACACACAAATGACTAGTTTATCCTTTTTTTTTTTTTTTTTTTTATCATCTTGTTCAGTGGTTGTCAGATTTGCCCTGTAGAAAATCTTGTTTGAAAATGTGACACTGCTCTTTGCTTCAGGCATTCTATAAACTTTTTTCCTAAAAGCAATACAAATGTCACTTTCTAGACTATATATTCTCTATAGTTTTGTACTCTTACTCCTCCCCCCCCCCATACTTGTTGTTTTGAGGAATTCTTCATGAGTAGTTCTCTGAGTAATGTTCTACATTTTCTAGCTTGTCTGATGTTTAACCTTTTGAGAACTAAATTATTCACAGTAGTAGTTTGTTGTGCATGTCTGTGTGCTTTTTGTAATTCAGTTTAGACTAGCATAGAGCATCTGCTTCATATATTAGTTGCATTAAATTAGTGTTCATTCAAACAACCTACATTACTAGTTACTATTTTCTTCCATGCTGCAAAGTTTGAAAAGTGGCAGTGGTACCTATGTATTAAGGTTAGGAACATGCTTTACATTTCTAATGTTAGAAATTTAATTGTTCGTGTTTTGCTGTAGAAAATCAAATATTTTATGATGCTCAGTTTGGGTTTTCTACTATTTGTGGAAGTGTTTTCTGGAGTAAAATAATGTATATGGGCTTTTCCCACTTAGTCACGCACCTTAAATGTAACTTATATTTGAATTTCTCGTAGTTCTTTTTTGTTAATTATTGTAAAATTTACTGTTCAGGAGATGTGATGATCAGATTTCTCTGAACACCAGTGCTCCTACAGATCAACATTACTGCTAACTTTAAATGAATACTTTTAAATATCAAATTGCCTTGTTAGGTTATCATCACTGCCTTAGTTAAATGAAAATAAGTAAGATTGTATTAATAGCAGGATAACTCCAACAAAGAAATTATATAGTCACTTAAAAGGTACTGATTCAACCTCCATCTGGAATACTCTGAACAATACTGCTTACTATACCATAGAAGTTCACTGTGACCTTGGAAAGGGGTGATACTGGGCAACTAATATAATGCCTGGTTCCAACAATCTCGGCTGTGATATGAAGAAGGGGAAGCAAACTTAATTGGGTTTTGTTTTCTTAGAAGAGGCTTCAAGGTAACCCATATATTTAAAATGATACCCTTTTTTCCCCACGTGTGAAGAATTTAAATGCTCTGAGATATCTTTCTAAAATGGAAGCAAAGAAGAAATTGTGCAAAAATATTACATGTGAATATCAGTAAATATGTAGCAGAAACGAAGTATCTGTCCAAGGGAGACCAAGATTAGTTTCTGGAGTGGGAAAAGATTGTGAAGATGATAATGAAAATAATTTGAGAACTAAATCTGGTGTAGGAACCCAAAAAGAGTTGGCACGTTTGGTCAGAGACCTTTCCAGACAATTTTTTTCTTGGGGGGGTGAAAAAAACTTACTGTTTTAGATGAGTAATTTTAGATACTTTTTGAAACAACTTAGTGGCTTCTTTTAAACTGACTGCTTTAACCCATAAAATAGAATATACATGGATGAGTTTGTGCTAATCGACTGTCATTTTGTCTTAGCTCTGAGACTTTTCTTTATTAATTATATTATATTATATTATATTATAATATAATATAAATGTTAGAAACTACATTGAAAATGTGTAGGGAGATTGATGGTACCTGTAAATGAAGAGTCTGCCAAAACCTCACTTCTGACATGAAGAAGGTTCTCATTGTTTGTGAGCTGATCTCTGGTTATTTGTTGAAAGTGTGAGTGTGAGAGAGAAACTCTTTGATATGATTCATGCAGTTAATGAGGTGTAAAATCAGTTACACAAGCATTGAAAACCCAGTACTGGTTGATGTCTTAAACAATGTGAATGTACACTGGCATACTTGATTTGTGGAATACTGAAAGTTTTCAATATCTTGTACAAACATGACTTTTCCAAAATAAACACACACAGTTAATAAAGAAGCATGTCAGAAATGGAATAAGGTGTTAAATGGACCAGCAAAAGAGACTTTGATATATTAATGGATGATGGCTTGCCTTTTTTTTTCTTCTTTAAGTACTGTTTGTTAAGTTGGGAATTGCAGCTATGGTGATCTGACAAAAAAGCAAAGCTTCTAGCCTGATCTTCTTGCAGATTTTTGCAGGAGAAAATGTCGATTCCTCATGCCACTGCTCAGCAAATATATTCACCAAGAAGGGTCAGAGCTATCATTTAATTATTGGAAGAGTACATTATGATCAGTGTTCATTTATCAGTGAACTGGGAAAGGATAGGTGATGAAGTGGAACAGGCACTTTCCCATGAAGCAACTGGGTGAAATGCTTTTTTCATAAGATGGGCAATTAGAGCTAAATGTCACAAATAATCATAGCATTTTGCAGTCTGTGCTACTTTTGTAGGCTGAAATGGTATTTATACAATTTTTTTTTCTTACGGATTAATGGAAATGTGTTTGCTTATGTCTTTGTCTTTATTTTAATTTCCTGGTTCCAGCTAAAGAGATTACTAGCCTTTCTTAGTTCTGTTTGTTTGTGATGAGCCATTTTTCAAGACTAGCTTCTGGTGGTCTCATTTTGGGATGGTTGAAGATTAGGATTTTTTACTTTTGAGTATTAGGTGTTTAAAAAGACAGCAGTTTATAAGTCAGACAACTGTCTTGAAATGTGATACCTGCTAATTTTACACTATTACCAAAGATTACTATAAATTTAAAGAGCTTCTAGGAGGAAGGAACATTTTTTTTGCAATTGATATGTGCATTTCAGAACTTTTCATACAGTCTGTTACATTGTTTCTTTTGTTAGTCATTTCCTCTGTTTGTTTGTGTTCTTTCACACAGCAACAGGTAGGAGAGAAACACTTCTTAAACAGTAGGGAAATATGGCTGTGAAAATCACAGAAATTGCCAGAGGGGCTAAGGGACAATTATAATAACAAAAACTATCTTTAATTCACTTTTTAAAAATGAGTAGATTGACTGACTGTTCTAATATACCTAACATCCATGCACCAATCTCAAAATATCAGTCTATGTATTATACCTGCTCTGAAACCTAAAAGAATACAAACTCACACTGAATCTTTTTTTTTTTTTTTTTTTTTTTTTTCTGGAAGAAACCACAAATGTGTCCTATGCTTATTTGGATATTTCACTTTTTAGGGTGAGGAAATAACCAAGGAGGAGATTGACATGCTGAGTGATGCTTGCACCAAACTGAAGGAAAAGAAGAAATTGTTAACAAAAGAAAAGGAGGAGCTTGAGGAGCTAAAGGATGATGTTCAGGAATATAGTGAGGTAAAGAATGGGGTGGAGAAGCTCTGTCCATACATATTCTTAGAAAAACTAACCTTAAACTATTACAATTTGTTTTGTGAACTGAGAGAACCCAAATTGGAAATTGTTGGAGAGGCCTACTTGCTCAGTTATTGTGTAGTATGTTGTCATGCAGGACCGTCAGATCCTCAACTTGTGTAAATAGTTAAAGTTCAGCTGAAGTCAATGGAACTATGACCGTTTACATCAGCTGAGGATCTGGCCTCTGTTCTTTACTCCATGCTCACTGTGCTGCAGAGGCAGTATGATATGGGAGGGGAATGGAGTGCCTCTTAGAATCAATAGGGAACAATTTCTCCAATCTGTAAAGTGGTGTCGATGCTGTCTGAAAGAAGTCCTGATCCAGTTGTACGACACTGAAAGGATGTGGGGTTGAAATCCTAGGATGGATGAAAAGGTTTTTAATTGGCAGGAGGGGAACGGTCGAGGATTTAGGACTATGTAAGGGACATGTAGAACTAGCCACAACATTAATTTAATTTCTAAAATTAACCTTCATTTTTAGTCTCTAAATTTCACTGTTCCCATGTGTCTGACAACAGCAATAACTGCTTCCTCTCCTGCTGCAACCTTTTTGATTTGCATAGGACTCCTGCTTTTCTGTTAGACATTACTATATTTGTTGTTGCAAATTTATCTTCTCATGAATGCTTTTTTGCTTGAACATCTCCTCTAGGATTTGCAAGAGATAAAGGAGCTATCTAAAACAGGACAAGAGGATGTAGTGGAAGAGTCTAAAGCAAGCAAGCGGTTGACCAAAAGGGTGAACCGAATGATTGGACAAATTGGCAAAATTATTAATGAATTAGAGACAGACCAAAAGGTGGTGGATGGACAGTTGGACAGTGGTGCTAGTCCACCTATTGGGTAAGTGAATGATGGCACCACACTTCCTTTTCAAAACACTCATTCACTGCCATCAGTCTGTGTGGTAGGCTGAAACATGAATTCTTGCGTTAGGTTGGTTTGGAAAAAAAATAATAGCAAGGAAGTTATTTTGTTTCAAAAGTTTAATGTACGGTTTAATTCTGAGAAGTGACTGCAAAAATTGCATTGTGGGCTTCAATCTCAGTGATCTCCATCTCAAATCTGGTTAATATACAAATAAAAAGATGGGTTTCTCCCCAAACTCCTAGTCCTGCAAATTCAGTCTGAGCTTTGAGAGTCAGGATGGGTTCTTTGGGACCTTGCCTTCCTGTGCTTGACACCAGTAGTAAAGGTTCTGCAGGCCAAATCATGCCCTTAGTTACACTTGTGTAGAATACACCAACATTTTATCTTGGCACGCTTTCTGACTTCCAAACAAATTCCATAAAGGTTTTATTATGCAGTGTAGCAGTGTGACGACTCACCCGGCGGCGCCTCCTGCTAGTCGTCCAGGGAATTAGCTCACCAGCCTCCAGAGCGCCCTCTGCAGGCCAGTGTATTGCCTTGCCGCTGGCCCCCATCCCTCCCGGACCCCAGTGCCCCGTCTCAGTCTCGCTGGATCTCCCCTCCCTGGGGAACCCCCACCCCCCCATCCTCACCTCAGTCTTGGGCTACTGCTAGTCACCATCTAGCCCCCACTCACTGGGGCAGACTGCAGTATAATTGCCACTCATCATCGGCAAGGAGGGTTTGGACCTACTGCCTCTGCCTACCCTTGGGCTGCCCTCTACAACCCCAGTACCTTTTCTGGCCTTTAGCAAGGCCTGCAGCCTGGGGGTTTTCCAGGCTGGAGCTCCCCAGCTCCTCTAGTCTTCCCCGAGCCATGCTCCACTCTGGGTACCTTGCTCAGCAGCCAGGCCCATCCCTCTCAACAACTAGAGAGAGACTGACTTGCCTCCAGCCTAGCAGCCCCTTTATAGGGCCAGCTGTGGCCTGATTGGGGCATGGCCCCAGCAGAGACTACTTTTCCAATCAGCCTAGGTTTTTGTCTCAGCCCCAGCCCTCTCCAAGGCTGCTTTTATCCAGGGTGGGTTCAAGGATGTTTTGCACCCTACGCGAAACTTCCCCCTCCCCACCCACCCCCTCCGCCCTGAGGCGCCCCCCCCCCCCGCGACAGCTCCCCCCAGCCCAGAGAGCCGTGCGGCAGCTCCCTGCCCCAGCTCACCTCTGCTCCGCCTCCTCCCCGAGCACGCCGTCGCCGCTCCACTTCTCCCGCCTCCCAGGCTTGCGGCGCCAATCAGCTGTTTGGCACTGCAAGCCTGGGAGGGAGAGAAGCAGAGCGGGGTGGCGTGCTCAGGGGAGGAGGCGGAGCAGAGGTGAGCTGGGGCAGGGAGTTCCCCTGCGTGCCGCGCCCCCCCCCTTACTTGCTGCAGGCAGCCCTCCCCGTACCCCCCTGCCTCAGCTCCCTCCGCCTAAATGCCGACGACGACCGGGGCAGCCATAGATCTGGCCGCCGCGGTTGCCGCCGAAGGACCTGAAATGCCGCCCCCCAAATGCTAGCGCCCTAGGCGACTGCCTAGGTCGCCTAATGGGTTGCACTGGCCCTGCTTTTATCCCTCCGGGCAGGAGCGGGGTGACCACCTCGCTACATGCAGCTATGCTACAAAATTCAAACCTCAGACACTCGTGCAGTTGTCTCTCTTCCTGCCCCTCCCCCACCTGTAAAACTAAGGAACATCACAGCTCTCTCAGATTACTATTGCAACCAGGCTGCAAAATCAAGATTTGGGGCCTCATTCTGCTGCTTGGTGTAGAAATATAAAAGAGAGTCTGTGCCCCAAACAGTTTACCGCCTAAATAGGGACGAGTATTCCCATTTTTATTAAGTCTTCACTCAATTCCTAGCTTAATGTAAATTATTTCAAGTTTATATCGTAAGATTAAGACAAACATGATTAAAGGTAGTTGTAGGGGAAAAACAGCTGGTGACCAGTCTTAGCTGACAAAGTATGGCCTATATATTTTAATCTGGGCTTGCTGTGTAATTGTACACTTCTATAAAACCACTCATTATATGCAAAGGTTTCTTATCTTGGAGGGATGTAGGAAATCAATGAATAGTTTGCCAAACTTTGTGGTTCCTCTAATATTTCTTACAAAAATGTGTAGTCTAAACAATTAAACTGTTTTTACTATATAGTCAACTTTATATTACAGGAGCACAGAAGCCCCATTGTGCTAGACTTTATTATAGACATATTGCTTGGAATTATTACCCATTATGGGCTTGATCCAGCTTCAGCTGAAATGGATGGAAGATCACTATTGACTTCAGTGAGAATTGGATCGGGGCCCTATGTGTAACGGATTCTTTTGCATGTTCTTGGAATATTTGTATATTTTTTCTTAACCTGATATTTTGAATGGTTGCTCTTCAGCATTCCCCTTGCTGGTTGGTTTACGAGAAGTGAGTGTTGGCTCTATTGGGAAAAGGCTTTCTAAACTGGATGTGAGATAATGGAATGATAGCCATCAATAAAAAGGAGAGAATATTGTCTCAGATGGGAAGAAATTTCCATGTGTTAGCATGAATTGTATTGACAGTACTTAACAGGCTTGGCAGGAGGCAAGAATTGTCCTTGTAGGTGTACCAGGTTCAGAAATACCTCAAGATTCTTGCTCCTTTGTCAGTGGAAATTAAGTGAATTACTAGGTTAAATGTTGGAGCACTGTATATATGCTGTTTGTGTGTAGAAGTGTAAATGCGTGGACCATTTATGACTATTACAATGGGCAATTACCACTGTGTATTTGAGTTTTAATGTAAGCTCGGTAACCCAGTATATCTTTTTAAACTTCCAAGCGAGACCCCCTACTCATGCCTTAATTTATGCAGTGGATAAGTGTATATTTTTCTGTACTGTTGGTCAGGCTTTGGAACAGTCAGTCTCCCTTTTTCTGGATCTTGGGTTAATATTCTGTTTTGTCTTAGCTGAATTTCCAAGTTATTGCAAGGAAATGTTTGGTTACTTCTGGGTTTTATGCCTCACGTAATGATTGCCAGATGCATCATGTTTAAAAGTGGCTTAAGTAAAACTGATGAAGTTTTATACAGGATAAATGTTTGTGGCCTTCCCTTCCTTTCAATTCAAGTGACTTTTTTACCATTTGAGTCTGGTCACTGCAATGACCTCCATAGCCTCAGGATTGTTATGGCATCAGCAAAAGTCCAGGAATTTTTAATGGTAGTCCAGAGAAACATCCTCCCCCTTCTGAAAAATCTGTGGCCAAAAACCTGAGGTTAGGCAGATATGGTGTTAAAACCGTACTAATAAAAAACCCTTATTAAAAGGATTGTTGGTTTTATCATCATCTACATCTCTGTGTGACCTGGGTTGGAAGGTGTAAGCTAGGGCTGTCAATTAATCGCAGTTAATTCGTGCTATTTAACTAAAAAAAAAATTGATGATTAATCACAGTTTTAATCGCACTGTTAAACAAAAGAATACCAATTTAAATTTATTAAATATTTTGGATGTTTTTCTACATTTTCAAATATATTGATTTCAGTTACAACACAGAATACTAAGTGTACACTGCTCACGTTATTTTTGCTTACAAATATTTACACTGTAAAAATGAGGAACAAAAGAAACAGTATTTTTTCAATTCACCTCATACAAGTACTGTAGTGAAATCTCTTTATTGTGAAAGTATAACTTACAAATGTAGATATTTTGTTTTGTTTGTTACATAACTGCATTCAAAAACAAAACACTGCAAAACTTTAGATCCTACAAGTCCACTCGGTCCTACTTCTTGTTCAGCCAATCGCTAAGACAAACAAGTTTGTTTACATTTATGGGAGATAATGCTGCCCACTTCTTATTTACGTCACCAGAAAGTTAGAACAGGCGTTCACATGGGACTTTGGTAGCCGGCATTGCAAGGTATTTGTGTGGCAGATATGCTAGACATTCATATGCCCTTTCATGCTTCGGCCAGCATTCCAGAGGACATGCTTCCATGCAGATGAAGCTCGTTAAAAAAATAATACGTTTATTAAATTTCTGACAGGGACATATGAATCTTTAGTGCATCTGGCATGTAAATACCTTGCAATGCCAGCTACAACAGTGTCATGTGAATGCCTGTTCTCATTTTCAGGTGACATTGTGAACAAGAAGCGGGCAGCATTATCTCCTGCAAATGTAAACAAACTTGTTTGTCTGGGCGATTGGCTGAAAAAGAAATAGGACTGAGTGGACTTTCAGGCTCTAAAGTTTAACATTGTTTTATTTTTGAATGCAGATTTTTTTTTGTACGTAATTCTACATTTGTAAGTTCAACTTCCATGATAAAGAGATTGCACTATAGTACTTGTATTGGGTGAATTGAAAAATACTATTTCTTTTGTTTTTATAGTACAAAAAATAAAATATAAAGTGAGCACTGTACACTTTGTATTCTGTGTTGTAATTGAAATCAATATATTTGAAAAATGTAGAAAACATCCAAAAATATTTATATAAATGGTATTTAACAGTGCGATTAATCGTGCAATTTTTTAAATCACGCGATTAATCGCAATTAATTTTTTTAATTGTTTGACAGCCCTAGTGTAAACCACTTCATGAGGGCAAGCAGAGGCTTTAGCCTACAAAGGGCAGATATCAAAGCAAAGTGTTGCCACTTCAGAAGCAGGGAGACAGTTTCTGAAATTTGCTTAGGAGTAGTATGGAGTTCAGTCCTTACATTTTGTAGAAGGGTTTGTTCCTTCCATGTGTGAGGAAATTAAATCCAACAGGGCGTGTATGTGTATGCTGTTACAAGAACATATTCCTCAATTCTTGCCTTCCCAGGGTTTGTTCAAATGGGTTCTCTTGCCTGCTTTCCTCTCTATTTTCTGTAGACCAACCTCTTGAGTCCAGCAGGATGACTGAGGCAGGGTAGTGTCCCCTGAATGAATAGGACAAAGGTGTTTAGGTGTTGAGGAGCACACAAACTTGACCAAATTTATATTTCAGTTATCAGTGGCTTCTTGTATTTGTGCAAATCAGCATGTGGAAATCATAAGAGTGAGTGTTTCTGGAGGATAAAGACCTATCTAAAGAACTCTAATAACTGATAAATAATTCACTTTTGCTTTTTTGTTTTCAGTTCTTGATCAGGCTATAAACCTTTTGTTCAATATAAAATACCATTATATGTCTTTAATATCCTTATCTCTTCCTTCTTTACTTCTTTGTAGTAACTGTTTGCTGTATACAGATTGTGTTTCCCCTTTAGGGAGAATCTCATCAGTATCAACGAGCTTATTAGTGTGATGAAACAAATCCAGAAGTTTCCAGAGAACAAACTGAATAGGATTGCTGAGGCATTAGATGAAAACCAGGACGGCAAGATTGATATAAATGATGTTGCCAAGGTGAGTCTGCAGAGCAGTTTAATAAAATAAAACAGGTATTACACACTTACAGAACTGCTGAATTAGGCTACATTTTACAATTTTCACTTAATTTCATATTGTTTTCTTTGCCCAAATTTTTATTTTGATTTAGAATATCCGAATGATAGATCAGTCTTCTGTATTTGTGTTTTTTAATACATACTACCACTGCTAAATTAATGGAGACTTTTTACCACTAGTTTGAGGGATGTATTCATGATTTCCCCCCTTATCCAACATTCACCTCTTCATCCCTAAACCAAAAGGTTCTCTTTCCTAGTAAAAACCACATCTGTAGCTCTTACCCTCCCCTCCACAGATGAGTGTGTAATCTGGGATGCCTTTTGGTGGCACTCCCCATCTGTCCTACTATCCAGCCAACTGGACAGCTTGTTTTTTTTTTAATTAAAGCCTTATGCTAGATATTTATAAATTAACTGAGTTTATGCACAATGCTTTGGCATATGAAAATGCGGTTTAAAATTAGTATTTGAGGAGGCAATGGGGGGGGGAGGGCAGTATTTATTCCTTTCTCTTAAGAAAAGCGCTGTGGGTTTTTTAATGGCTACAAACAGTTAAGACTGGTATTAGCCAAAATTCTTCCCTCCTGTATCTAGAACACTAAACCATACGAACATCTGAGAGAGATGCCTCATTGCGCTCTGCGTTCTTAAGCCTAGAGCATGCCAGGCCATCAGTCGTCCTGAGAAGGGAGCTGTTTGTCTCTGAAGCTTCTCTGCTGTTGAGCTACAGAATCTCTTCAGTTTTGAAGCTTTAATCCTGTGGAGTTTAGGAGTTGTGTAGCAACAGAATTGCAGAGACCCCAATAATCCGAACACACACACACACACACACACACACCCTCTCGCTCTCGCTCTCTCTTTTAGATGCGCATCATGCCTGCTTCCCGGTTAGTGCACGTTGGATATTCTGGGTTGCACTGTAAATACTGTCCATTTCCTCTCCTTCTAGCTGTCGTGTTCCATCTTTTTTCTCCCTTCCCACAGTTTTCCTGGCTCTCCCCTGCTGTTCTCCTTTTGTTACTTCAGTGACGTGGAAGCAGCTCTAGGGATGTACTGAAACCCATGTTAAACTTTTAGATTGGTTCATTTGAAAGTCATTTTTCTGCTTTACACAAGTGATGACTTACAATAACAGTGAATACAGTAGGAGCAGACTGGAAAATACAATATTTGTCCTCCTGAATCACATTTTTTCCTCTTTAGTAAAAGTCCACTTCTTTTAGGCCTTTAATTTTTTTTTTTTTTTAATTCCTTCACGGCGGCTCTGAGCTGTTATTGCATTGAGCTATATTTATCAAGCCAAATAAGACTAAAAGCCGAATCCTTTCCTGATGTAATTCTATTAACTTCAGAGACTTCAGTGATTATACAAGAGATGAAGTTGTCCTTAAATCTCTGGACTAAAATCACCATTATGGAGTTTTATAGTATTTTATACAAGGATAACTAACTTTCTTCCTTTGTCTTCAAAAAGATTGAAAACCCTTTTAATTTTTTTAATTGAATTTGTTTTTTTGCTCTGCATTTGGTTTGCCCGGGCTTTAGAATCGTATGTTTATTAATAGTGTTTATCTGTGATGATACTGATTTTTTTTTTTTTTTATATGTCGAATTTTATTTTTAAAAAATCTACTAAAGAAAAACTACAGATCCTGGAATGAGCTATTTTTCTGTTTTTTTTTTTTTTTTTTTTTTTTAAATCAAACTAGTGAGGGTTTTTAAAAATGCTATTGTCACATTATTTTCCTCATGCTTTCAGGTGATTAAAACTTTTAACTAGTAATTTATTTTAAAACCTAAGATTCTTTTTAACTTGGTAATGCTCTTTGATTTTACTCAAGAGGAAGATGTTAAGTGTCTTAAAACACATTTGTGACATATATATGGTAGTATTTGAGACACCATTATTATTTGAGTCTGTTTGAGACAACTGTATTTTAGCTGTTGGTAAATGTTGATTTTTACAGTGGTGGCCACTCTCAACTCCTGTAGGATACAACCTGTTTTTAAATGTTGGTAAAAGCACGTCCACATAAAGCAGAGGTGTCAAACTCATTTAGCAGACAAAAGCTGAATTTAATGTTCGGTCTGTGGGCCAGGGTATAAATTTAGGACTATGTACTATCTTCAGTCCATGGCAGATTTCCCACTTTCTTTCATTTGGAGGTTTTCACTAAGATCAAGTGCAGAAAGTGATCTTTTTGTACTAATGAATATCGGGTCTGCTTTATCACTGCATTACAGGTTCACACCAGTGTGATTCCACTGGTTTAGAGCTAATAACACAATAGTAAATCAGGTCCTTAGTTATGAACATTTTGTATTATTTGCTTAGTACTTTTTTGTTGCATTGAGCATCATTCAGTGCGGGGGGGAAATCTCCGCTTTAGAGAAACCAGTATTTCTGCCTTCCGTTTCTCTTCCTGCCCCTTCCTCCTGTTCTTCTATTTTAATTTCCTTTTCTCCAGCAACTTTCAGTTCCCACCTCCCTGTGTCCTTCATTTCCAGCCACTAAAATGAACAGCAGTGAAATACTTCATGCTGATTTTAAATGTTGTCATTATTGGAATTTGAGCTAATATCTCAATGAGATAATGCTCGATGGAAGAGTTCAAACCTGAATCATCTTTTTAGGCTGCCTGCAGCATAAGGAAGACACCACTACATGAGTTTTACACTCAGTTCAGGTTTGGAAGGCTTTCTTCACAATCAGGAAGGCCTACTAATATTTTAAAAAATGAAAGTTCAGAATCTGAATGTCATGTGGCCTGCCCACATAGTTATACAAAGCAGCCTAGATGTTTTACACCCCTGCTCAAAGGGTCAGATTCGCTCTAGGTTTATATAATGTAGAGAGGGCAATCAGTTGTAGCTTAAACACCTTGAGGGACAGGCTTTTGTGAATCTGGCCCTTAATGTTTGCATGCATGTCCATAGCAAAAAGAACTTGACGAGGACAGTTCATTAGGAACTGAGCTTAGATCTTCAGCCACTTTACATGAGTCATCAAAAAGCCACTGGATTTTAATAATTTTTAAAAATATTGCAAAACTGGATTATAGTATATGATCACATGCAACCAACAGAATAACAGGGGGGAGGGATAGCTCAGTGGTTTGAGCATTGGCCTGCTAAACCCAGGGTTGTGAGTTTAATCCTTGAGGGGGGCCACTTAGGGATCTGGGGCAAAATCAGTACTTGGTCCTGCTAGTGAAGGCAGGGGTCTGGACTCGATGACCTTTCAGGGTCCCTTCCAGTTCTATGAGATAGGTATATCTCCATATATTAACTCTATTTTGCTTAGACCTATGAGAGAGTAGATTTAGGGCAGGGGTCTCAAACACGCGGCCCGCGGGGTTCTTTCATGTGGCCCGCCAAGTTCCCCGTGCCCCCACGCCTGCGCGCCCCCTGCCCCTCTGCCTACCCCATGGCGCCACGAACCCCGTGCCGCTTCCTGAAGCGGCTGGAACTATGGCCCTGCAGCCCCGGGCGGAGGGGGAGGGGCGGGGGGGGTAGAGGGCTCCATGCTCTTGCTTCCAGGCACCACCCCCCGCAGCTCCCATTGGCCAGGAACGGGGAACCGCGGCCAATGGGAGCTTTGGGGGAGGTACCTGGAGAAGCAGCAATAGCACATGGCGCCGTTTCCCCCTCTCTCCCCCTCCCGGGTCTCCGGCCGCTTCCTGGAGCGGAGCGGGACCAGGGCAGGCAGGCAGGGAGCCTGCCCTGGCCACAGTGCGCGGCGCTGCTGCCACGGTGCGCGGCGTTGCCACCCCGGAGCCGCTCTAGGTAAGCAGCGCCGGGCCGGAGCCCGCACCCCTCGTGCACCCCAGCCCCCTGTCCAGAGCCCTCTGCCACATTCCACACACCTCTCCTGCACCCCAACCCCCTGCCCTGAGCCCTCTGCCACACCCTGCACCCCAACCCTCTCCTACACCCCTCCTGCACCCCACACAAACTCCCTGCCCTGAGCCCCCTGCTGCACCCTGCACACCTCCTGCACTCCCTGCCCTGAGCCCCCCTGCCGCACCCTGCACACCTCCTGCACTCCCTGCCCTGAGCCCCCTGCCGCACCTTGCACCCTGCACACCTCCTGCACTCCCTGCCCTGAGCCCCCTGCCGCACCTTGCACCCTGCACACCTCCTGCACTCCCTGCCCTGAGCCCCCTGCCGCACCTTGCACCCCTCATCCCTCCTGCACCCCACACCCCAACTCCCTGCCCTGAGCCCCCTGCCGCACCCTGCACATCTCCTGCACTCCCTGCCCTGAGCCCCCTGCCGCACCCTGCACCCTGACCCTCTGCCGCACCCCTCACCCCTCCTGCACCTCACACCCCAACTCCCTGCCCTGAGCCCCCTGCCATACCCTGCACACCACCTGCACCCTGAGGGGGCAGAGTTGGGGTGAGGACTTTGGGGAAGGGGTTGGAATGGGGGCAGGGAACAGGCGGGGCAGGGGTGGGGCCTCATGGAAGGGGTGGAGTGGGGGCGGGGCCAGGGGCAGCAAGGGGTGGGTGTCAGTGATGTGGCCCTCAGGCCAATGCACTAGTCCTCATGCGGCCCTCGTGGTCATTTGAGTTTGAGACCCCTGATTTAGGGTGTCAGGTTAAAGTATACTATGTGAAAATTAATGTTTTTGTGGATTTCCTTTTTTATATTCATGTAGGTGGTAGAATTAATTGACAAAGAAGACATTGATATCTCAACAAGTCAGGTTGCTGAGATTATAGCACTGCTTCAAAAAGAAGAGAAACTGGAAGAAAAAGAGAAGGCAAAAGAAAAGGTTGAGAAAGAAGCTGTGGAAGTAAAGAATTAAACTTCAGAATCTGAAGTAAAGTCCAGTTTAACCAATACAGCTTATCTTCCTGTGAGCTTCTGTGATGATGAAAAATGTTAACGCTTTGTCTGCTAAATGAGTTTGCTAGTGGCAAATCAAAGATATGTTTTGTGAAATATGGAATCATAATTTCTATTATCTAGCAAGTGATTTTTACCATCATTCATGAAGATGAAAACAATATGATTCTTTAAGAGCGTGTTCTTTGCTGTGGAATCACGTATTTGCAGTCATCACTGTGGTGTAGAGAATCACTAAACTTGCTAGTTTCCAAAACATTGGTATAAATAGTGTATCTATCATGGAATAATGTGTGTGAATGTCATTTATTTCCTTGCATCATGTAAACATCTGATCAGCAACCGTTAAACAAGGTCCAACATTATTGTTCTGCTTTCTCCTTGTGCTTTTTGCATAGTTTGATATAAATTTTTCCTTTCATCAAAATACTTCATTTTCCCTTGACACACTACTGAAGGGGCTGTGGCATCAATAGTAAGTGTTTAGATTATTTAATTTTTCTGAGCATCATATCCGCTAAACTGTTGCTTTGCTAATACAGAATGTGGCATACTCTGATCTCATGTGTTAAATCAACTGTTTTATCTGTCACTTTTTTATGAAGGGAAGATGCAGTGGAACTGAAACCTCCAATGAAGAATGATTTTTATGGGTGCCTTAAGCTTATTGTGATTGAAAAGTGGGAGTGGTTACTTCTAAGACAATTCTCATAATTCCATATGTATTATTAAAGCAGTGGGGGAATAGGAACCTTTAACATACTTTCAAAATGTGTTCTGACACATAAATGGGAGAGTGCATATTTAAATAGCTAAAGTAATTAGAAGGGAAAAATGTCAATGGTGATATTTTACATATATTTTTAAAACTTGCAGTTAAAAAAAGTGTTCATTCTTATCTACCTGAATCCTGTATACAACATAACAGGCATTTTTACCTCTTGATTTTTCATCTCAGGTATGAAATCACTAACCATGTGACAGTCAGAAAACATTACGTAAATCTGTTCATCTCATGGCCTTGCTTACTGCAGTGTTACCAAATATCTGGTATAAACAATGTTTTGAGTACATGGTTTGCTTTCTGGTTAAGTGGTTCTTTTATTCAGTTTCTTCTCTAATTAAGTAATAAATATTAGCAATTAATGGATCTGGATTTACTACGCCATGTCTCCTTTTTTTTTTTTTTTTTTTTTTTTTAGTATATTTATTTATTTTCTAAGCAGTCTAAATTTCCCCTTGTTTCTTAAATTTCAGATTTCATTTGCCAAGGAATACTAATATTATGACTTTCACCAGTGTTCTTTTTATTTTGCATCCAGTAGTTCATAGTCTCAAATTTTTGTAATTATCAGATTAATGCATGTTAAACGTGCTGCTGTAGAATGCTGTACATGGAAGAGAATGGAGTCTATACCTTTTTTGCTATAGTAAAAATTACGTACTGTCTCAAAAGTTTTGACTCCCAAACACATTTCAGTGTAATTGTTTGTTTTTTGTGTTAAATCTGAATTAGAATGACAAAAATGTTTATAGAGACATGGGACTGATATGGCTACAATTACACTGTAAACCAAAACGTTTATAGAAACTCCTTCAAGTTAGTGGAACAAAATATAGTTTGGGCATTCTCATGGCTTGCATGGTGGACCATTATATTTATTGAATTGCTTCTTGTACATTTTGCTGTGGTAATGTACAGTTTGTTAGCTAATTTTAGAAGCAGAGTAAAAATGTTTAGTTCCCAGCTATAGAACATTTTTCAGTTTGTAAACTATACAGTTTGTAAAGAAAGATGCTTACAATGGGTAATGTGACTGATCCTCCTGAGAAGCACTATAATTGCATCTTACTGAGTAAACTGTATTCCACCTGTGGACAGGTTGAAATTACAAAGTAATATGATCTTTGCGATTCTTTTACTGTATTTTTTTTTTTAAATGGATGGGCATATCTGCTTTCCTGAAAGTAAGGGTAAGGTATAGATTCCAGCATGAAGTCAGTTTCAAGATGTGTATTTATAACTTGACTATAACCTTTAAGGCTAAAACTTGCCCAGTATTCCATACCGTGGGTTGTACTTATCAAGGCATTGAGGTACATTGTCCCTGCTAAGTTGGGTTGTGCCTTTTGTTTATTTGAAATATTAGGTAGAGTGAATGAGAACGGAGATCTAAAGTAGGTGATGGACGTTTTTAAACAACATCCTTATTAAATTCATTCTGATACATTTATGGCTAAAAGTTTTTGCTCTTGGACTCACCTGAAAAATGATATATTGAGATACTTGAATCAGTTAATTTAAAAGCATTGCTTTCAATAACCAGTGTTAGTTTCCCCATCATCTAAAGACATTTAAATAAATCATGTATAAATCAGCAATAGCTAAATGTGTTAATTTATTTTGAAAAATATTGCAAATCCAAGATATGTGGCCTAGAATTCATAATGGCGAGCGTTATCTGCCATTTTATATAGTAAGTGGGCAAACCCATGACTAGCTAGACTTATTGTGTGCTCTGCGGGTCTCAAAAATATTTGGCAGGCTTCCGTTAATCACCAAGGGCCCCAAATCCAAAACCCTTCCTTGAGTAGTTTTATGGAAATCTTTAAAACTACACAGGTTAATGGGCGTGGGGGTTTGGCAGGATTGGGCTTCAAATCAAGAGCTTTACTGCTTTTTATCTAGACCAAAAGAATAAATGAAAGTTAAAATACTTCAGGAGGGATTGATGGTTTTCAGATGTACAGTAGCTGGTCATAGAACTTACTCCTCTATGAACTATTTAATCAGTAGGTCTAAATATTTTGTTTAAATTTATTGAAAGGTTGTATGATATTTGAATGAGTTTATGAGTTACACAAGCTGATTCTTCAAAATTACAGTTAGGCAAGCAATAACATCATTGTTATCACATTGTTTCAAATTCAGGTAAAGATCTGATCTGATATGTAATTTTTCCCCTAAATTGTTCATGAATCTTTATTTGGCTTACCAAAAAATTCAAGTTTGACAACAGAGTTACTGAACTAGAGCAAAGTAGTGTGTCCTTTACCTTCTGCCTATGACATAATTAGGTACTTTTGTAACTTAGTCATATTTAATCAATTAAACAGTTTTTTCCAGCTCATGTTTTTTCAAATGCCCACTTTCACTCAGCTCTTCATCAGCAATCACATGCTGTTGTTTGTGCTGAATAAGTAAATCTGTCTGCCAGCTAGGTACCAGAACGTTAATTTTATGGAGCACTTGTCATCTTTAAAAGATACTAATATTAACTGTTTTTCTGTTTGAGTGCCACATGCAACTTTTAGTGAAGGTAATGGGAGTTTTTCCATTGAGTTCAGTAGGAATTGATCAGACCTGAAAAAGGCAGTTTTTCTTTTTTTTCACCTCATTTATTTTGATGTGTACATTACACCCTACCAAAAAGCATTAAAGAAATTCATAAAGCTGTATAAACTTGAACTAATATCTTAAAAAAGGCTTTGAAATAATTTTAAAAAGCAAGATCTTAAATGCTAACAGGATACATGAATAACCTTCATTTACAGCCCAGTGGTCTGAAAGCTTTTTGTTTCCCAAGACCTGAGTTTTTGAGATTCGTTGTTTTTCTTGTAAGAATAGATGACATCACTAATTCCTGAAGTGTGCAGGGAGCTGCATTCATGTAGGAGAAACACAGAACATTAAACTTGGGTCTTGGCATATAAATGCTTTTCAAATATCTTTGCTTAGAATGTATAGCTCCGGGCCTCCGATCCTGCAAAGAGAAATGTGTGGGCAGACCCATGCCTCAGTACAGAGCAGTGTTGATTTCATTGGGGCTGTATGCAGGCATGGATCTCTTTTGCCTTAAATGGTAGGCTTTGTGAAAGGGACTGGCTCTTCTGATTTGTGCAGTTTGGATTACTGCATGTAATTTATATATATATCTAAACATATGTGCTGCTAGTGATTTAAGCTTTTAGATATTTTAGTATGTATTTTTAAAGCATTTGTTTACTTTGAACTTGAGATTTATTTCAAATTATTCAGTATATTTTTAATTTTAAAGAAGTCCCATATTTAATTCTACTTTTTGAGATTTGTTGTTGCAGTTTAAGGAGTTCAGCCCATGTTATAACACTGTCTTAAAAGGTCACTTGCTATCTGTGCTCTAAACTTGCCACAGTACAATATAAAGTTTTTTTGGGGAAGTTTATTAAAATGTGTAATGTCTTCAGTTTTAATAAACTTGTAATATTTTTACACCAGAGATGTTGCTTCTTTTTATATGACTTGGCTCTTATTTATTGCTGTTTAGATGCGTTACCAGCCACAGGTCTGATAAATGGTGGATCCAGGATTACAACTACAGGATGAAAGAGGGCAGATAAAGTACTAAGGTCTAAAATACTGGTTCTTAAGAGTGCTTCCTCATGTCCATTCCATATTAGGTGCGCGCGCTCTGCGTGCACTGCCGCTGGAGATTTTTTTTTTCCCCCCAGTGGTATCCATAGGGCTGACTCTAGCACCCCCTGGAGGCCCATGCTCATGCGCTGGTATAAGGGCCGGCGCTGGCCTATTCCCATCCAGTTCCCTCTTACTCCCGTAACAGTTGCTGGAACAGTCTTCTCTCTTGCTTTAGCAAGTCCTCTCTACCAGTGGGTGTGTTTGTGTGTTTGTTGTAAATAGTTAATTATAGCTGTTAGTCCCCTTGACAGGGCATGCCCAGTCCCCAGGTTTCAAGCCATGTGCTACATGCACTAAACCCATGCCCATGAGTGATCCCCACTCCAGCTGTTTCAAAGTGCCTGGGAGAGTCTCATGTGAAAGATAAGTGCAGGGTCTGTCAGAGTTTCAGATCCTGCACTCAAAAAGACACGGGTATCAGGTTGAAAGCCCTGCTTGTGGAAGACCTGCTTACACCGGCCTCCGAGCTAAGTTGATTGGACTCTGCATTGAGCAGAGGGACTTTCTTGGCACTGATGTACATCTCCGGTACTGGGAACGTGGCACAAGAAGTGTGCCAAAAGAGGGCACGCCTCCATGACCCAAGGAGACCTGGGGAGTCAGATGCGACCTGTTTCAGGCCACTCGCCATCCACTTAAGGGTTTATGGTTGTGGAGGCTACACTGCCCATGGTACCCATTCCCACCAGGGACCTACCCCATACGCCTGGGACTAGCAGAGGCACGGCACATCTGAGGAACCTTCCATGCCGGAAGTCTTTCAGGCTGCCAGGGATCTAATGGCCCTACTAGTTCCTCCCACACCGAAGGACCGCCAGCCTGCCATTGGGGAGCCACCTAAGACAGTTGCATCATGGGGGAAGCCTGTGCTGGGCCCCCCACAGTGGTCCCCAGCCCATCACTGATCTAATTTCCCAGCAGGTCGCTGGCATCAAGATGCTGGTCTCCGGCAGGCTGTCTCCAGTTGCCATTGCCTAGACGCCAGTTGCCCCAACAAAGGCGCCGATTGCCTGACCCCAGGCATTGGTCACCAGAGATCCGACGCTGGTCTCCGGCTAGTTGGCACTGGTCATCTGAGGTCCAGCGCTGGACACCGGAGTCCTGGCACCAGACACCAGTACCCCATAGTCGTTCACCAGTACTGAGGCCTCGCACTGCCTTGGTCTTTGTACGAGGGATCCTCGTCTGACTCCGAGAGGGAGTCAGCGCCCTCGCGGAAGAGGCGCCATCACCCAGCACACCAGGCCAACGTCGGTGCCAGTCAATTGACGGGCCCATGGTCTCCAGGGCAGTGGCCAGTCCAGTGGCAGTACTGGAACCTGTGGGGGTTCCCGGCAGTACTGGGACAGTTTTCACACATTACATCTGTGGTGACCTCTGAGCGATGGGCTACAACCCTGTCCCAGTTGGTACCGGACTCAGACTATGGTACGAAAACCCCCGCGGCAGCCACAGTTGAGAGGGCCCCAGGGGAGGCTGAGGACGTGGCCCCTTCTCCTCCATGTTTCCTGATGACCTTTGAGCCCACCAGGAGCTCCTCAAGAGGATGGCTGCCAACCTGGACCTGGAAGGCAGAGGAGCTCAAAGAGTCAACAGACCCCATTTTTGATATTCTGGTGTCTACGACTCCTGCCAAGATGGTGCTGCCTATGCATCGGGGGTACTTAAATTGGTAAAGGTGCTTTGGCAGACTCCCTCATCTCTGCCCCCAACCTCTAAGAGGACAGAAAAGAAGTATTACGTGCCAGCAAAACGGTTTGAATACATGTACTCCCACCCACCCACGGGCTCTCTGGTGGTTGCCATGGCCAATGAGGGAGATAGGCAGGGCCAGGCCAGGCCAGTGCTACCCCAAAGAATAAAGAGGCAAAGTGCTTAGACCTTTTCAGTAGAAAGGTTTATTCTGTAAGCCTCCAACTCCCCATCGCGAACCAGCAGGTGCTGCTGGGCGATACGATTTTGGTGTTTGGGACTCCTTGGCCCAATTTTAAAGACTCCCTGGCCCAAGACATGTGGCAGGAATTCTCAACCATCTTGGAGGAAGGAAAGATGGTGGCCAGAACCTCCCTCCAAGCTGCCTTAGATGCAGCGGACTCGGCAGCCAGGTTGATGGCATTTGCAGTCACTATGAGGCGCGGTTCGTGGCTGCAGTCTTCGGGGCTGTTGCAGGAGGTGCAGCAGCTGGAGCATGACCTTCCATTAAAAGGGTCCTCACCGTTCTCAGACCAGACGGATGTAAAGCTGCATGGCCTTAAAGACTCCAGAGCCATGTTGCAGTCCCTGGGCCTCTGTACACCAGCAGCCTTGAGAAAACACCTCCGGCCTCAATGCCAGTTTCAGGAGAGCTGTGTTGCAATTGGCGCACCAGTGAATTCCTAGCCCACCTTCAAGGACACTGCTTGCAAGTCACCTAACCTGGAATGGACATGAGCAAGCACTCTAAAAACAACTATCTATCTTTCATTACTGTTTTTTTGAGATGTGTTGCTCATGTCCATACCATGACCCGCCCTTCTGCCCCACCGTCAGAGTTGACAGCAAGAAGGAACTGGAGGGGCGCAGGGCCGGCAGCACCCCTTTATACCGGCGCATGAGCGTGGGCCTCTAGAGGGTGCTAGAGCCGGTCCTACAGATACTACTGGGAGGGGAAAATCTCCGGCAACAGTGCAGATGGCGCGCACACACCTAACATGGAATGGACATGAGCAACACGTCTTGAAGAACAACAGTTACAAAAGGTAGGTAACTGGTTTTTCCTTACTCATGCAAAAAAGTCCCATTGATTTTGAGGGGGACTAATTGCCTGAGTAAGGTGAGCAGGATTTAGCCATTCTTTTCTAGCTCCACTATTCAGTAGTTAAAAGCTAAATGTCTGTCACCAGACACTGATGACTTGACTGTCAAAAATTGTTCCAAGCTGAAATGAGTCTCCTTGGCAATGTTAGGTAGGCAGGAAGTATTATTTAAAAAAAAAAAAAAAAGCGAACAGAGAGAGCAGTAATATGAAATACTGTGTGTAATCTCTTTAATACTATGAGTGTAATAATGACTTAGCATGGCAAACTTGTGCAGTCTACAGTATATCCAATAAATAACAGAATAAATGCTTTTTTGTATGAAAGAGCTGTTATGATTTATTGTCAATTTACCTACTCTTCTGGTAGTTTGCAAACCTTGAGGTGGGGGAGGGCAGTTAGGGCCCCAATTCAGAATGGTACTTAATGTGTTTAGAATTAAGTACATCCTTAGTAGCCTCATTCAAATCAGTGGGACTTCTTGTATTCCTCTTAACGTTTGTTATTTGTATTGAAGTAGCACATAGGATCTCCAGTAATGCACCAGGCCCCCATTTTGCTAGGCATCATTGAATACAACAAAGAGATGGACCCTGACCTAAAGATCTTACATTTTAAAAGTGCCTTGCTGAATGGGGGCCTAAATGTCAAAGTATTGCCACAGATGACAGATAAAGGAGTCTCCAGACAGCAGATAGTTTTAAAATACCTAAATACATAAGATGAGGTGGGTTAAGGATTAATTTTTATCTTTAATGAAACAGTTCTTGAGACAAATTCTCAGTTACACCTTTGGCTTTTGTCATAACGTTTCATTTAATTATAGTTTAGTTTGTGGAGGAGGACTTAATTATAACAATGATAGGTGTTTTTAATACCCTCAAAATACATTGAACTCTGGATCCATTAGTGTCTTTACTGAAAGATATGCACTCATCTGTAGGAAATACAACTTAAATGAGATAGTACTTTGTATTTAAAACAAATCACGTTTATAGATATAAGAGAAATGTAAAGTGTTTTCTGGATACACCTTGATGTAAGGAAAAACACAAAGGGATGTAATTGGCCTAATTTTTGTGTGTGCATTCTGTTAGCTCACTTGTGTATATAGTTGGAAGGTAATGTTGCTTCTGAAGTCTCCTGTTAGTTTTTATTGGAGGGGATTTTGTATATTGTGTGTTAATATACAATAGCGAAACACAAACTAGCTTCAGTAGTCAAAAGTAACTCTTTCTTTGTGAAGATCCCACTGCAATTTTACTTCAGGAAGTAAATTCCTTCTTTCATATAGTCACAATAAGACTGGGCCCAGCTTAACATTGACCAATGATTATGGAGTTCACATAGACAAAGTGCTGAAAACCCTCAAGGAACCAGGAGGCATTGACTGGAAAGGATTTAATAGTCCCTAAGTGATCTCAGATGGTGTCTCAAGTCTAATCCTACTGTGTAAGGCATGTTACTGAGAAGTCAAAGTGAAACAAGGACCTTATACATCTCTATTACTTAGTCAAATATATTTGGATGAGGGAGGAGAAGAGGCCGGTTCCAAGTTTTTTGCTGCCCCAAGCAAAAAAATTTTCCTGAGTTTAGAAAAACATTAAAAAACTGAGATCACACTCACACGTGTGTGTGTGTGTGTGTGATATAAAGTGTGTAGGAAGTGAAAACCAGGATTTCCTAACCATAGAAATCATTAAGTACTGTTCCTTGTCATTTGTATCTCAGTAGCAACTAGAGGCCCCAGCCAAAATCACTGAAATGTTGTACGAGGCACTGTACAGACAGACAGAATATCTTCTCCGGAGAATCTGTAATTCAAGTAGACAAGACATCTGTATTATCCCAATTTTACAGATTGGGAGCTGAGGTGCAGAGAAATCAAGTCAATTTCTTGAATTGTGAGCACCAGTCCTGGACACTATATTCCAGCAGCAGTTGCACCAGTGCCAAATACTGTATTCTCCATTATTTACCACTCCCCCTATTTGTGTCATCTGCAAACTTTATCAGTGGTTATTTTCTGTTTTCTCCCAGACATTGATGATGATGTTAAATGGCATAGGGCCAAGAACCGATCCTTGTGGGACCACACTGGAAACGCAATTGCTTGACGATGATTCTCCATTTACTGTTATGTTTTGAGATCTATCAATTAGCTGGTTTTTAATCCATTTAATGTGTGCCATGTTAATTTAAAAATTGATCTAGTTTTTTAATCAAAATTCACATGGTACCAAGTCAAATGCCTTAAATAATTCTAAGTATATTGTGTCAACACTATTACGTTTATCAACCAAACTAAATCTCATAAAAAAGGTATCCAGTAATTATATTAGCGGCCTACATAGATATAGGCAGATAACTGGATAGCGACATAGTATGGAGGAGTAGGTTTACACTTGCTGTGGAAACAAACAACTATGTTCCATTTTCATACCCCCCAATGACATTTGAAAATAGTAAAGAAAATATCCCACAAAGGGATTTGTTCAGCTGCAAAAATACTTCTGTATCTGCATGTACATGTGAGGGGCAGTTCAGACTGGCCCCTGAAATACTTCATTCCTCACCTCACTCCAACTTGATGTGATTCTGTCTGTGCAAAGTAATGGAAGGGAGTCAGCATTCATAGCTGAGAGTAGAACTCAAGAGCTCCTGGCTCCCAGTTGTATGCTTAGATCACTGCACTACACCCAAAACAAAGGTAAGGCACAATCTGTTCTTTGTTCTCCTAGACAGTAAATAGAGATTTCCTCTTTTTGGAGAAAGGGAGAATTTTTCTGAGATCCCTATTTTATTTTTGTTGGTTTTTTGCTCTCCTTGTTTTGATACTTCTTCCCACTATCCTCAAAGGCTGAATGGGGCTGGATGCTCTTGCCTGCAGAATATGTTTCAATGCTTCTCTGTGCATTAGCCAAAGAGGGAGAGGCACACTGCTGCCTTGTAACCAGTTTCAGCCTCTGGGCCTGAACCAAGTACATCCACACTAGAAACTCTACAGTGGTTCATCCACAGTGCTGCAGGTGTGCCACTGTAGTGTGGAAACATACTACAGCTATACAAGGGGTTCTTCCTTCGCTGTAGTATATCCACCTCTCTGAGAGGTGATAGAAGAATATTTGTGTCGACCTAACGCTGTCTACGCTGGGGCTTAGGTTGGCTTCACTATGTATTTCAGGGGCATATACTGGCCTGGAGAGCCTGGAATTCAGGACCTTTGCTTGGTCAGGCTTGTATTGTCCGTAAATAGCCAGGGAGCAAGATAATTCCTTTTATTTTCTTACTGATCAGAATTTTTTGGTAGTGGGTCTGTGGCTCCCTGCCCTTTTTGTCCTGACTTAGTTACCAGCTCCAATCCCACCAGCAAAGATTGCGTTGCAGTAAATGCCTTAGGAGTGGTTTCCTTAGAACCCCATTGTGACGTCGTGCAGTCTATATGGTTTTATAAAAACTTGATGATAATTCAATATAATGTAACTGGGATAGTTTTAGAGAAAATACGGTAATAAGTGAATATAACGTAACTGGGATATGCTTCATGCAAAAGGTCTCTTGTAAGGTATCATTACAAAGTTTATAATCTACTGAGTGTGATCATCCAATTTGTATAAATGTACCACTCTTGTATCTAAAACTAGAAATATAAAATATAACTATGAGGGCCTATTGTAATTATGTAAAGTGTGGGCCATTAATGATGGTTTGGAATCTTGATGACTCCCATTGTCTGCAGATGGTTGTGTTTACCTGTGAGTCTTCCTGTATATATGTGTGCTGGCAAGTGAGTAATGAAGTCTTGCAGTGACATGTGATCATGTCACCTGAACTGGAATCCATCTTTAACCTGGTGCTTTTCCAGTGAGGGGGGGGGAGGGGTGGAAACCCAGAGGGACAAAGGGTTCCTGCCTTATGCAAAAGATATATAAAGGGGTGGAAGAGAACAGAGGGAGAGAAGCCATCATGAAGAATCCCCTAGCTACCACCTGAGCTGGAACAAGAGCTGTACCAGGGGAAAGAATTGTGCCCAGGCCTGGAAGGTGTCCAGTCTGAGAAAAACTTACTTGAAGCATCTTTGAGGGTGAGATTATCTGTATTCAGTTTGATTAGGCATAGATTTGCGCATTTTATTTTATTTTGCTTGTGACTTACTTTGTTCTGTCTGTTACTACTTGGAACCACTTAAATCCTACTGTCTGTATTTAATAAAATCACTTTTTATTTAGTAACTTACTCAGAGTATGTATTAATACCCGGGGGAGCAAACAACTGTGCATATCTCTCTATCAGTGTTATAGAGGGCGAACAATTTATGATTTTGCCCTGCATAAGCTTTATGCAGGGTAAAACGGATTTATCTGGGTTTAGACCCCATTGGGAGTTGGGCATCTGAGTGCTAAAGACAAGCACACTTCTATGAGCTGTTTTCAGGTAAACTTGCAGCTTTGGGACAAGTGATTCAGACCCTGGGTCTGTGTTGGAGCAGACGGGAGTGTCTAATTCAGCAAGACAGGGTGCTGGAGTCCTGAGCTGGCAGGGAAAACAGGAGCAGAGGTAGTCTTTGCACATTAGGTGGCAGCTCCCAAGGGGGTTTCTGTGATCCAACCCGTCACACCCATCAAAACTACATTCCATTTCATGCCAGGAACTCAGCATGCTGACTTCACAGTGCTTTCAAGGCTGACTCCGTTGGCGTTATAAGATGCATAGCTCTATTGAAGTTGGATCCTGGCCTGGGAAACTAAGGATGAGCGCTCATCCTAAACTCTGGCCCCAGTAGATTGAACAGAACCACAGAACACATTTTGTTTCAAAGATCGCCTGGGCACAGCAGCTGTTGGACACATACTGGAGAAGCCTAAAGAAATCAGAGAGCTTTGCATTTTTGATGTAAGGAAACGAGGAATGGGTTCTGTGTTATAATTGATGCAAGTGGTGGGGCCCAATATCAAAGGTCAGCATAATTCACTGTCCGCCACTGGGCAAATACCTAGTGACATTTGTTACACAAATCAAGAATTTGAATGGGATTATACTTGCTATTTATGAGTAAAACTTTCAGAAGTGCTAAATGACTTAGGCTTATAACTCCTAAAGGCCTAAGTCCCATAGCTTCCTACATGCTTAAATTCCATTGACTTTCAATGAGTTGTTGACTCCTAAGTCACTGAGGTGCTTTTGAAAATGTTACCCCAAATTTTGTAATTCCAATAGGAGTGTTTTTGAAGGTCAGGATTTTAAAAAAAAGTCCCTAGTGACATGGTGCTTAATTTTGGGTGCTTAACTTGAGACATTTTAAAGGCGCCTGGTTTTTTTCCAGCAAGTGCAGAGGACCCATTCTGAAAATCAGACCCTTTAAGATGTCTCAATTTGGGTACCTAAAAGTGGAGGCACCCAAGCTTACTCATCAGTTTTAAAAATCATGACCTAAATCTCTTATCAAGGATGGCTAGAGCTTCGGCTGAATACTCTGCAGTGGGAACTTTATTTTGGCATGAAATCTAAATAAATAATCTGAGCACTTCCCCTACATTAATCCTCAAACCTCCCTGTGAGCTAGGTGAGTATAGTCCCCATCAGCGCCAGCTCTAGGCACCAGCGCTCCAAGCATGTGCTTGGGGTGGCACTTCCCAAGGGGCGGCACTCCAGCTCCTTTTTTCTAGCTTGGGGCGCAAAAAGCCGGGAGCCGGCCCTGAGCGGAGGTGAGCTGCAGCGGTGGGGGGCGCGGGGAGGGCCGCAGGAAGTAACCCTGGGGGGGAGCAGGGGAACCGCCCCCCGCTGCCGCAGCTCACCTCCGCTCTGCCTGCTCCCCTGAGCGCGCTGCCGCCACTCCGCTTCTCCCCCCTCCCTCCCAGGCTTGCCGCAAAACAGCTGATTGCCGCTCTGCTTCTCCCCCCTCCCTCCCAGGCAAGCCTGGGAGGGAGGAGTAGGAGGGGAAATGCGGCAAGCCCGGGGAGGAGGCGGGACTGGGGGTTTGGGGAAGGGTTTGGAATGGGGCGGGGAAGGGGCGGAGTTGGAGGGGGGCGCAGGAAAATTTTTTTGCTTGGGGCAGCAAAAAACTTGGAACCGGCCCTGGTCCCCACTGTATAGATGGGGAACTGATGCACAGAGGTTGAATGGTCCACAGTCAGAAGGAATCGGTGGCAGAGACAGGCGAGCTGGGTTTTGTCCTTGAGTCCCAGGTCAGTGGCTTTACCACATGACCATCTTTCCTCCCCTAATTTGACTTTATATTGCATAGTACTTTGATTAAAGTTTTGTTTTGTGTATACAAAGAGAACTATACTGAGGAAGGTAAATGAATGCAGCCTGTTTTATCAGAAGCTTGATCCTGTTCCCATTGCAGTCAATCGTGAAAGTTCCTTTGACTTCAGTAGAGTAGGATCAAGCCCTTAAAGCCTTTTTAAAGCAATCAATTAACAGAGCTTTCCCCCGCAGGCAGGTGAGAGTCATTATCCAACTTTACAGAAGAATAAGCCGAGGTGAAGTGACACATCCTGGCTTACACAGTGAGTCTGAGCAGAGCCAGGAATGGAATCTCACTCCCCTGCCCTAAATGCTAGGCCATATCATGAAAATGAAGCACTGCCAATGCTGTATAAATCCATGCATGCAAGGGTGCATGTTGTGCTGTCAGCTCTAAGCAGAACTCATTCTTGTCAAGGGGGAATCTGCTTAAAATCCATGACCTGGTGTGACCCAAGAATGTTCAGAAAAATCGCTCTTTGTCTTTGTCTAGATTTAATATAGATTCTGTGTCCCATCCTCAACCTATGAGAACTACCCACTAGTGAGTCTGTAAAGTCAGATAAAATGTTTATTTTCACTAGATGGCGCTCCATGACCACTTAGTAGTACTGCCTATTTGTGCACTAGTGCCTGGAGCGTAATACAAATAAAGTGTAAGTGGGCATAACATCACATTACTCCACTGAAAATAGACTCTCAGAACAGTCACTGCAAAGAATAAAGACACCAAGAAGTTAAATGTGTTCAAAGCACAAAAGCCCTAGGTTGCTACTACACTTTTACTACCCTCCTGCTATTTCTTCCTCCACATCAACAGAAACTTGATCCTTCTGACCTGTCTAGCTGCCCAACTACTTGTCCAGGCCCTTCTCAGTGCTTGCCTTCATTATTACTACCTCATGCTCTCTAAACATCCTCTTTACTTGTATTTGCCATCCTTCAGTCTACCTAAAACACAGCTGCTGAAATCATCTTCCCCATCTGCCCAGTTGGAGTATGTTCCCCTCATTTGGTGCCACCCCTATCTCCCCCTCACCACACATACCCAGTTCAAACATGTAGCTTTGTGTTCAGTGTCCCATGCCTCCCTGGCTCCTCTCATGTTTCCCCTCTCCCTTTCTGTTCCATCAAGGATGCTACTGGCTCAATGCCCCATTGGTTTCCTCCTTCTCCCATTTTGATGCCTCTTGTTCCATATTTCCCCCTATGTGTGGAACTCCCTCCCATTCCCTGCTCACCAACCTGATTCTTCCTAAGATGTACTTACTTCCATAGTGCCCGTGAGAAGTGTTAACTTACTGTTTAATGTAGACATCAAGAGCTACACTATCCCATCTGATCTTAGTAGGGTAACCCAGCTTCACTTTAAGCTCCTCCCTTTTGTTTGTCACATCTTATGTACTCTTCAGAGCCGGGTTCATGGTCAAGATTTTCAAAAGTGACTAGTGATTTTTGGATGCCTCCATTTTAGGCACCCAATTTGACCCACTTTAAAGGGTTCCAATTTTCAGTGGGTGGTTGCTCAGCCCTTTCTGAAAAATCAGGCCCCTGTAAGGTTGCTTAAATTAGATACACACAACTTATTAAACACTTATGAAAATCTTAGGCCATGTTTTTCCAGTCTCTGCAGTGCCTGCCACATGTTGATTGCAGTGTAACTAATACCTGAGCTGACTGCTCAGCCCTGCATAAATTGGAAATAATGATGCTGAAAAGGCAGAAATGCTCAATAGATATTTCTGTTCTGTATTTGGAATGAAGCAGGGTGATGTATCCTCCTCCCACGTGGATGGAATAGAAAGTTTGCCATCCATAACAAAAGAGAATGTGAGGCAGCATCTGCTCAAATTAAACATTTTCAAATCAACAGGCCTGGAGAACTTACACCTAAGAGTCATAAAGGAGCTAGCTGAGGAACTCTCTAAACCACTGTTAGTTTTAGCAAATCTGGGAAAACTTGGGAAATTCCGAAGGATTGGCAGACTGCCAATGTAGTTCCCATATTTTAAAATGATAAAAGGGATGACCCTGGGAATTATCAACCTCTTAGCCTGATCTTGATTGTGGGCCAAAAATGGAACAGTTAGTTTGGGATTTTATTAACAAAGAGAGGCTAAAAATATAGTTCATGCCTCTCAGCATAGTTTCACGGTAGGTAGGTCTCATCAAACAATCCTGTTATTTTTTTTACTTCTCTGGTTGCTAAAGCCAACTATGTACATTAGTATATTTGGATTTCTCCAAGGCATTTGACTTAATACCACAGGACATTTTGATTTAAAAACTTGCATTACATAGAATTAACAAGGCACACATTAGATGGATTAAAAACTGGCTCACTGACAGATCTCAACATGTAGTTATTAATGGGGAGATAGAAATTAGTGGGGCTGTTTCTGATGGGGTCCCCAAGAGATTGAGTCTTGGTCCAGTGTTTTAATGTTTTTATCTACGATGATATAAAATCTTTGCTGGTAAAGGTTGCAGATGAGATTGATTGGCAGGGCAGTAAATAATGAGAAGGGTAGTTTCCTGTTAGTGATCTGAATCACCTGGTTAAATAGTCACAGTCCAACAAAATGCATTTTAATACAGCCAATGCAAGGTAAAACATATGGAAACCAAGAATGCAGGCTATCTCAACAGGATGGGAGACTGCCTTGGAAAACCAGTGACTTATAGAAGGACTCAGGTCTTTATAGGTAACTCTCTGAGCTCTCAGTGCGGTGCTGTGGCAAAAAAGACTGATGTAATCCTTGATTGTATAGAAAGGGGAATATCAAGTAGAAGTACAAAGTGATCTTGCTTCTGTACACAGCATTGGTAAGACCATTGCTAGAATGCTGTGTCCCATTCTGGTGTCCACATTTCCGAAAGGGTGTAGAAATACTGGAGAGAGTGTGAAGAAGAGTCAGAAAAATCATCCAGGGGCTGGAAAACAAGTCTAGTGATGTGAAGCCAGGGCCGGCTCCAGGCACCAGCATAGCAAGCTGGTGCTTGGGGCGGCACATGGAAGGGGGCAGCACGTCCAGCTCTTCGGCTGCAATTCGGTGGCAGGTTCCTCACTCCCTCTTGGAGGGAAGGACCTGCCACCGAATTGCCGCCGAAGAATGAAGCGGCGGCGGTAGAGCTGCTGCCGATCGTGGCTTTTTTTTTTTTTTTTGGCTGCTTGGGGCGGCAAAAACCCTGGAGCCGCCCCTGTGTGAAGCTTAAGGAGCTAAACGTATTCACCTTCTCAAAGAGAAAAGTGAGAGGTGACTTGATCACTGGGTATTGCTACTTACACATGGGGTGCTGGAACAGGGGGAATCAAGGGCCCATGGCCCTCCCATGTTTGAAAGTGGCCTGGCCCATCCACTTTTTGCCATGGGTCTGGTCCCCTGCCTCTCCTCTTCCCCTCCTCTTCCCCCTGAAGCCCCAGCCCCCCTAGCCAGGCCAGAAGCTGGAGCCTAGCCCGGGTAAGAGTGGCCCTGGGAGCCCAGGCAGCTGTGGGAAGCTGTGGACCCTTCACCTGCCCTGGGCCAGGGGTTCTGAGGGTGGGGACACAGGCTGGGGACTGCTGCTCTCGGGCCACCCCACCCAAGGCAGGTGGAAGGGCCCAGGCTGCCTTGCTATGGCTTGGCCAGGGGGCAGGGCCTTGGGGGGGAATTGGAGGGGCAAGGGTGGGCCCATGGAGGGGGCAGGGCCTCAGCCCTCCCCCCCCTTTTAGGAAGAATCCATTGCCCCTACTTACACATTGAAAACCTGTCTTATATTGGGAGCTGTAATAAGTCTGATTGGCCCTTTAAGGGGAGTTGGCCTCAGCCTTGCCTGTGAGGTAGTAGCTATCCCCCAGCTGATCCTGATCTGGTGGCTCAATTATCATTAGTGACTTTGGCTGTGAAAGGTTCAGGGAGGGCTATCCAGAGAGAGGAACTAGCTCAGAAAGACGGTCAATGTGTGAGTGAGGGAATGCTGGGATGGAGTTAGTCCCTGAACAGTCTTTGGAAAAGGGCTAAGGCCTTGTGAGGCATGCCTGTGGATTGATGTTCTATGGGCGGAACAAGGAGTTAAGAGGATTGAGACCAGAGGAGAGGCTGTACTAGCCATAGGCTATTGGGAAACCGCTCAAGGGCTTAGAGGTAGTAGGTGGCTGAGGGAAGGAGCAGACCTACCTGCTTAACACTGGCTCCTTGGGCTGGAATCCAGAGCAGAGGGCTGCTCTGAGTTCCCCTACCGGCCCCAAGGAAGGGTTGTAAAAGCCCTGATACAAGGACAGTAGAACTCGGGGTTGGGTTGAGGGTAGCCTGACACGGTGAAAGGATCTCTTGTTGGAGTATTTGGACTGTTACTCCAAGTGGGGCCTGGACTAGATGTGACAGCCAAAGGGCTGGGCCATGGAAGGTGCAGATTCCAGAAGAACCAGAAGGATGGACAAAGTGGGGTGTTAGAGGAGAAGCCCTGACCTGATGCCAGAGGATGTTATGGTAGCGAGTGGAACTGCTTACAGGGGCTTTTCAGTCTTGCTGACAAGATCCAATGGCTGAAAGTTGAAGTTAGACAAATTCAGCTTTGAACTAGGATGCAGTTTCCTAGCAGTACGGGTAACTAAACATTGGAACAGTTTACCAGGGAGGTTGTGGGATTGACTATTGCTTGGTATCTTTAAAAGTGAGATTAGATGTCTTTCTACAAACTATACTTTAATCCAGCTTCTGGGAGATATTCTACAGCCTTTGTGTATATGGTGTGATCTGTCTGGATGGTTGGAGTTTGTGAATTCCTGTGTTCATTCCTTTCCCTCCCGGGCAGTGGCAAGAACAGGAAGCTCTGCATTGCTATCAACATGCTCCTAATGCTTGCAGCTCTGCATTAAGGCAATGACTATAATCAGATCTCATATTTCAGAGCTTGCCTGCAGGGGTCAGGAAGGAGTCTTCCCCCCTACTGACCAGACGTATTCTGGCTTTTGTATTTATTTTTTCCATCCACGATTGGCCAGAGCTGGAAATGAGACACTGGACAGGGTGGACCAGTGCTCTGAGGTGGCACAGAGAATCCTTTCTCTTAGATGTGCAGCTGGTGTGTCCTGCTCACATGCTTGGGATCTAATGGATTGCCAGATATGGGGTGGTACAGGAATTTTTCCCCAGGTTGGTTTGGCTGGGATCTTGTGGGAGGAGCACGGGTTACCTTACTCTGTAGTATGGAGTATAGATTGCCTGTTAGGATCATCTGGGCATATCCCACCTAATCATTTCCCTGCCATCATGGCAGCCTCTGGCATTGGTGGCACATTGGTTGCTCTGGTTCTTTTCCTGTGGCACACAGTTCCGTCTCTTACGAACTGAAATACTTTAGTCTAAACCAAGCTATTGGGCTCTACTCAGGGGTAACTGGGTGAAATTGTGTCCTGGTAGACAGGTGGTCAGACTAGGTGATCTAGTGGTCCCTTCTGGCCTTAGAAACTCTGTATCTTCCTCTGTTTATATACAGCCCTAGCCTTAGGGCATTTACAAATGTATCACTCATTTAGGACCGGATCCTCAAAGGATCTGGATTTCAATGAGAGTTAGGACCCTAAATAACTCTGAGGATCAGAGCATGACTACTCAGTATAGTGTTCATCACTGTACTTCTCTTGGCAGGATTTTCAGGATTGGACCCTTAATCCGACCCTAGGGGTCCAGTCAAACATATAATTCACTGGACCTTTAAGTGAGTCATGTATATTTTTAAAATTTAGTCTGGTGCTGGTGGCGAAAGGGCTTGCAGAGGAAGTAGGTTACGGAAGGATTTAAATGACAAGAGGGAGGTCACTTGGCTAAAACAAAATGTACAGCAATAAACCTAGCATGCCCAATCTCAAAAGCTATTTAGGGGCAAAACCAATTTAACTACTGCTATGGAATTGGTGACAACTTAAGCTGTTATTGTATAGCAAACAGCAACTACCAAGTACCATTGAGGAAGGCTTTAAAAAAAATTAATAGACTGTTGGGTCAAATGCGAAGGTGCTAAACTAATTGACTAGAAATAGAGAATTGAACCTCACGTCAAAAAAGTAATGCTTCCCTTGGGAAGACTTAATCAAGTCCAAACAGAAAGTTTTCTGACTGATGACCAATTACAAATTTATTTTTAAGTGATGTAATTGACTCTCTTCTCATTACTTTTGTGGGGGCAGTTCACTTTTCTTTTTTTCAAGCAATTATGCTCATTCTATGATTGATAGAATAATGAAACTCATATCAGAATGAAAGCATTATGAATTGACAAAGTTATGTGACACTCTATATATTGGTCCTATGTAGGGTGACCAGATGTCCTGATTTTATAGGGATAGTCCCAATATTTGGGGCTTTTTCTTATATAGTATCTATTACCACCCCCCCATCCCCGTCCCGATTTTTCACACTTGCTATCTGGTCACCCTAGTCCTATGAAAAGCAACAGAGGGTCCTGTGGCACCTTTAAGACTAACAGAAGTATTGGGAGCATAAGCTTTCGTGGGTAAGAACCTCACTTCTTCAGATGCAAGTACTTGCATCTGAAGAAGTGAGGTTCTTACCCACGAAAGCTTATGCTCCCAATACTTCTGTTAGTCTTAAAGGTGCCACAGGACCCTCTGTTGCTTTTCATAGGACTAGGGTGACCAGATAGCAAGTGTGAAAAATCGGGACGGGGATGGGGGGGTGGTAATAGATACTATATAAGAAAAAGCCCCAAATATTGGGACTATCCCTATAAAATCAGGACATCTGGTCACCCTACATAGGACCAATATATAGAGTGTCACATAACTTTGTCAATTCATAATGCTTTCATTCTGATATGAGTTTCATTATTCTATCAATCATAGAATGAGCATAATTGCTTGAAAAAAAGAAAAGTGAACTGCCCCCACAAAAGTAATGTGACACTCTATATATTGGTCCTATGTAGGGTGACCAGATGTCCTGATTTTATAGGGATAGTCCCAATATTTGGGGCTTTTTCTTATATAGTATCTATTACCACCCCCCCATCCCCGTCCCGATTTTTCACACTTGCTATCTGGTCACCCTAGTCCTATGAAAAGCAACAGAGGGTCCTGTGGCACCTTTAAGACTAACAGAAGTATTGGGAGCATAAGCTTTCGTGGGTAAGAACCTCACTTCTTCAGATGCAAGTACTTGCATCTGAAGAAGTGAGGTTCTTACCCACGAAAGCTTATGCTCCCAATACTTCTGTTAGTCTTAAAGGTGCCACAGGACCCTCTGTTGCTTTTTACAGATTCAGACTAACACGGCTACCCCTCTGATACTAGTCCTATGAGTTATAAATGACCTTTCTTATTAAGGGATTTTATTTAAACTACTTGTGTGGTGGAAACAGTGGTTCTTGAATTTATAAGAATATTCTTAGATTACTTTTGTTTTCTATATTTAAATTTTGTAATGGTAGAAAGTAGCATTTTGCAATATTTTGTACTGTATATTTGGAATTTTTTTTTATGTGCTATACAAAGATGTTGTGTAATATTGCTGTGTGGTGGTAGGCCTTGATCCAAATCCCAGTGAAGTCAGTGGGAATCTTTCTATTGATGTATGTGGGCTTTACGGTAGGCCCCTAAACAGCTGCCATGTTCCACTCCAGAGGTGGGTGCAGTTCAGTGATGGGTGAAGTGATCTTTACATAGACTGTATGGCCTTTGGGCTAAGAAATGCTATATAACTGTACATGCCTGTGGTTGGTTACGATTTGTATTGCAGTAGTGCTTAAGGGCCCCAATCATGGCATTGGCCCCATTGGGCTAGTCACGGTATAAACACTGAACACACAAATGGTGCCTGCCCTGAAGTGCTTACAATCTAAGAGAAAAGATGATGGTTGGATGCAGTAAACAGACAAGGGAGCTTGACATAACGAGACAATACTTGTCGCCATGAGAATCCATCATCACAGCATACCAGCTGACCTTTGTTGTATAATATCATGCGTTTCCCTGGATGCTGTCATCTGCTCCCCTGTCATCTGCTCATGCTCCAGTAAGCCAAAACTGCTGTTTCTTTGCCCTTTGGCAGCGTAGTGCCCCCACTCCACAAATCAGCAGCAGTGTGAAAGGGTCTGCCCAACCCTGGTTTGAGGGTGATCAGTGTGGGGAGCTGGCCCTAGAGCTCAGGGGAAGAAATCCCACCACAACTCCCTGCTGCCAGCCTGCTCCCCATTGCAGGGGAAGGATGCTACTCCAGAACAGAAGCTCAGATCTGCCCAGATGGGAATGGGAATGATTCTGGCCCAATCAGCTGACGTAGGGTGAGGCTGGAGAGGGGAGGCACGTGTACTCAGGCCTTACTGCTGTAGTACCTGCTGCCGCTGGAGGTAGTGGGCTCAACAACAGCCTTAACACAGGGCTAAGGGACTGTCCTGGGGACTCCAGTCAGGGGCATAGCTCTGGCCAGGCTGAAGGAGCAATCCAGATTCTCCACAGGAGTCCTGACCTTCTTGGTGACAGCAGATGGCAGATGATGCAGTAGAGACTGGGACTTGCCTGTCTCTGCTCACAGTGCCCCAACACTAGTGGCCTGTGCACAGGACAGAAGGTGCTCTTGGTTGGGTTGGAGGGTGTAACCTGCATATCTAGGTGTTGGTTGTGCTATTGCGGGAGGGAGAGGAAGTTATGTGACAGCCCAATGATCCCTTGTACTAACTCTGAGGGTATGTCTTCCCCAGATAAGTACTGGCTTATATCCGCGTGCAGTTTCTATTTTGGGGGTAAATTCCTGCCGCCTCAACAGCTGTATGAGGGAAATGAAGGGTTTGGGCCTAGAGGGAGATAAATGTGATCCTCTCAGGCAGGTGGTTTGGGATCCACTTAATGAACTTGGGGTGTTTACACTACAGAAGTAAGAGAGGGCAGAGGCAGACTTGGAATTCAACATACAGGTGGAGACCTCTGATCTCAAGGGAACAATCCGTGGTTTAATTTTTATGTTCTTCCCTATTTGTGTAGCTGCTATTCTAGGTTCACAAACACATTCCCTCATTACTATGGATACTGATATAGATTAGAGTGACTACAACTGGTGGTAAATCTACCGCATGGGCTCATATAATTAATTATATCATCCATATCCAAACTCCTCCGGCTTCTAGTCCATGAAGGCCTTGATTATGAAGTGTTACTTTAGGTATATCTGCCAAACTTTAGAATACAGAGTCTCTGAATTACATCGCAGTTCATTCTCAGTTGCTCATTTACAGAGTAAGCTCCTGGAATGTATATGTAAAATGCAATGACGGAAATGGAAATGAAGGGTGACTAACCACTGGGACAAACTACCAAGGGAAGTAGTAGATTCTCCATCTTTTGATGTCTTCATATCAAGACTAGCTGCCTTTCTGGAAGTTTATGCTTTAGCCAGACACAAGCTAATAGGTTCAGTATGGGGCTAACTGGGTGAAATTTAATGGCCTGTGATCTATACATCAGACTAGATGAGCGGACTCTTCCTTCTGGCCCTAAACTCTGTGAATCTGAGAATGATCTTACACGTGCATAGAACATTTCTCTCTGTAATGTCCCAAAGAGCTGCACAACCGTCACAAACTTATGTACAATCTACACCCAGAGTTCACTTCATCTACCATTGAACTGCTGTCCCCGCTGGGGTTAAACATAATAGCTGTTTAGCAGCACATAGTAACACTAGGCAGTAGCCACAGGTAGGAACTGAAGAGTACCTTTTTTTAAATTGAAACTGAAAAGGAAACTTGGGTAGACATAGTGAAAGGTCTCCAGGGTCCTGCCCAAACTACAACCTGAGTAAATATCCCTACTCTTAATATTTATTACTTGTGTTACGTTCATGCCCAGAGGTCCCAGCCAACCAAGATTGAAGCCTATACACAGACAAAGTGGAAAAAGATATAACAGGACTTTCCATCTTACTCAGGTCTGTGTGAGGCAAACAGAGAGGCAATGACTTGCCTAAGGTCACAGAGGAAGTATGGGGCAAGGCCAGGAACTGAAATCAGCTCCCAAAGTCCCAATCCTGCACCATAACCACTTCCCCCTCCACTTGACCAAGGTGTTAAACTCTCACAGGAGATCAGTACCACCGTTTTACATCATCTCAAAAGATGAATGTCCAGCAACCCAGAGGGCCGCCTAGAACACTAGCTCATTTATGGCTTGGAGGGAATAGTGCGGCTGCCCCAGTCACTTGACCGCATTTCCTATAGCATGCAGTGGGAGACCTCTAAGGAACATCTAGGTACTGAAGGAAATGAGCGCTGGTGATCAGTAGTAAACCAATGCCCCAGACTAATATTACAGGATAGGGTGGTGCTGCAAATACCATCTTTTGGTCATGAATTTTGTGGCCCATTCTGCAAGATCAGAGGAATTAAAGCACCAGTGTTTTGGCCAAGTTCTACCTTTGGTAGTTGCTTTCTGCCAACCTGATTATTCTGCCCTTTAACTGAATACAGTATTCCTCCCTTTCTCTCACTAGCTGTCTTGTGTAGAGTTGCTGTGTGCTGTTAGAAAGCTGCTGTCTCACCCTAGAGACAGCCGCATTTATGTGGAGGAGGAAATGATCCATCTATATAGCTTGTGTGTATCAGTTTAAGCTTGTAAAGCACTTTGGAATCCTTTGGGATGAAAGGCACTATAAAAATGGAAGTTGTTTGTTGTTATGATTGCTAAAATAAAACTTTAAAAACCCTTAATATAGAGTTCACTAAAAGGTTTACAGTTTGGGGTGTTTTATGAGGGGAGGAAATTTCTTTCCAGGAACCAAGTAAGAGTAAGTCATCTCCCCGTAGGAAAATGCAGAAGGAGAGTTCAAGTGTATTATAGACCTAGTGCAGATATATAATTTTTTCCTTTTTAAAATAAATTGCTTCTTAGTATCAGATGGGGAGGAAAAACCTCCCTTAGTCTGTCAGCCAGAATGGCATTCTCTTTCTGTTGGGAAACCACTAAAAAAGATGTAATGTAGTGGCTGGGCCCCAGATAGAATTTGAATGTCCCCCTTTTCTATGAATAATGCATAAACATTATGCTTTTCAAATGCCAAGCCCAGGAGGAAGTAATCTCTCCTTCCTAAACTGAAAAGTAACATTGTGGATTAGAATTCCAGAGTTCCAAGGGACACAAGCTTAAGAGATCCTCTAAGGATCTGCCTTCCAGGTGTTAGCAATGTACCAGCTGGCACTACACCTGATTAGAACTGAGTGAATAAGCTGCAGCAAAGAACAGATTTGATGAATTTAGCCTCTTGTTCTGAGAATTGTCCATGACCAGTTTATTATTTTTTTTCTTCAACTTACTTGCTGGTTATTTTTTTGTGAATGATTCTTGGCCTCTAGACTGTTTGTGAGTAGCCTGTTGTGAGTACTTGCTATCTGAAATTTGACCCAAGTCATAGGATTGGTTCTGTTTCTTTGAGTGAAGGGGAGAGAGATGTAATGCTAAATCCCTGTCTACATTAGGTGCGTTTACTGGTATAGCTATCCCTGAAATACCCTGTAGTGTAGATGTGGCTATATATTACTATAAAAGTGTTTATACCTGTGTATCTTATTCTGGTTCCCACAACCCAAGTACAAGCACAATTATAGTTGTATCCACACTAGGTTTTTTTTACTGGCATAGCTATGTAAGTAAGAGTCACCACCCCCAAATCAACATAGTTATGCTGGTTAAACGTTTAAGTGTCAACAATTGTTTTTTCCACAGGAAACTTTCTGAAAAACTTCCCATTTCCCCCTATTTCCTCCCAAAATTATTCCTCCACCTCCAACCCCCTCCCCCCCGAACCAAACTAAAAGCTTTAAACAAACAAAAATCAAAAACTTTTACCAAAAAATGTGTTTTGGTTTATTAAAAAACCCCAACCACAACAGTAAATCTGAACCAAAGTGAAAATGTTCAGTTTTTTTTTTTTTTTTTTTTAAAAGCCATTTTCAAGGAGAATCTTTTCAACCAGCTCTACCCACAGCATAGTTCAGGACTTAAATGGGACCAGGAATTGGTGGCTCCGCAATTTTCAGCTGCGATAAGGTTAGCAGACCTACTGAATTGGCTCACCCGATGGACCAAGAGTGGCCTGATTTAAGAACGTGTCTACATGGGGAAACAGACTGGATTAGCTATTCTGGAATAGCTCCCTGCTATGGACACTCTATTCCGGAATCAAAGTGACTTTGCTCAAGAATAATGCGCCTCTTTGGAAGTGCCTGAATATTTCCAGAATAAAGTGACTTTTTGTTTTGGACTAGAGTTCCAACACAGGGCGCGATCCTGGAATAGAAGATATCGACTGTCTGTAATGGGCCACTCTCTTACCACTTCAAAAGTTATTTTTCCTCCCTTGGTATCCTGCTGTTAATTGATTTATCTCATTAGACTGACCTCACACTTGGTAAAGCAACCCCCATCCTTTCATGTATTTATACCTGCTCCTGTATTTTTCACTTCATGCATCCGATGAAGTGGGTTCTAGCCCACAAAAGCTTATGCCCAAATAAATGTGTTAGTCTCTAAGGTGCCACAAGGACTCCTCGTTGTTTTATCCTGGAATAGGCACTATGGAATAACTTCTCCTGCAACTGCTATTTCAGTCAAGCCTTAAAACTCTTCTGCTGGCACATGCGGGGACACACCCGGCCCATACAGCCACTGGCACTATCAAGTGGTTTTCTGTGCTAGTATGTGGCCATGATCCAATAATGCTATTATTGGGCTTGTGTTTGAGTGACACAGAATGGGAATCACCCCAGGGCCTCTCTTAACATTACTGCCTTCTAAGGTTCTGCTTTCCATTGTGTCCACCCTCTTGGATTATTTCCTCCAGGTATATTAGGTTGCATTTTTCCCCAAGATGAATTATATATTTTTTTACCAATGTTTCTAATCTCTTCAAATCCTTTGGGATTATTTTTCTGTTGCAACTGGTGTCTGCAACTCCGTTCCCTTTAGCCTCCTCTGTGAATTTCATTAAAGCTGGCTTTGCTCCCTCTTCCAGATCACCAATGAAGAAGTTAAATAAAAGCAGACTGAATCCATATCCTTGCGGTACCCCACTAGGCACTTTCCTCAGTGAGACACGTTACCATTTATCTTTACCCTGTCTTCAGGGGCAATTTTCAATCTGCCTGACAGTGTTTTCCTACCCAAACCAAACTGAATTATTTTTGAGCCTAAGATTTCAGGAGACAGTATCAAATCCTTTACTAAGTTCCAAATATATTACAGCTGCTGTGTATGCCACTCACCCCACAACTTTGTAATTCTGTCATCCCACTCCCATCCCCGCCCCAAGCTATCTAGTTTGTCTGGCAGGATTTGTTCTCTACAAAATTGTGCTACTTACTAGTAATGTAGGAATGCCATGCTGGATCAGACTAGTGGTCCAACTAGTCTAATAGTTTGACAGTCTCCAGTACCAGATATTTCAGAGGAAGGTGCAAGAAACCTGGCAGTGATGAAATAACCTGCTTATAGGGACAGCTTCTTCCTAGCCCCCCTCCCCCCTTAGATGTTGGCTTACATCCTGAAGCAGGAAGGTTTATATCCCTTCCGAAACATTGGGCATAACGTTTTCAAAGTCACTCTAGTGACTTAGGGGCCTACATCACTTAACCACTTCTGGAAATGTTGCCTTTGATTTTTATTTTTTCCTTCCCCAATCCTTACTAGTTCTGGATGTTCTCATTACTGACATAAATGTCTGATCCTTTTAACCTCAATGATATTCTGTGGCAATGAGTTACACAAACTAAATGTGCACTTTATGTAAAATGTTGTGGATTTCTTTTATTAGTTTAAAATGTATTTGTGATAGGGGTGTCCACCCCCCACAAAGCCTGAGTAGGCTAAAAAGGATCAATTAACCTTCTAGGCTGCAGCTGGAGGAGAGTCAGGGCTGCTAGATCTAATTGATGATGCCCAGCTGGGCAGAGGCAGGCTATGCTTGTATCAAGCTAGCAAGGTGAGAGCAAGAGGGGGCTGTAGGCAGGAGCTCAGCAGTCACTCCCTGGAGAGAAGGGGAGTTTAGAGAGGGATAAGGAGACATTCTAGGGGGAAGAGTATGCCCTGGGATCCTGCCCTGGTCTACAAGAGTCTGGCAAGAAGCCGAGAGGAGTGAAGTAGCTTCTGAGAGTGGAGGAGGCTCCGGCTGGTAAAGATAGAAGTGTGCCAGGAGATAGAGATGTGAGGTAGGAAGGAGCCCAGGGAAACAGCAACATGGTATGAGATTGAGTGGACTGTGGTTGCTAGGCATAGGGTTCCTGGGCTGGAACTCAGAGTGGTGGGTGGGCCGGGGTTCCCCTGCCAGTCACTGGGAAAGTGGCACTGGACCTGGACTTGGACCAGACAACTGCCTGATACAACATACGGACACCTTGCTGAACCCCTGGGAAGGGAGGACCAAATAGTGACCTGGCTGGAGTCATGAAGAGGGAACAGCTTGAGTCCCAGAGTGAGAGAGGGGCCACAGTGCGAGGAACCGACAGAAGGGGGTACCAGACCAGGCGAGAGCTGATCCTCAGGCCCAGTGGTGAGTGAAACCTGTCAATGTTGCTTTTCAGTTTCATTGAATGTGATGTTGCTCCAGGGTTCTGCTACCTTCTATCTGTCAAGTGACTTATTCATTGTTTTACTAGGCCACATAGAGATGGGAAACTATTGTTTTTACATCTGTAATTTTCCAGTCTCCTAGTGTTTTGAGTTCATGGATTTTTTTTTTAAAGTGGTACAGTGTTTGTTAGCTAATTCCCTTAATAACTTGGAGAAATATAATCTGAACAACTCCAGAAAAGGGGAAATTCCTTTTTCCTACCCAAACCAAATTTTCCCTTTGATTTTTATTTTTTCCTTCCCCCAATCCTTACTAATTCTGGATGTTCTCATTACTGACATAAATGTCTGATCCTTTTAACCTCAATGATATTCTGTGACAATGAGTTACACAAACTAAATGTGCACTTTATGTAAAATGTTGTGGATTTCTTTTATTAGTTTTAAATGTATTTGTGATAGGGGTGTCCACCCCCCACAAAGCATGAGCAGGTTCTAAAGGATCAATTAACCTTCTAGGCTGCAGCTGGAGGAGAGTCAGGGCTGATCGATCTAATTGATGATGACTGGCTGCATTGCCCTTCCCTGCTAAAATGAACAGTGGTCTTAGAGTGAAAAAATATATGGTCAAGGGAACCCCAAATACTATTGGAGTGATCAGAGAGTCACTGCTAGCTCACCTGCAAGGAATAACTTGCAGGATTGGGGCCTATGTGAAATGCACACAGCCAGGGGCTGATAACTGAGACATAGGAAGGGGTAGGGAAAGGAGAGGTAAGGGTTAAAACAAGCAAGTGTGAATCCTATCGTAGAGTAAAAGAATCTTATGGAAAAGGCCTAAGTTCAACAAGCTACTTAAGCACATGCATACCTCTAAACAGGTGAGGAGTCTTACTCCAGTGCTTAACTACTCATTGTTCAACTACCTTCCTGAATCAGGGCTAAAATGAGGATAGTCTTTCAGAATAAAGGACACCAGAGAAACTGACAATTTAAGCTCTTACAAGTTTAGTTTTCTCCATCATAGGAACGTGCAACACAGAGGAGATATTTCCTCCTAGTGTCTCTGGCTAAGTTGCAGTAAAGATGTAACAAAAGCCAGGAGTGCTGTTCATGCTCTTGTTGGGAAATTATGCGTTGGCTATCATTTCTGCAGAGCTAGGCCAATCCCTGGGTAAATACTTCAGCCTCACACACTGCATTGCTGATCTCAGGATTTTCCCAGTATAGCCTGTATCAAAATATGAAAAGAAAAAAAGAAAAAAATCAAAGATAAGATAAACCAATAGAAGCCAACACATCTTGCAAAAATTCCCAGAAATCGCATTTATTCTGCTATCTTCCCAACCCTCAACATCTCATTTAAACTTGTTTGGTTGCTCACATCTCTTCTTAGACTTTTTTTTACCCTCTTTTAATTGCTGTCAGATACAGCCAGCAACCAAAACTTCATGGAACTCAACTTTTTACAATGGATCTCCTGTTTATAAGTTGGCTTCCCACCACCAGTCCGTAGTTTTAAAAGTAACTGATTCCTACTTGTTACCATGCATATATAATATTTTCTAATAAAGAGTAGTTTTGATGCCATTTTTTAATGCATTGAAGTATATGATCTCTTTGGATCTACAGAATGCATTTTTAAAGACTCTTGCAATTTTTTTATACAAAGGTACTATAAATATATTTGAGTAGTGTGGGAGACAGGGAAGGTCTTATGGTTAAGGCTTAGAGTCGGGGATTCTAGGTCTGGCACTAACTTGCTGTGTGACTTTAGACAAGCCATTTAATTCAGTGGGCCTTGTGTGCTTAACTCTTAAACTCCTTTGAAAATTCCAATCTTAACCTGTCTCGCTTTTCCTAGCTGTGAAATGTGGATAATCTCTTAAAAGTAAACTAAATTTAGAGCCAGATCATCAACTGGTGTAAACCAGCATAGCTCCACTGAGTCTGTCAAATTGCACCATCTGAGGATCTGTTCCACAAGTAATTGTGAGACCCTGCTGGTACCTCTTGTTCTTCCTCTGCTCATTGCCTTCCTATTGTGTTACACCCACGTACGGTGTCGCATCTAAAATTACACTGTTACCTCTTGGTGGCAGGGTCCTTGTCCTTATATTTGTACTGCAGAACATCTGGCATGCTGGTGTGTGCTGTAAAGAGAATTAATAGTGCAAAATGAAAGCAACAGTTCAGTTTCAGGTTCCCTCCCTCTCCTCTTGCCTTAGTTCAAATTCTAGTTCAAAACAGTTGCCCCACATAGTTAATGCTCAACATAGAAGTTCATGATTTCTGCTGATTCCAGATTTTAAAAGTTATGCAGTGCAATAATGCAGAAAAATACTTACTGTTGTTTTTATTTGGTTGGCATTACCCCTTGTATTTAGGGTTTACATTTGACTTCTTTATCCACTCTATTTAAAATAGAGCATGCATGTTCTGGACCTAGGATATATTCCTAAAACAGTAAATCTGGGGTTTTTTTAGACCTACAGAGCAAAGATTTTAATGGATTTTTATATACATTTTCCTCTTTGTTGCCCTTACTTTAGTATTTTTACTAACTGGAGTGAATGGTATTTCTGTTTGGCTCTATGTTTTACCAACAATTTGTTGATAAAACAATCCGGTTTAGTTGAATGTTTGGTCTTATATTTCTATTGTCTTCCTCTGTGAATTAATACTGTGCAGTTGTAGAAGAACCTTTCCTCAAAATTTCAGCACCTTATAAATATTAACACAACTCAACACCATGTATGACCAACTTCTGTGAGTACAATTTCATGAAATGCTTGCTCAATACTTTTTTTTTTTTTTAAATCAAGTTTGCCTGGCATAAGTGGCTGCTTGGAAAGTCTGGTTCCATTATCCTCTAGATTAGGGTTTCTTGAGCTCTTTCATACTGTAGACTAAACCATAATATAGACAACATATTGCACATTATGTGTCTTCCCATTGACTGGACCATCTTTCCCCCCCATTTGCAATTGCTTACTATTGCTTTAGCAACTACAGCAATTGCTTACAAGGCAAAGTCATTTTCATGAAGATATTTATATAGCTTTTGTTTTCTCTAATGCAATAAGTCTTTTCTCCTCTTGGAAAGTGGCTTATCACACTAGCTCCTTTTCTTTTTTGTGTCCTTCCTTCCTCCTGTCTGTGCTGCTTCTCTCAGCTGGAAATGAGGAGGGGAGCCAGCACTATGTACCTAGTCAGTTCTCCGTGGAGTGCCTGAGTCCCAGGCCAGTGCCTTAACCTTTGAGAGGAGGATGGTTTGTGGTTAAGATACTGGAATAGAACTCAGGAGGTCCGAGTTAAATTCTTGACCTTGCCACAAATTTCGTGAGAGTCACTTAAGGCTTGTCCACAGCTCCTGGAAGCAGCGGCATGTCCCCCCTCTGGCTCCTACACGTAAGGGCAGCCGGGGGCTCCACATGCTGCACCCGCCTCAAGTGCTGGCTCTGCAGCTCCCATTGGCTGAGTACTGCACCTGCAGATGGGGCAGCACGCAGAGCCACCTGGCCGCGCCTCCGTGTAGGAGCCGGAGGGGGGACGTGCCTCTGCTTCTGGGAGCTGCTTGAGGTAAGCGCCATCTGGCATCTGCACCCCTCCCATTCCCCAACCCCCTGCCCTAGCCCTGAGTCCCCTCCTGCATCCCAAACCTCTCATTCCCAGCCCAGAGCACCCTCCTACACCCCAAACCCCTCATCCCCAGCCCCACCCCAGAGGCCGCACCCCCAGCTGGAGCGTGCACACAGTCCCACGCCCCAGCCCTGATCCCCCTCCCACCCGCCAAACCCCTCAGCCCCAGCCCAGAGCGCCCTCCTACACCCTGAATGCCCAGGCCTGGAGCACCCTCCTACACCCCAGAGCCCGCACCCCCAGCCAGGGCACTCACCCCCCCCCTCCTGCCCCAGCCCAGAGCACCTTCCTACATCCCAGAGCCCGCACCCCCAGCTGGAGCACTCACTAGTATCTCAGATTAAACAGCAATTACCAAGACATTTTTAAATCAGCAGGTCCAGGTAACTTGGAACCAACCATGAGTCTTAAAAGAGTTGGCAGAGGAGCTCACTGGACCATTAATGTTGATTTTCAATAAGTCATGAAACACTGGTGACATTCCAGAACACTGGAAGATAGGTAAACAGGGTAAACAGGATGACCTGGGTAATTACAGGCCTGCCAGTCTGACACTGATCCCAGATGAGATAATGGAGCAGCTGATTTGGGACTAAATTAGTAAAGAATCAAAGAAGGGTAATATATAGTTAATGCCAATCCCCGTGTGTTTATGGAAAATGCATCCTGTCAAACTAACTTGACATCTTATTTTTGACAAGAGTACAAGTTTGTTTGCAAAAGGTAATAGTGTTGACGTGATATACATAGACTTCTGTAAGGCAGTGGTTTTCAAACTGCAGGTCACGACCCAGTACTGGGTCGCAGAATGTAAGGCATTGGGTTGCGCTGGCTCTGGTCCACACCACTGACCGGGACGTTAAAAGTCCCATTGGTGGTGCTGCCCGGCTAAGGCAGGCTAGTCCCTACCTGTTCTGACACCGCGCTGCGCCCCAGAAGCGGCCAGCAGCAGGTCTGGCTCCTAGGCGGGGGGGCCATGGGGCTCTGTGCGCTGCCCCCACCCCAAGCACCAGCTCCGCACTCCCATTGGCTGGGAACCAGCCAATGGGAGCTGGAAGGGTCGGTGCCTGTGGGTGAGAGCCGCACGGAACTGCTTGCGCACCTCTGCCTGGGAGCTGGACCTGCTGCTGGCCGCTTCTAGGGCACAGCACAGTCCGCGGTGCCAGGACAGGCAGGAAGCCTGCCTTAGCACCCTGCTGTGCCGCTGACCGGGAGCCACCTGAGGTGAGCCTGCGCCCCAACCCTGCACCCCAATCCCCTTCCCCAGCTCTAAGCCCCCCCAATCCAGGGCCCCTCCTGCACCCCAAGCCCCTCATCCCTGTCCCCAGCCCAGAGCCCTGACCCCCTCCCGCACCCCAATCCTCTGCCCCATCGCAGAGCCCCATCCCACACTTTGAACCCCTCATCCTCTGCTCTGAATTTTCTTCAACTAGGTCACCAGGAAAAAAGTTTGAAAACCACTGCTGGAAGGCATTCGAGTATTGGTACCTCACAACATTTTGATTTAAAAATCTTGAACACTAAAAAATTAACATGGAACACATCAGCTAGCCAGCTTTAAATCCATTTAATATCTCAACATGTAATTGTTATTAGGGAATCATCACTTAGTGAGTTAATTTCTAGTGGGGTCCTGCAGGGATGGATTCTTGGTCCTACGCTATTTAATTATTTTGTTTTCTTCCAGGTCATAGATAAAAATATCACTGTTAAAATTTTTGAATGACACGAATTGAGGGAGTGGTGAATAATAAAGAGGACAGGTCACTGCTTTACCAAGTGACTCAGGTCGCTCTGAACTGGGTGCAAGTAAGCAATATGTGTATGTAGCTGTATACATGTAGGCCATACTTACTGGATAATCCGCTGAATATAAGCTCCCAGTGTGATGTTACTCTCTCTTTCTATATGAAAGTACAACACCTAGCACAATTGACATTTGTCTTGGGTGGGGTCTCTAAGCTTTACTGTAATACAAATAAGAATGGCTGGGCAACCGTTGCTCTATATAGTTGTCCCCGTCTCTCTCTCCCTCTCCCCCCCACCCGCCAACCACAACCTTAGTATTTGTTCCATTATTTTACTAATGACTGAAGTTGTTACCTTACGATATCTTCCAAGATCATTCTTCTTTCCTTTGTTAAAAATTTAAACTGGGTGTGCCTTTCTAACTTGCTCTGTTCTCCCCAACTTTTCAAAAAAATTCTTGGTGCTTCAGTCTGTGCTTTGGCTAATCCGCTTAATTCAATAAATCTAGTCTCTCAATTGTTTTAAAATTAAATCTTCCTATTAAGTGAATTTTTAAAAAATAAAAACAAAAGGAATGGTATGGAAAAGGAAATGTGAAGTTGCCCAGATACTATGGCGGTGAGCACCCTTGAAATGTCTCTAAATAAAATTAGTGAAGGTTGAAAAGGCAACCAGGAAATTCATACTACCGCTGAGTTTGTCCTTAACTCACCTGTTATATCCAGTAAGATTTAAAAACAATGTATAACGTGAAGTACAGTCTGTCCTCCAGCACTTAACTGCACAAGTGATGTTCTAAATGAAATAACGTTAAACTTCCTTGTTGGTTTATATCCCAACTTCAGTGTTCCATAGTTTCTTGTTTGTGCAACAGACACTCTTGTCCCCACACATAAGTGTTTGCAGTAAAAGGTCATGAATAATTTTACTCTTTTAGGAAGGGCTATTGGCTTCAATGGTGATCGGAGTTACTCAGATGTTTAAGTGTTTGCAATACATGATAGCCTTCAATACATCCACTCTTACAACAATGCACACATTATTAGAGGAAACTTTATTTTCAGAGGGCATTTATACTCTTGAAATCTTCCTGAAAGGTCATCCTAACTCAAAATTTACATTTAATGAAGTGTATTATCTTCATAGAAAACTGTATCTCTAAATGAGTATTCCAAAATATCAATCTTCTAAAGGTGGGCAGTGGGGAGGAAACAGTCTATATCTTATCTTTCCACTGAAGAAATGGAGGAAGAAGTTAAAGGAAATGCCTGTGGTGTGAACAAACACTTTTATTGTCACTGAAACTATTAACAAAATTAACATTTCCACATTTTTGCCATTTGATCTGAAAGTTGGAGTTGAAACCACAAAGCTGTATTCTCTACTCAGTGAAAACTGGCTTTACTTCCAGGTGGGAAATGTGAGGCCTAGACCAATGTGCTGAAATTCATGGGAACAGTCTTGATTTTCATGGTTACGCAAAGTGGTTATAGACTCATGTTCATTTCAGACAATACTAGGTCTCTCTTTTTTATTATTAAAGAATGGCATTACCGATATTTGGAAATGTATCTGAACAAGAAAGTATTTAAAATACTCAAACTTTCCCCATACTTGGATCCTGACCTGAATTTTTATATTTTGGGCTTGTATCTAGTGGTGGTGCAACATCATCATGCATTGACTTTACATTGCAATGTGATGATAGTGTTAAACCATCATGGTAAAATTTTGACCTGCAGAACAAGAAGTTGGGGGTAAGGAGGCTAGAGGACCTTTGGAAGTTAAAGCTCCTTGAGAATTCAATATATGGGAGCTAGCAGTTGTAGGGAAAAATCTTCTTCCAAGAAGACCCTTGCCACAAACTGCTACAGGGCAGCTCAGTAGCCTGTTGAGATTTGGAGATTCACACAAGAAAATGTAGGACTCAGTTTTGACCAAACACCCATAGAGAGGGTGCCAGACTAGAGGTCTATCAATTCCAATATCCTATCACTAGTGGTGGTTAGTACCAGATGATGAAGGAAGAGGTGTGACATCCTGCCCCCTAACACACTTGTGGGATTATCTAGCGATCCAGGAATTTTCTTCTTAACTCCAAGCAGTCCGTGGTTGGCTTAGGCCCTGAAATCTTTATGTCCCTTACATATTTATCCTGGCTTGTATAACTGCAGCTGCCCTTATTATTCAGAAAGAGGTCAAGTTCTTGTTTTGACATTCATGAAATATCAAAACAATCACTGCATTTTTTTGCCATAAAAAGCTGGTGAAGATAGTAAAATTTTGTTATCAGCTGGTACATTCTTCTCAGCAGGGCTGAGAACATCAATTTTGGCATGTAAATACATGCATACAAACTGTTTTCTGACAGCCCTACTGAAAATTTCTGTTGAAAGCTGGCTTTCGGTGGAGAATCTGTGGTTTTGACTAAATGAAAACTTTCCCAGAAAATGTCTGCTTCTGGTGGAAACTCTTGACTTTGTATCAAAACCCCTAAATAACTGGCTGAAAACTCCAGTTTTTTCACCTAAAAGTTAAAATTTTCTGGGGAAACCTTTTCCAGCCACCTCTACTTTACACTTTTACTCCCAGTCTTAATATATTTTCTGAAAAATTCTTCTGATTAAAAATCGGAACAAAACTGGAATTTAATTACTCTTGTTCATTACTCCTTGGGCTAAGAGTGAGCTAGTCCCATCTCAAAGCCAAATAAAGATACAGGGCCTGACATTTTCATGTGGTTACACAGAATGTATGCCTGTGTAACTCCATTGAATTCAATGTGTAGCAGAATCAATGGAGTGACACTGGGAGAAGACTAAAGAATTGGCCTATAATCCCTGCCCCAGTGTTTACAATTAAGACTCTGCTACAAGCAATTATAAACAAGCTTAACTTTGTGCACAAGTCAATTAAACTACTGCTGTGCTTGAACTTAAATTCAAATTTTTTGAGGGATCAGGGCCTAAGGGTTTGATCCTGCAAGCACTTATTACTCCTTCATAGAATCTGATCTTGCAAATACTTTACTAGCAAGCATCAGCTCACATCTTCATCCATGACACAGGTGAGGGTTATGACCAAATGGGGAGAGGGAGGGAAGGGGTTATAATAATATTGCTGAATAACTGAGTACATCTGAGTTAATGCATTTTATGTTTAATTTTACCCTGATGCAAATTAAAACAGTGGCATTACAAATGAGATTGAAAACCGCGCTTACTATCAGTATCTCTAGTCTATGCTCTTTGAGTCGGATATTTTGGATACTAGAGGAGGCACCTATGCCAAGCTTTTAGCGAGGCTAGTAGGAAATAATCTTAATGACTGTTTGAATGGAGGAATAAAAAGAGAAGACATGGAAACAATTGAGATGTGCTCCGTTTTTAACTCCAGCTGCAGGCAAGTGTGTGCCAGAACTCCTCTCTCCAGAAAGCTGGACCCTGAAGTTCAGAGGTTTAGTTTGCAAGCTCATTGATAGCTGCTAAGCTCATCAAGCTGAGCACGCCTAACATGCATACCAGCAAGCCTGCAATTCAAAGTGCTTCCAGCACAGGTGCTAATGCAGCTGCTGCAGCTACAAGGTGACTACTACCAGGAGATGGGTGCATCAGAATCTCAGTGCACGTGAGCAGGGAATAGTGAGAGAAAACGGAGACGTGAATCGGAGTCATCGGGAAGGAAAGCAGCAGTGAAAATAGGGGCTAAGCCCAACAACTTTTATTTGCAGTTTATTCATTCTGCACAATCCTGTAACTGAGGCATTTAGTGCACAACCCTGTACCAGCTGCCTCGCAGGACAAAGCTCCTTCCACTGTAGGAAGGGCTGGGTGAAGACCTGGGGCCTTGGTTGGGCAGGAGCTCAGACTAGATGAATGCACTAGTCAATAGATTTTTAATATCCAGATTTGTTGTTGTTGCCTCACTAAACACAACTCCCCAAACTGTCTCTCTCCCGGTGTGAGCTCAAGCCGGTTGCAGACTTTTAATGGAGCTTTCATTTGTGGGAGACTGTCCCAACACCCTGTGCCTCTCACTACATGGCTGTCGGCCTGATTCTTTTCACCAGCATTGTCGTCTTGTGATTACTCGCTGCTTTCCATGGGGCTGAAGGTGTGGCCAGGCACAAACACAAGTGAAGACAGTCTCTACTGATGAACAGATCATCTAAATTAGACTTGGCACAACAAATAAGGGTCATAAAGTGGGAGGAGGGTGACAATAAGGTCACTTAGTGACTCAAAGGCATGGCTGCATCTCAGTGATTACAACGAGATGATTGCCTCTGATCCTCTCTAGTGTAAATAAGCAGAGCTCCATTAATGTCAGTGAGTTCTTGCTGGCAGCAGGGCCGGCTCCAGCATTTCTGCCGCCCCAAGCAAAAAAAAAAAAAAAAAAAAAAAAAAGCCGCGATCGGTGGCGGCAGTTCAGCGGCAGGTCCTTCGCTCCTAGAGGGAGTGAGGGACCTGCCGCCCCCGAATTGCCGCAGGTGCCGCCCCTCTCCCTTGGCCGCCCCAAGCACCTGCTTCTTAAGCTGCTGCCTGGAGCCGGCCCTGGCTGGCAGTGGATGAGAGAGAGTTATTGATACTAATGTACATTTACACCAGCTGAGTATCTGGCCCATGTTGTTCCCGTTCACCTCTTTCTCATGGGTGAGATTTTAATGAAGCAAGAGTGGCTTGGCTCCTAGTCCAAAGCCCGTTGAGCAATGGAGAGTCCCTTTTTACTTCAATGGATGCTGGGTGGGGCACTTTGCGAACAGGTTTGGCCAGGCCATTCCAGGTATAAGAGGCAGCCTGGCAGAAGGCTAGTTACACCCCTTGTACTGCTCTACCTGAGTCCTCCCTGCCTTAGGGTTTACACTCAGCTAGTGTTTGTAGAGCAGTAGCTTGTGGTTGCTTCTTAGCCAGGTTACCCTTCTGTACCTCTCTGCATTTTCTTTTGACAGGATGTCAAGCCCTCCAGCCTCTTTGCATTTCCATTTAAACAAAATATTCAGGGTGGTGGGGGGACAGCAGTGGTAACTGGTGGGAGTGCTGGGGAATAGGAGCTTCCAAGGAGACACTGGAGGGATAGAAAAGTTTCCAGTGCTACTCTAGCACGGCAGCCCTGTGGCAGAACAGCTGTTCCCAATGTGCTGCTATACTAGCACCTTGGGAACAGAGTTAATTAGGGTTTTATGAACTCCCTGCAACTTGCTCATTGTTTACTTTAATGAAGTGTCCCAAACTGAGTGCTGCTCTCTGGGTGTGGCTCCACCAGCATCATATTGGGCCCATGTAGTTGTCCGGTGCTGAAGAGACACCGAGAGGTGTGGTAGGAAGAATCTTCAAGTCATGCGTCGCGCCACCCCATAGAGGTGTGCTCTCTGCATGGCCCCTCCACACTCTTCTCTTGCCCATGTATTTGGCTGCCAGGTGAGTCTCCTGCTGTGGGGCTGGAGCTGGATTTGCCATGGAGTGAGGGCTTATTCCATGACCTGATGCTCCTGCATATTTTTGTTTCCACTTCCTTCCCCTTGGCTCAGAGTTATGCTGACTTTAAAAACTGCATTACGTTTTTCCTTTGCTGCCAAGATCTGTTGCACCCCATGCAGTCTGCAGATGTGTGTGTAAGACTGAGAATCAGGCCGCCCAGGAGGTAAATGCTAACAACTGATATGGAGAAGAGTGTTTTAACTCTGTTTATATTCAGTTTGGCCCATCCCCACAGAAGTTGCACTAAGTATCCTTATTTTAGTGGGAGCTGGCTTGTCTTTAGCAGTTGCCATCTTGGCTGGCACCCTGGAGTAAATGGGGGACCTTGAGTCAGGAAGCAGCCCTAGCTGTTTTGCTAGCGAGCACAAAAACTGTTTTTGCCCACCACTGCCCCACCCAGCAGCTGGACACACAAAACCCCCAAACACCCCCTCCCCCCCAAAAACCACAGCTGCCCAATCAGTAGAGAAGGGTAAAAATAGCTGATCGATCTGAGTAGAGGAAAAAAGCATCCTCTGGAAGTTGCTGATCAGGGTGAGTGCCCTACTTGCTTGCCCCTAGAACTGGCCCTGCCTTCAGAAACAAGAGCAGGAGTGCTTGCAGCTTCAGCAAAAGAGGCACCACTCCTATTGAGAGATGTAACAGACCCTCATTCTCTGCGAATTGGGCAGAGGTGGGATAATGGGGTTCACTCACTGCAGGAGCCCCACCTCCGTGTGGCCAGGCGTGGTATAGTAGCTATCTCCCCCTATGGCATTCCCTGCAGACAGTCACTCCGTCATTGTGGTGGTCTCTCTCCCTGCAGCTTGGCCCTCTGGCCAGGTTATGCTTTAGTCCACCCCTTCCAGGGTATCCGAATCCAATGACTTTACTCCAAGTAATGACCTTACTACAGGTTTCCATCTGTCTTTATGCTCTGTGGTCCTTACACCCCTTATCTCAGGGCAGTTCACACCACCTTTCTTAATGGCTGGTAGGAGAAACCAGACCCTCCCTCTACTCCGGGTTCCAGCCCAGGGACCCTGTAGCTGGCAGCCAAGGTCTGCTCCCTCAGACTCCTTGCTGCCTATCTGGACTGCTTCCTGACTTTTCTATCTTCCAGAGCGACTGCAAACTTTCTACCTGCAGCCCTTTTCTGGCACAAACTTCCTGGCTTTATAATCACAACCCAGCCCCTCCCCAGCTGGGCTTCATCATCAGTTAAGCCTCCCGCGCTCTCTCTCTCTCTCTCTCTCTCTCTCTCTTAAGTGCTGCCAGGTATGTTAATTGGCTTCTCAGGCCCACATTAACCCCTTCAGGGCCTGTGTTAGGTACACACCCCATCACAGGAGGACATGTAACATTTGTGTACGTTAGATGGCTGTAGTTAAATCTATATATTTACTCTGGTGTTTAACTTGAGCAGCTCTATTTTTGGTTGGAGCTAAATTCAATTCATGGCAGTGTGGACGTGTTCCATTTCTGATTATAGCTAGCGTGGAGCAAGTTGTCCTTCCGCTGCTATTCCTCACTGCATTGGCTGCTGTGGAATTGACTTGTTTGTTTACCTTTCTGCACTTGCTGCTCAAGAGTCACCCCAGGTTTAGGTCCCACCTGTGAGCCTACCTGCCTGGACCTGATTGGAGGCCACTGCCTCTCTTGGGCTGTGGGACAAGCAGCATGTGTGAGCAATCCCAGCCCTGGAGTGCACAGCAGAATGCAGAAGTCCACAAGTGCCTGTCAGATAAAAATGTGTCAATGGGCTAGTCCAGGGGTTCTCAACCTATTTTATGCGGCCCACAATGTGTTACTTGGGCCGCAGGTAGAGACCCACAACGTGCCCCCTCAACCCCTTCCCCACAGACACCTATGCCCACCGCCTCCCACTCAGAGATCCCTCCACAGAGTGGGGCCAGAAGCGGAACCCTGGGCAGGGGGCCTTGCAGCAGGGCAGCCGTGTGGCATTCCGGACCCCAACCCACTGGGCCCGACACCAACGCCTGACCCTGCAGGGCTGGGTGGCAACCCTGGACCCCAGGCCCCCATCATGCCGGGCAGCTGGGCAGCCAGGAACCTGGACCCTGCCGTGTGGCCCGGCGGCCTTTAGCACACAGCTGGTCCACAAACCGCTGCGCTAGTCTAAAGATGCGAAAGGGTGCCAGAGCAAGGGAAAAGAGCTCCGGGAGATGCACTGGCCTGGGAAGGACAATAAGACCATCTCTGATCGAGCTCCTCAGACCTATCACTACCACAGACAATTCTCATCCACTATTGAAAAGCCAGCCTTTGTGAGGGTCACTTGGGCGTCTGAACTGCAAAATCCAATCAGTTTGATCACTTAAGCTTGTGGCGCAGGTTACTTCTCATAAATAAGCCAATGCTGTGAGAACAGCGGGGAAGAGTCAGGTCCCCTGGTTTTTGCAGAGCCAATAAGGTGCCTCAAATATGGATGTAAGTGCCTACCATGAGGACCTCCTGTTGAAAATGCAGACTTTCATGAAGTTCTGGTTTGAGGCTCATTGAGTTGGCAGTTTTCTAAGACCTTTTCCCCCCTCTCATGTGACTGATGTCAATTCTGGGTCTATGTTTATGAAGTTCCTCGTTGTTTAAGGTTTGCATTAAAGGACATTTTCCCCAGTTCTAAATGTACGAGACACCAAGACCTTTGTTAGATATTACTCATGTAATTAGCCAAAACTTCTCAGGCAGCAGGGGTAACAGTTGCCATGTAGTAAAAATAATCTAGAAGCAATTTTGTTTCTCTAAATTTATTGCAAATATTACAGGTCCAGGCTGTAGCTTAGTGTAAATCTAGCTTGTGTTCTGTTTTCATAAGGTCAGTCTCACTCTATAGATAGACTTAACTTGACTGACTAATGACAGAGAGACTTTTCTAGGGCTCTCATATCATTCATCATTACATGTTACTTTCTTAAATCACTAATTAAACCAATAACATTCTGAATAACTGGGAAGTATTTTCATAGTTGAAATCAAATGAGCCCACGTGCTTTAACAAGCTGCAATGAAAATGTTTGTCACTGGTTTTGCTAGGGGTATAACTCACAAGTTTTAATCTGAAAGGACTCTTTAGGACTAAGGAAACTGATGGGAAAACTTGCTGTTTTATTAGCTTAACAAACTACCTTTCATTCCTGTCGTTCCCCCCCCCCTTCTGTGCTGCAATATATATGGCTTTTCCAAAATGTTACTATAAATAATAGGGAAAGCCTTTTGTGTTTGCTTCTACTGTAACTTGCAGGATGTGTGGTCAACACTAATCAACAGAATGTCAATAGGGTTTTGAAACCCAAAGCCTTTATGCTTATATACCTTGGTATCTTTTGTAAGCATAGTTAACTATTGATTTATCCTCTTTCACTGGATATATTCTGTTCAAAATTGTTTTCTGTATTCTGAAGTGGGAGAGGAGGTAAAAGCCAGGAAATATGGAAAAAGAGAAGCTGTGTTTTGAGGACTCTGTTTGTTTTGTGAAAACACAAGTGTAGCTGCCTGTGTGTGCCCATTTGTGATGTAACAAATCTATAGCTCCATACAGACCATCACTGTTGAAACTGCGTATCTGCTGCCTGATAGATTAGAATCATAGAATATCAGGGTTGGAAGGGACCTCAGGAGGTCATCTAGTCCAACCCCCTGCTCAAAGCAAGACCAATTCCCAACTAAATCATCCCAGCCAGGGCTTTGTCAAGCCGGGCCTTAAAAACCTCCAAGGAAGGAGATGCCACCACCTCCCTAGGTAACACATTCAAGACCCTTGGCTCCAAAGCACAGGCCCTTGCTGAACTAAAGAAGAATCTCCATTAGCTGTAGTCTGAGGGGTTTATACAGGTTCATTTTTAAAATGTTGCTGTGGATAGACAGTTCATATCTCAAGCTTTAGGTACAGTAATTATAAGTAACACAATGGCAATGGCTTTTAAAAGTGCACTCATAGCTTCAGTAAAGCAACCCAAGTATGGCCCTGGAATATAGTTATGGGATTCCATCTTTGTACATCGGTCCAGTAGTGTAGTCGAGGGTAAACATGGGTGAACAAAGCTTTTTTTCACTTCAGTTAAGGAATATGGACGTTATGTGAGTTTACCCATTTTTTAAATCGCTAGTTCGGCCATGATGCAATACCGACTATATCCCTAAGGGGACCTAGGGTGGTAGAGCGGGTTGAGGCCCTAAGTGGGTTAATAGAATGAATTGTCTTTTAAAAAAAAAATCCTCCCAAAAAACAAAGCCCAAAACTACCACTCCTTATTTTTTCTTTTTCTAATTTTCGGAAGGCCAATTTTCTTGAAGCATCGACACCCTTCCCTCAGGCGGGGAGATGGGTGTGTTTGCTATAGTATCTCATGGTGTAGGATTTCTTTATTTCAACTGACTGCTGTTTCTAGAACTTAAATTACTTTGATTCAGGTGTGCAATATTCCAAAGGCTAGCATCCTGAGTCACTGCTCAGCCTTATGTGTTGGCCAATGGAAAGAGAAAAGATGGTTATTCTGCTCTGAAAACCACATTATGGGTTTCCTAGCTGCAGTGCAGATCACTTATATTGAAAACTCTGCACCAGATCCCTGCTACAGGTCCCAGGGATGCCAGAGTCAGAACTGGAATATTTGTAGATTGTAAGCTTTTGGGGGCAGAAGCCATGTGTTTGTACAACTACTACCATAATAAGCCACCAGTCCTGGTTTTGGGACCTCTGTGTGCTACATGAATGTAACGATTAAATACTATTACTTCTCTACCCCAGTTCCTGCTACAATCCCAGTCTCTGGCTACAGGCCCTGAATACCTGGAAGTTTCCGGTAGACGTTCAAGAGTAAACTGATCCTATGTAATGGCATCAAAATGTCCTCGCTTGGCTTCAGAACCTTACCGCAACTAGCGGGAGGAGTTCATACCCCTCTTTGGTTCTGGGCCACATTCATCCATCTTTTGGAGTCAGTGATGATGTCCCCAGGATGAAATGGTCCCAGGGGCTCTGCCTGTAGACACACTCACGCAGCGCTGCATTGGCTTCCGTGTAGAACTCTCTCTCTGGAGCCAGCAGAATTAAACAGCTATGGGGCCTTTTCCTCCAGTGAAGCGTCTATTGTGCATATAGTCGTGAAGCCACCTGGAAAAGGACAGTATTGGTTCAATCCCACCTGTGCGCTGTTGTGCATAGCACACCACATCTCTACAGCGAGGTGCTCTGCAAGCTTCAAGGGCCAGATTGTGCATAGCGTTGGGGTGAGGGATGGGCACGTGAAGCCTTTCCTCCCCCACCGCTGCAGCTAGTCCTCCCAAAAGGAATGGGGTAAAACCAAGGCCCTGCCTCCCCTCTACCCACTGTGGGAATTGACTTCAAGCCATGACTTTTCCCTAATAATGGGGCTAAAGGTTCTGATCCAGTGTGCGCTGTAGTCAGTGGAAAGACTCTCATTGATTTCCATGGGCTTTTGAGCAGGTCTGAAGTGCAGATTACGCCACAAAAATGCTATCTGTTGTACTTACACCACTAATGGGGGCTGCATATCTGAGCATTTCAGTCTTGAATATATTTATTCTTTGAACGTCTCTGTGTGGGAGAGAAGTATTATTATTATCCCCATTTTACAGGTGGTGAACTGAGGTACAGACTCAGTATCTTGCCTATGGTCACACAGGAAGTCTTTGTTAGAACAGGGACTTAAACCCAGGTCTCCCAAGTCCCAGATTGGCACCCCAACCACTGGACCATGGTTCCTCAGTAGAGCATGGATCCAAAAGCAAAAAATTCCCCACAAGGGAAAAGATGTCTTTGTGCCTGTTCTCTGTCGCAGGTAGTCACTCCCTCGAAACATTAAGCAGAAGCATTACAAACAATCTCATAATGTGCAGCCCAAGCAAAAGTAAAGCATAGCTGAAGGGATGCATTACTTTCTATGCCAAAAGTTACATTATATAAACATAATTAAAGGAGTGGCTTTGTTTTGAATCTGTCATTCTAACCAATTAAGATGTCAGATAACTTAGCATTACATGATATTTACCCTATTATCTATTATGTTTTAATGAGAGAGGTACAAGTTAAATTATTTTTCAAGGTGATAGGTAATTTCTGGTCCTATGTATTATAGTTTTTATTATGGAGAAGCTGTTAATTAAAGGACCTGTGCATTAGTCTCACTATAAAACTGGTTTCAAATCTCTTTTCCCAAATGTACGTGAGTGTGGTTCCCAGAACTGCACAGAAAAGACACCAGGGGTGGGAATCTGGTGTGATTATGGTGGTGCTGATCTGGGCAATGGAGTTTGGGACAGAGGGCACTGAAAGACTGGCATCCTTGTCTGGGCAGAATTAAGGTTGTAGTCGTAGAATCGTAGAAACATAGGGCTGGAAGGGACCGCAGGAGGTTCTCAGCCCCTTACGTTGAGGCAAGACCAAGTATATCTAGACCAGTGGTTCTTAACCTTTACTGCAGCCTGCTCCCGTTTGGTTCTCAAAATATGTTCTTGCACCCCTGATCAAAAATCAAAATATATACTCGCACCCCTTACTAACAATCGTTGAAGTAGGTCAGTTCTTTAAACCTAGATATATTTTGTTTGTATATTACAGTAATAGTTAAAAAATGTATAGTGTTAATAAATACATAGGTTTGATGAAACAAAGTAATTGTACGTACATGCCTGTGCTTAATTTGTGTTTTCGATGATTTGCCTTTAAAAAAATCTGGCATGTCTCGCACCCCCAGAAAGGGCATCTTGCACCGCCAGGGGGTGCATGCACCCCAGGTTAAGAACCACTGATCTAGACCATAGCTGATGGTTGGTTGTTTTAACCTGCTCTTAAAAACCTCTAGTGACAGGGATTCCACGAGCTCCCTTAGAATCCTATTCCAGTGCTTAACTAGCCTTATAGTGTAGTAAGCTTTTCCTCATATCTAACCTAAATCTCCCTTGTTGCTGTTTAAGCAGATGACTTCTTGTCCTGTCTTCAGTGGACACAGAGAACCATTTGTCACTATCCTCTTTCTAACGGCCTTGATGCATTTGAAGACTGTTATCAGGTTCCTGCTCATTCGTCTTTCCTCAAGACTAAACATGCCCATTTTTTTTTTTAACCTTTCCTCGTAGGCCAGGTTTTCTAAAGCTTTTATCGTTTTTGTAGATCTCCTCTTAACTCTCTCCAGTTTGTTCATATCTTTCTTAAAGTGTGGTGCCCAGAACTGGAAACTGTTCTCCAGCTGAGGCCTCACCAGTGCTCATTAGAGTGGGACAATTACCTCCTCTGTCTTACATATGACACTTCTGTTAATAGATGCCAGAATGATATTTGCCTTTTGTTTGCAACCGCATCACATTGATTCGTATTCAATTTGTGATCTAATGTAACCCCCAGATCATTTTCAGCAGTACCTACCACCTAGCCAGTTATTCCCCATTTTGTAGTTGTGAATTTGATTTTTCTTTCCTAAGTGCAAAATACTTCACTTATCTTTATTGAATTTGATCTTGTTGATTTCAGATCAATTCTCCAATTTATCAAGATCATTTTGAATTCTAATCCTGTCCTCCAAAGTGCTGGCAACCCCTCCCAGCTTGGTGTCATCTGCAGATTTTATACTCCCCACTTCACTATCCAAGTCATTAATGAAAATATCGAATCGTACGGGACCCAGGACTGCCCCTTGCAGGACCCCACTAGATGCCTCCTCCCAGTTTGACAGTGAACCATTGATAACTACTCTTTGAGTGTGGTTTTTCAACTGCGTGTACACCTACTGGATAGTAACGTCATCTAGGCCTTATTTCACTAGTTTGCTTATTAGAATGTCATGTGGGACTGTCCTAAAGCATTACTAAAATCAAGATAGATCACATCTACTACTTCCTCTCTATCTATTAGGCCAGTAACCCTGTCAAGGAAGGACATTTGGTTAGTTTGGCATAATGTGTTCTTGACACATCCATGTTGGCTATTGCTTTACAGGTCTGTTTTATTGATAATTTAGGATAATTTATCTTTCTGGATAATGAAGTTAGGCTGACTGGTCTATAATTTTCTGGGACTTCCTTGTTTCCTTTTTAAAGATAGGTACTATGTTTGCCCTTCTCCAATCCTCTGGGACTTTGCCAGCTGCTAGGAATGGGCGACAGGGGATGGGATGGATGGATCACCTCCCCTGCCTGAGTTCTCGAAGAGAATCGCTAACAGTTCCAAGATTGTTTCAGCTAGTTCAAGTGCATTTCATCAGGCCCTGCTGACGTGAATACATTAAACATATCTAAATAGTCTTTAACCTGCTATTTCCTTATCCTGGCTTGTGTTCCTTTCCCCCTGTTAATATTGATTGTATTAGGTATCTGGTCACAATTAAACTTTTTAGTAAAGACTGAAACAAAATAGGAATTAAACACCTCAGCCTTCATTACTAGTGCTTCTCCCTTGTTAAGAACCAGACCTCCCTAATATATTTATAGAACTGCTTCTTCTTGCCTTGTACATCCCTTGCTATACGTAATTCTTTTTGTGCCTGAGCCTTTCATTTATTTTTATTTCTACATGCCTGTGCTGTTCGCTGCCATGTGCATTGTGTCTGGTGTATGGTGGCTGTACCAGGGGCAAGTTCTGTTGTTTTTGGTAAACAAATTTTTTTTTAAAGCCACTTTGATCGCATTTCTGATAATGTTTGATTTTAAAAAAAATTACAAAAAAATAGAGGCATGAAATTTTCCACAAAAGTTAATTTCAGGGAAGGACTTTTATTTAATGAAAACACTGATTTGAAAATTTTGATCCAGCTGTAATAGTAACTTAGTAATTTGCATTTATATGTTGCACTTTATTGAAGATTTCAAAACACTTTACTAAGGTAGGTATTTTCCTCATTTTACAGATGGGAACTGAGGCATACATTGGTTAAGAGACTTACCCAAGCTTGCAGAGGGCTTGATCCTATACGTGTGTAGTACCATAGGTAGTCCCAGTGATGTCAATAGGACAACTCTCTGTAGTACCCACTATGCCTGGCAGTATGTATTTATACAACTGGTGTCATTGGAACCCAAGCTACCTTATTTCCAGTCCTGTGCTACAACCGCTAAGTTAATGGAAGAATTCCAAACCCTGCCAAGTGATAAAGACAAATTGGTAGAAGGGGAAAAATATTTAAAGGCTTTTTTTTAAAACAAGGATCATGACAGAGGGAGGTGTGTGTGTGTGTGTGTGTGTGTGTGTGTATATATACACCTAGACAGACACACACACACACTATACTCTAACAGTGTCCTCCTAATTGTACATGGCATCAGATGCGCAGACTCTTCACTCAGATGTGAAATGAGTAAAGAACTAAAGATAGGCAGCTCCAGGTTTTATCTTTTAAGTCCTAGACTTAGATTTCAAATATCTGGGTGTGTCTGTGAATGAGCAGATGCAATTATCCTCTTGAAATCTTCTGTTCTCAGGATATGCTGTGTATAAAGTTACCTTTTCTTGGCTGCTAGGCTGACCCTTGAATAAATGCATTGAGCCATAACGTGCTGTTTGTTCGACTCTCCTGAACAGTGAGTACACACATGGAGTTCAGTTTCTGTCATGCATTCATCATTCATAGAGCATAAAGCTGCCTGTTTCATATTGAGACCTTGCTGTTGGATGTCAGGATGACCCAAGCGTACTACAGAGAAGAAAAACGTGATGTGAAAGCGTGGAGCAGAAATATATTCACGGGTTCTCCCTTTCATATTAAATGCTGAAATCTTTCTCTCAAATTAATTTCACTGAGTTGGTTTTCAAATATAAACCATGGATCCAGAACCCCAAATTAGATCAGAGTTTGTAGGTGAGCCCATTTCAACAGTGGCTTGACTCTGAACAGCCGTCCTGAATCTTGGGAAATCTTGAATCCAAACTTTGAAACCCCACATTCGGACATGTTCTGTCCAGCTAATCTAGTTACTGGGCTCAGTGCAGGAAGTATTGGATGAAGTTTAGATAAATAGATTCTAACTACAGTCTGTCTAAATCGAATCTGGGTATTTCTGCCAAATTCATAACTGTGGTAGCTACTGCCTGAGCTTGGCTTTTGGTTTGGGCCCATCTTTATCCAGAACGTTACTTTAATCACTCTAGGGAGTTTATTTCCATACTTTCCTTCTAGCATGTTTAGTGTGTAATTAAAAAAAAAAAAATACTCTGCCAAAGACAGAAATGCTTTGAGTTCTGGAAAACATTTTCTTCATGTGTATGGAAGAAGCTGTTTTGCTTGGCTTTGCTTCTGAAATACATGGCACAACATGCATGAAATATTTGAGGCCGTTACGAGAAATGAACTTTTTTTTTTTTTTTTAAATTTGATTTACCTTTTGCCTGTAGACACCCACAGACTCCAGGCTTGTGGGGGAGCGAGGAAGAGGATTTGATTTACCAGAAGCCCCCAGAACAGTTACAAGTAAACTCTTTTCATTTTAAAAAAACCCCAAGACCGAAAGCTCAGGAGAAATTTCTGTTGGAATTTTCCCTTAGTTTTAAGAGGCATTAAACAATGTTCTATAGAAACCTAATAACCCTCAGGCACAACCATAATAAACATTAATAATAGCCTTTGAAAAACCTACAGATGAGATTCAGGCTTACGCTCCCATCTGAATGCAGAGAGGAAGTGGCATTAAGGGCCCATTTGCTTTCTGGTGCGGGCTACTCACCTGGTGGGTAGCCTCTGTGGGGCTGCTACTCTTCTTCCTGTGGAGGCAGGTGGAGAATGAAGGGAGCCTTAACTCCTCCCATCACCTTTGCCCCAATGCACCAGGAAGGGGGAAGTAATCTGAGATCCAAGGGGGAGGGTAAAAGGAACTAACTGCTGCCCAATCCTCAGTTCAGTCCCTGGCATAAATTAGAGCAGCCTCTACTGGTAGCTGTGCTGCTGGTAACCCTTAAGAGTCATTATGCAACCTGGGATCACCAAAATGTAGTTGAGTTCCAGGAATGCCTCTGATATGCCCCCTATTCTCATTCACAGAAAGGTGAAAAGGGCCTATAGATCAGTGGTTTTCAAACTTTTTTTTCCTGGCGACCCAGTTGAAGAAAATTGTTGATGCCCACCACCCAACAGAGCTGGGGATGAGGGGGTTGGGGTGTAGGAGGGGGCTCCGGGTTTGCGGGGGGACTCAGGGCTGTGGCAGGGGGTTGGGGTGCAGGAGGGGGTCAGGGCTCTGGGCTGGGGGTGCAGACTCTGGGGTGGAGCTGGGGATGAGGGGTTTGAGGTGCAGGAAGGGGCTCCAGATTTGGGGGGGTTCAGGGCAGGGGATTGGGGCATGGGCTTACCTTGGGCAGCTCCCAGTCAGTGGCGCAGCAGGGGTGTAAAGGCAGGCTTCCTGCCTGTCCTGGCACCGCAGACCGCGCTGCGCCCCGGAAGCGGCCAGCAGCAGGTCTGGCTTCTAGGCAGAGGTGCACAAGTGGCTCCCCATGGCTCTCGCCTGCAGGCACCGCCCCCCCAGCTCCCATTGGCCAGGAACCGGACCTGCTGCTGGCCGCTTCCGGGGCGCAACGTGGTGTCGGAGCAGGTAGGGACTAGCCTGCCTTAGCCGGGCAGCACCGCTGACGGGATTTTAACGGCCCGGTTGGCGGTGCTGACCAGAGCCACCGTGACCCAGTTCTGGGTCACGACCCATGGTTTGAAAACCACTGTCCTAGGGTATGTCTACACTGCAATTTTATACCCCTGCAGCCTGAGCCGCCTGAGTCAGCAGACACGGGCCAGCTGTGGGTGTTCTACTGCAGTGTAGACATAACCCATGTGACCTGCAGAGCCAGTAGAGCATAGACAGTGGGACAGCAAGCTCCCCAACTGTACCCCACCAATGCGAGACAACACTGAGCTATTGGCATTGCCTGAGCAGTTCGGTCACCATGCCTGCAGTCAGGCCTGACTGCTGAAATCGATAAGAAAGGTGCCACTGAATACCAGGGTTGGTTTTTTAGGATTCATAGATTAAGTTCAGAAGGGACCATTAGATCATCTAATCTGACCGCCTGTGTAACACAGATCAAAGAATCTTACTCATAGAATCATAGAATATCAGGGTTGGAAGGGACCTCAGGAGGTCATCTAGTCCAACCCCCTGCTCAAAGCAGGACCAATCCCCAACTAAATCATCCCTGCCAGGGCTTTGTCAAGCCTGGCCTTAAAAACCTCTAAGGAAGGAGATTCCACCACCTTCCTAGGTAACCCATTCCAGTGCTTCACCACCCTCCTAGTGAAATAGTGTTTCCTAATATCCAACCTAGACCTCCCCCACTGCAACTTGAGACCATTACTCCTTGTTCTGTCATCTGGTACCCCTGAGAACAATCTAGATCCATCCTCTTTGGAACTTCCCTTCAGGTAGTTGAAGGCAGCTATCAAATCCCCCTCATTCTTCTCTTCTGCAGACTAAACAATCCCAGTTCCCTCAGCCTCTCCTCATAAGTCATGTGCTCCAGCCCCCTAATCATTTTTGTTGCCCTCTGCTGGACTCTTTCCAATTTTTCCACATCCTTCTTGTAGTGTGGGGCCCAAAACTGGACACAGTACTCCAGATGAGGCCTTACCAATGTCGAATAGAGGGGAACGATCACGTCCCTCGATCTGCTGGCAATGCCCCTACTTATACAGCCCAAAATGCCGTTAGCCTTCTTGGCAACAAGGGCACACTGTCGACTCATCCAGCTTCTCATCCACTGTAACCCCTAGATCCTTTTCTGCAGAACTGCTGCCTAGCCATTCGGTCCCTAGTCTGTAGCAGTGCATGGGATTCTTCCGTCCTAAGTGTAGGACTCTGCACTTGTCCTTGTTGAACCTCATCAGATTTCTTTTGGCCCAATCCTCTAATTTGTCTAGGTCCCTTTGTATGCTATCCCTACCCTCCAGCGTATCTACCACTCCTCCCAGTTTAGTGTCATCTGCAAACTTGCTGAGGGTGCAGTCCATGCCATCCTCCAGATCATTAATGAAGATATTGAACAAAACCGGCCCCAGGACCGACCCTTGGGGCACTCCGCTTGATACCGGCTGCCAACTAGACATGGAGCCATTGATCACTACCTGTTGAGCCTGACGATCTAGCCAGCTTTCTATCCACCTTATAGTGCATTCATACAGCCCATACTTCAATTTGCTGGCAAGAATACTGTGGGAGACCGTATCAAAAGCTTCGCTAAAGTCAAGGAATAACACATCCACTGCTTTCCCCTCATCAACAGAGCCAGTTACCTCGTCATAGAAGGCAATGAGGTTAGTCAGGCATGACTTGCCCTTGGTGAATCCATGCTGACTGTTCCTGATCACTTTCCTCTCCTCTAAGTGCTTCAGAATTGATTCCTTGAGGACCTGCTCCATGATTTTTCCAGGGACTGCGGTGAGGCTGACTGGCCTGTAGGTCCCCGGCTCCTCCTCTTTCCCTTTTTTAAAAATGGGCACTACATTAGCCTTTTTCCAGTCATCCAGGACCTCCCCAGCTCACCATGAGTTTTCAAAGATAATGGCCAATGGCTCTGCAATCACATCCGCCAACTACTTTAGCACCCTCAGATGCAGCACATCCGGCCCCATGGACTTGTGCTCGTCCAGCTTTTCTAAATACTCATTAATTTCTACATCAAGCCCATTACGTCTGTAGGAGCTATAGCATATCTCTTAGGCAACAAGTGATGAGCGATCTGCTGTGCCCCTACATCAGTTGCTCCAATGGCTAGTTACCCTTTGCTGTTAAAAATTTGCACCTGAATTTATCTAGCTAGGGAAATAGACACCTGTCTGGTAGGAGCCAAATTGAGGCCACCAAACACCCATCAGATGATAATCCCTGACAGTTATAAGGCATCTGGGCTGCATCAAACCAATGATCTAGACATATAAAATCCCTCTATTCCATTACCAATCCCCTGAGCTATCCAGTTCCCTAAATTCAACAGGCGTCATGGGCTGTTAGCTACTTGAATTTTCATAGTAACTGACAGGAAAACATTGCCTTTGAATAGATGATATGTTCTTCCCATTAGTCTCCATAAATAGAAACAGGTCTTATGTGTCACTGGCACTTATCATGTAGGAGTGGTTAACTGTGTTTAACTTAGCTGTAGTAGTCTCTCTCTCTCTCTCTAGGGCAGCCAGGCAAGCACTGACACACACACACACACACACACACTCTCGCTCTCAAACCCTATTGCAGAATTTGCTGAGCTCCAGAATGTTAGGAAGATTCAGGGGGAAGCAGGGAAACCATCTCAAAGGATTGATGACTTAGCACTGCCTGGTTAGGATGATTTACCTTATCCATTAAAAGGTGAGTGGTAGGAAAAGCAGCTATCTCTCATTCCTCCCCCGGAAGTGCTATTCATTCCTATTCTCTAATGAGGGGCTGCATCTCAGATCGACACACTGAAGCTGAAGGGACGGAGGACGAGCTGCTCAAGGGAAATTCATCTCCACTCAAAGGGATTCCAGCTGGTCTCAGTAACCTTAGCTGTAAGGAAAGGTTAAGGAAGCTGGTTTTATTCTCAGTGGGCAAGAGGAGACTTCAAGAAGAGGGAACCCCCCTTTCAAAACCATAAAAGGGATTGTGCTACAGTAACTCCTTTCTTAATGTAGTTATGGTCCTGAAAAATGTAACTTTAAGCGAAACAATGTTCAGCGAATCCAATTTCCCCATAAAAATGAATGTAAGTGAGGGGGTTAGGTTCCAGGGAAAATCCCCCCCCCCCCCAAAAAAACTCTCTCTATTTATTTACACACTCTCTCTCTCTCTCTCTCTCTCTCTCTCTAAGTTTTAAACAATTTAATATTGTACACAGCTATGATGATTGTGAAGCATGGTTGAGATGGTGAAGTCAGAGGGTGGAAGAGGGAGGGATATTGCCCAAACAATGCCTTGCTGCTAAATGATGAACTACTACAGCTGAGCCCTCAAGGGTTAACACATTGTTGTTAATGTAGCCTCACACTCTACAAGGCAGCACAAATGGAGGGAGGGGAGACAGCATGGCAGACAGAGACACACACTGTGTGTGTGTGTGTGTGTGTGTGTGTGAGAGAGAGAGAGAGAGAGAGACGCATTGCCCCTTTAAGTACGCTGACCCCACTCTAAGTACATTGCCTTTTTAAGTAGATCAGGAAGTTGAGACAGCAGCTGCGGCCAGCAAGCTCCCTCCATCCTGAGCCCTGTCGTGTGTCCCCCGTCCCCCCCGCCCTATGGAGATGGGGTAAGCGGGGGGGCAGGAGTAGGGGGGAGAGGGACACCCTGACATTAGCCCCCAATCCTCCACCCCCACACAGCAAGCAGGAGGCTCCCGGGAGCAGCTCCAAGGCAGAGGGCAGGAGCAGCACATGACAGTGGGGGGAGGGACAGCTGAACTGCCGGCAATTGATCGCCTGCTTAGGGGAGCGGGGAGCTGATAGGGAGGCTGCTGGTCCACCCTGGTTCCAAGCCCCCACCAGCTAGTTCCAACGGGCTGCTCTTCCTGCAAGCAGTGGACAAAGCGGGTGGCTGCCAAACAATGTTAGAAGGGAACATTGCACAACTTTAAACGAGCATGTTCCTTAATTGATCAGTAACGTGACAACAGAACAACGTTAACCGGGACGACTTTAAGGGAGGAGTTACCGTATGTGGTTCAAGGTAAAACAGAATGATGCATACTATCTCCAGGCCTGATCCAACTCTCACTGAAGTTAAGGAGTCTTTCTGTTGCCTTCAGTGGGAGCCGGGTTGGGCAGTAAGTGTGGTATATTACGGGGACACTGTGAAAGATCAAATCATCTGCTGTAGTTGTGGGAGTCCTTATAATTTCACATTGTTTGGGAGTGTCCGCAAGGAAACACTGGCCCAATGGTTAGTGGTGGTGTTGCTCTGGAGAAGATACTGTAGGGACGCCTAAAGGTTGAAGTTCAGCGTGTTTCCAGGGATTTGTCTCATCTTTGGTGCCAGAGGTGATGCACCCAAGTGAAGGTGAGACATGCATATGGAGAGGATACCATACCCCACGTGATTAAACTGTATAATTAATTTGTGCATTCATCTCGTTTGTTTCCTCAAATCTCTGTCCCCACTGGCAGTAGACTCTAAACCAGGGGTGAGCAAACTTTTTGGCCCGAGGGCCACATTTTGTGGTTGCAAAACTGTATGGAGGGCCAGGTAAGGAAGCTGTGCCTCCCCAAACAACCTGGCTCCAGCCCCCTATCTGACCCCTCCCACTTCCTGCCCCCTGACTGCGCCCCTCAGACCTCCTGACCCATCCAACCCCCCTGCTCCTTGTCCCCTAGTCGCCCCCTCCTGGGACCCCACCCCCTGTCCATCCCCCCGCTCCCAGTCCCCTAACTGCTCTGACCCCTATCCACACCCCTGCCCCCTGACAGGCCCCCCCCGGGACTCCCATGCTTATCTAACCCCCGTCCCCTGACCGCCCCCTCGAACCTCCGCCCCATCCAACCGCCCCCGCTCCCTGTCCCCTGACTGCCCCCTGGAACTCCCCGCCCCTTATCCAACCCCTTGGCCCCGGCCCCCTTACAATGCCACTCAGAGCAGCATGTCTGGCAGCCGCACCGCCCGGCCGGAGCCAGACATGCTGCCACGCTGCTCAGCAGGAGCGCGCAACCCTGCCGCCCAGAGTGCTGCCCGCGCAGCGGCGTGGCTGTGGGTGAGGGGGAACAGTGGGGGAGGAGCTGGGAGCTCACGGGCCAGGCAGGACAGTCCTGGGGGCTGTAGTTTGCCCACCTCTGCTCTAGACACCAATGAAACCAGAGCCATTCACAAGATGGGAAATGCTGTTAACTATGATGCTCCCTAGAATATCTACTGAATGAACGGGGTAGCAACTGACTATGGACTACACCATGACTACAAGACTCTCTTCTTTTAAATTCCTCCTCAAAACATAATTTATGTTTCCACTGCCACACTCTGCTCAGATAAAGGCCACTTCCACATCTAGTGAGGGGGAAAAATGCTCTCTTGTGCACATCTTTCTGTTGGTTTAATGTTTCTTTCCTTATCCATCTTCCATGTTTTTTGTCCCACTCCCATACTGTTGCTCTAGCTCCTCAGGGAGTAGCTTCTTATGTGTTTGAAAAACATGCATACAGCACTATGTGAATAACAAATAAGTTATTTGAGAATCTTATTTACCTGACATCAAGGCACAAGGTAGGAATTGCTGCTAATAGTGTAGTTGCAATTTCCCTGATCCTTCAGTATTGGTCCTAGCTGCAACCTGGAAGTGCAAAGTTAAGCAAAAATGAATCCAAACATTTCAGAATTGCCAGCTGGCTTAATTCTAATATTACTGGGCATTTATTTTACCCAGAGCAGTTCTGCTTATTTTCATACTTCATAATATCTGGGTGGGGAATTTGATTTCCAAGTTTACAAATCTGGCAAGAAGTAACGTGCCCGTAACATTTTAATCCTGAGTATTATTTCATCCCCAAAACTTCAGGGATGCTAGTACACACACCCTGAATTGCATATGGGTAGATAATTAACAACCAAAATTTCTGTTACGTTTATGCTCGTACATGCCTGTCTTTTAAGCAATCACATTTTCTGCAGAAGATGAACATGTTTAGATATCACTGGTTCTTGGGCATTCTGCGCTGCAAAATACTTTGTTCATGAAGAAAAATAAGACAGATGCAAACAGGTAGTTAGCCTACAGATTTGCCATTGAGTAAACTTCTGGGACACAAATTACAGCTGGTTTACATGCAACTTAATCTGGTCATCCGTATTCTTTAGAGGCTCAGGTTGAGTTTTTGTGAAATAGTCATAAGGATGTGCAAAAATTTGTAGAACTGGGAGGCAGGAGGTTCTAGTGGACAGGGCCCTGGATTGGGAGTCAAAATGTGGGTTCTGTACCTGGCTCTGTCGCTGACTTGCTGTGTGAAGTGGGCAAGCTATTTCATCTCCATTTCTATCTTTCTATCTATCTATCTCTGTTCAGGTTGTAAGGGCTTTGGGGTAAGGACTGTATCTCGCTATGTGTTTTGAAGAGTGGCGAGCATAATGGGACACTGGTCTTAGTAGGCGCCTCTAAGTGTCTTTGTAATTCAATTAACCTCAAATTCTTATTTTTGCCTTTTGTAACAAAAATGTCCATTTTCACAACATAATTTTGCTAAATTACAGTATAAGTGGATGATTATTGGTTCCGTGTTTCAAGAGAATATGGCTTTGGCACGAAAACCACATTCAAGTCATGCTTTTGTTTAATGGGAAAATAGCAATTTTGTTGAATGAAATGAAATTTGGAATGTGGCATGGGGAGGTGGCCTACTGCCTGGAAATAAACTAACAGGGTTTCATTCAACGCTGCAGTGGTGCCAAGTTTCATGATTTTATCGTAAATGCCATCCTATTTGATGGGTTTTTTTTCTTTGAAGCCCTAGCTCTTGGAGTCATCTGACTACAGGAGACTCTCAGCTTTCATTCTAAAAAGGTAAACTTTTAGCCTATAGTGTGGAGGGGAAAAGCTTGGAAGCATGGACCCTGAAGGCTTAGAAAACCAGAAGACACATAAAGAACCTAATGGTTAGTTATTTTAAACTTGCACGATTTTTTGGGGCTGACTTCTGGTTTTTGAAAGCAGGGGCTTGGCAGTACTGACAGGGTGAATGGCATACAGTTCAGACCAGGGCTTAAATTCTCATAGTATTTCGTGCCCCCCCCCCCCCCCCCCCGTAGGAGGCGCTGGGGCTCGGGGCTTCTACCCCTCAGGTTTGAACATATTTACCGGAGCTTTGCTCCTGACAGCTCTGGATGAATTTAAGCCCTGGTTCAGAAAGGTCTCAGGCTTGTCTGGGGAGCAACCCTGGAGGCTCTGCCCTTTGTGACCGCCTGCATGAGATGGCCACTGATTCAGAGAACTGAAGAGAAAACAAAGCAAGGCTCCGCTGCAACTGACTCCATGAGGGTGGACCCTTACACGAGCCCAATGGGACAGACCCTTTCACCCGTGTGGTTGGCTTGGCAAGACTTAGGCCAGGGGCACACTTGTGAGCGACTCCTTCAAAAGAAGGAGCTGCTCAAGGTTAGCATGGAGGAGAACCCGTTATGCAGCAAAAGCAGCTTCCCTGGGGATGTGCAGCACTTCCTGACTTCTCCTCCTGACGTGGAGCTACAGAAGAAGCCCAGGATTCTCTCTCCAGCAGGAAATGAACCGCACCGAGCCCTACTGCCAACCGCAAGAGACTGAGAATCATGAGTCAGACCCCAAAAAATTACAATTGGACCTATAACACACACACACACTTTTTTAATTAAAAAAACCGACTATAATAATTTCAGTCTCTCTTGATTTGTGAACTGCCCCTATCCATCCTGGGTGTGTGGGTGACAATCGGTGTTGCTCGCTCTCCTGAATGTATTGGGTAAGGTGACTGTGGCCCCTGCTGAAGCAGCTCTCACTGCCATACCTGCCCAGATCCTGCCCAGCAATTATGTCCCCACCCAGTGCCTACCCCCATCAGTTCAGTTCTTCCCCTCCCAGCCCACTCAGCCCCACCTCTGCTCGTCCTGGGGTATTTTACCCTCTCTTCCAGGCTTGGGCTGCAGTCCCCTATCTTTTTCCAGGCTGAGAGGGGGGCAACTTCATGGGCTCGTCACACACCCCTGGCTCCCTGCCCAGGCTGGATGCTGCTGTAAGGGAGGGGGAGGAGTACCGTCCTATCCACATTGCTCATGGGAGGGAGGGGAGGAATCACCCTGAGCTGTTGAGCTCTTAGCAGGGGAGGAGAATGAGGCAGCTATGAGAATAGGTTGGAGGTTCTAAGAGGAAGGGGGAGAGCCTGAAGCAGCTGTGATTGGTTATTCCGCCCCAGGAGGTGGGCAAGTGGAGTGGGCAGCCAGTGAGAAGGCTCAGATTCGCTTGAGGACTGGAGCTTCTCACGTCATTGCGAGAGTGGCTCGAGCCCTAGCTAAAGTCACGTCGCTGGTGAAAAATCATGAGTTGGCAGCACTGCCTCTGATTGTGACAAGCTTATATTTGCCCAGGATACTACTTCCCTAATCCTGGGGCCATCTTGGATAAATTGCAACACCCAGTCATCTTACCCTAGAGAGTTATATGAAGACCTCAGAAACCCGGGCCAATATATGAATGAATCATATATGTACTGCTTTTCATAGAGGAAACTTCAGGACCATTGGAAATTCAGTGCATACAGTAGATTCTAGTAATGACTATAATAGAATGTTACCTTTAGTTGACTTTATTTGATGCTTTTTACTTTTTCCTGCAAGAAAGTAAAGTTCCCTTGGCCTGTGACACAGATCAACTTATTAATATTTAAACTCTCATGTGCTAGCTTGTTTCCCAAAATGGGGATCCTGAAATATAGGGGTTCTTCACAGTGTCCCAAAGCCCAAATATGGCACACAGACCCAAAGGACAAAATTTCTCCCTCTTATCTTTCACTGAAGATTGATAGTATATTGAAGAAAAAAGCTAGTGGGGGTATAAAACCTGATGCTTCAGGGAGTAACCCAACATCTAAGTGACTGGGGTTAGGAAGAAACTTCCCCTATAGACAAAATTAAAGGATTTGTTGCACCTTCCTCTGAGGCATTGGATACTGGCTGCTGCCCAAGACAAGAAACTGGATTAAATAGACCACAGGAACTGCCGTGTCTGGTCGGACCAGTGTTTCTACTGCACATTGTACAATTATTGTGTGGGTGATGTAAATCCAGAGTAAGAGTTTAGCTTCTGCAGTGTGGCTCAGAAAGCAAACTTTTGCCTAGAATGAGGGACAGAAGGAAAAGAATACAAACAGGGATATGATATGGGATCAATTTCTGAAGCAGAAATACCATATTGTGTAGCATCAATTTTCTGATTCAGCATTTCCAATGAAAATCACTTGCAAAATAAAACAGAATACTAGATTTGCGTGGGGCAAATGTGGTTAGCTAACTAATGAAAGCCCTTATTGTTATAAAAGGTTATTCATAGACTGCGTGTGAGTCCCACTCCCCATCAGATCAAGCGTAAATAAATTATTAAAAAGGAAAGGCAGACCTGTCTCTGGTAGATCCTTAACAATGTAAAGCTTTCCCACAAGGTCAAGCAACTTCTCTAATTCAGTTCCTTTCTTGTGCTCCATGATGGTTGGTCATGTATAAATTAAAGACTAACAAGTAATGTCATTCCCAGGTTGGGTTTGGAGTCCCTGTTTTATTAATAGAGTTCAAATTTGGGTGTGCACCAAATCCTTGGCAGTTATGGGGAATCACAGAGAGCAGCTGTCTTTGTGTAAATGCAGCAGAATCAGTTGTGTGAATAAATCAATACAAATTCCCAGGATTATTGTGATTACAACCTGTTTATATCATATTACATAATGGGTTACAGAACCATACAGTTCTTCCTCTCTCTCCATTACATGAGCAGCTGTGGTCTGTCGGAAGTCTGAAATATCTAACATTCCTAGGAAGAGCGCGAGAACATGACGTCTTGCATATAAAGAGTTGTTTTTCATGCCACAAGAAGCCCAGTAAAGGTTTGATAGGAACATATACACACTGCATGTACTGTGGTGTGTGGAGTGCTTTGCAAACTCTAACTTCCCTGTTGTGTTAAAAATCTTTCACCGGGATTGGAAGGACGTGCTTTGCTCTCTGACTTATTCTCAGAATTAGACATGTAAATGCATGGCACACTGCAAGGGCTGTTTCCTTTGGCCAACATTCCTGAGTCCCACTAAAACAATACGTGCAAGTCCATAAGGATACCATAAAGATTTATCTGACAATCATGGTGCCGCTAATCTCTCTGTTCACCATGGATCAGACTTTCTTATGGCTAAAATTTGTGAACTCCGCCCAAAACTTGGGTAATGTTAAAATGAACAGAATGTTTATGATCAGACCAGATTAGATCATTGCTGCTGATGTGCATAGTACTTATGGTTGGCAGCTTAGGTGCTTCACAGCCAGGTGAGATGAGCTCTCTGCCTTCCTAGGCTTGCATTCTGAGGCCTGCTCCTACCAACACTTAACTTCCAGGCAAAGCACTTACTACTGAGGGCACCCCTGTTCGCTAAAATGAAACTACTCATGCTAGTAAGTGCTACCCAGCCCTAAGCGTTTGCAGGATGATGCTGTAGATAGATGGGATAGTACTATACATGCTTGTGGTAAATATGGGAGGACGCAAAGGCTAAAAAAGATATCCCAGCAGATATCTGAGATTCAGTATCTTCCACAGAGAGTACAATTTAAATCGTGTTCTTGTATATACGTTCCACTTCTCCAGCTGCACAGGGAAATGGGATCCAGCAAGAACACGTTTCAGCATCTTTCCCGATGTTCTAGAAATAACAGTATAAATTAGGATGGGACAAACCCTAGGAGTTGGACCTAGCTACCTAGAATGTGAGTGAGCTCTCGGGTGCAGGGACTGTCTTTGTGCGTGCATTTGTATGGTGCCTTGCACAATGGGGGTCTAATCCTTACTTGGTGTCCCTAGCTGCTACCGCAATAAAAATAAATGCCTAGCTCTTCTGTCACCTTCTGGAAGTCAGCCTGCTTTTCAGAAGTTCAGTATCTCCAGAAATCTACTTTAATAGAGATCCTTCTCCATCCTGGCCTGAAATCCATTAACTCTGTAACTCACAAGCATTCAGCTGTGCAGGGTCCAATGCGTGCCTCTCTAGCATCTTTAAACCATGGTTGCCAAAGTTTTCCATAAATAACAATAATGGGACACAGTAAAGGGGTGTATGTGGGGGGAAAATAGAAGTCATCCAAAATTTGGGACTTTTCTTTTTCTTTTCAAAGGGATATTTGCTGTTACTAGCACCCATGGAAGTGGGTAAATCTGCGTTCTGGGCTTGGTTGGTTTTCCTGTGGGGTTTATAGAGTTGCACTCCCTAATTAAGAGAGGCAGAGGGGTAGCCACAAGGGAGACAATTGCAAACTATTGTTTCACAGATGATGAGTTCCAGGGATTTTGCAGGGACTCCGCATTACAAGTCAATATTTCCTGCTACAAAACACACAGAAAACAACCTGTCAGCTGTTGCCACATCAGCCCTCTAGAATTGCTCTCTAGAATTGTCTGTAGGGCTTGTACTGTCCAGTGCTAAGGGTCTTGAGTTCGATCAGGGCCAGCTCCAGGCACCAGCCGAGCAAGCTGGTGCTTAGGGCGGCAGCTTGTAGGAGGCGGCATTCCGCCCAATCCTAGGGCGGCACGGCCGCTTTTGTTGTTCCACTCCAGCCGCCCTATAGGGGGCGGCGGCGTGGAGGACGGGAGCGCCCTGCAGCAAGCCCGGCAGGGCAGCCCGCGTCCTTCCCTCCCAACCGTACCGGAGTGGTGTGAAGCCCTCCCGTCAGGGGGCACGGCAGCAGGGACCGCGTGGCAGCGCCCTGCTGAAGCCCTGGCCGCCCCCTTCTCTCTCTCCCCCCGCTCCCTCCCCCTCCCCCTGCTAGCCAGGGCACATCTGCAGGTAGGATGACCAGACAGCAAGTGTGAAAAATCGGGACAGGGGGTGGGGGGTAATAGGAATCTATATAAGAAAAAGCCCCCAAAATTGGGACTGTCCCTATAAAATCAGGACATCTGGTCACCCTATCTGCAGGGCAGGGAGTCCCCCTGCACCCTGGCTCCGGCCGCGCCGCAGGTTTTTTTTTTTTTTTTTTTTGCTTGGGGCGGCCAGAAAGCCAGAGCCGGCCCTGAGTTCGATCCCTGCCAATGATCATGGTATGTACCTTTATAAAGCCCTGGTGGTCTATCACCAAATGGCAGCCCAGAAGGGACATGAACTCCTGTGTACATTATGTGCTTGGTCCAAGCTTGTCTAATGGGGAGAGTGTGTAATTCACTAAATTAATGCATGTGATCATGACTCCCTACAATAGTGAATTATGATTTTTTTTTAAAAACTTGATAAGCATAATAATGTGCTTGTGTATACTATGTGGGCAGTGTAAAATTTATGATGTCCTTAGCTATTCATTTCCTTGCTTTTAAGTGCTTGGGATTAGTAAATGATGTACTAGGTAAGGACGCTGCTGTCACTTAGCAACCCTAATTTTTAAAACTAAGCTAATTGTTTTTGGAATAAACAGAATAGTTCTCTCTCCAGGCCTGTCAGTGTTGTCCATTTCAGCAACATTTAAATTCACTTACAAATGTATATCGTTTGCTACCCTCTTGAGTCCACTGCACTATTCCAGTTTTATGCTGGTGTTAGGGCAGTAGTGCATCAGGACCTAAAAATTTGAATAAAATCTTGTAAAGGAGTCTTTTTTTTTTTTTTTTTAATAACCTCTGACAGATCTCCTCAGGGATGCCTGCAATATAGTGATTTTGCTCCTGAGAAGTGGCACCGATAGAAATGACTAGCTGCCTTCAATATTTATACAGTAATCATCTAATTGACCCCTGGCAACTGCTTCAGGATCACAGGCATGAGCCACCTTGAGGGGTGGAGACCACACAAAGAGAAGAAGGGGGTTATGCTAGAGTTTAAAAGTCATACGCCACCGACATATACACAGTGTGCAATATGATTTATACTGTGACCCTCAATAGATGACACAGGAAGGAATGGGCCAGAGCCAGATTAAGATTCATGGGGGTCTGGGGTTGTTATAAGTTTGTGGGCACCAAACTGAGATATTGAGAATGAATTTAACCAAGAAACCACAGGACATGAAGAAAATACATTCTTGAATTGCCTATACACCAAGGCTGGGAGCCCGGGTAACAAACAAGCGGAATTAGAATTTATGCTCATAAATGAGCAATTCCATCTAGTTGGTATTGCTGAAACCTGGTGGGATGAGTCACATGATCAGAATGTTCGAATCAATGGTTATAACCTATTTAGGAAGCAGTGAGTGGGCAAGGGGCAGGGGAGTGGCACTCTGTCAAAAACAGCATTGCCTGTGTTTGAGTCACTGATCGCTCAGAAGAAATGATCTTGAATGCTCCTGGATCAATGTCTGAACAGATAAAGTGAAAGATGGGCTATTAGTTGATGTCTTCTGTAGACCACCAAATCACCATAGGGAACAGGGTGACTTCCTCCTTATGTACCTATTATAATGCTTAAGAAAAAAGACTGTGTTCATGGGGGACTTCAATTGACTAACACATGATGGAGGTCTCATGGTGCCGGTACTAAAACATCTTTGGAATTTCTGAATATTATAGGTGACAATTTCCTAAATCAAAAAGTGTTGCAACCAGCATGGAATAATTCTTTATTAGACTTTGTCCTAACAGAGAGAGAGAGAGGAACTGATTACAGGAATAAAAATTAATGGTAGCTTAGGTACCTGATCACATTTATAATTTACAAGCAGAATAAAATTCAGACCAGTAAAATAAATAAATAAATAAATATATATATATAAAATTTGATTATTTAGTAGGGCCAATTCACACAGCTGAAAACAATTGAGCCAAATCACCTGGGAGGAAGAATTTAATCAGAAAAATGTGAACGATGATTGAGAATTACTTAAGAACACCTTACTAGATGTCCAGAAAGCCACAGTTGAGGAAAAAGGCCAACCAGGTTTAGAGGGTAAGTGAAGGCAGCTATAAAAACAAAATAGAACAAAGGGGAAGTTGATAGTAATGAATATAAATCAGAAGTTAGGAATTGTGGAGAAGGCAGAAATGGTCAATAAATATTTCTGTTCTGTATTTGGGGAAAAAACAGACAATAGAGTCTCATCATATGGTAATGAGAACACTCTTCCCATTCCAATAGTCATCTCTGGAGGACGTTATTAGATAATTTGAAATCAGCAGGTCCACATAACTTGCATCCAAGAGTGTTAAAAGACCTCACTGAACTGTTAATACTGATTTTCTGTAAATCTTGGAGCACTGGGGAAATGTGAGAAGACTGTAAGAAAGCTAATGTGCCAATTTTTAAACAGGGTAATAGAATGGCCTGGGTAATTATAGTCCTGTTAGTCTGATATCGATCCTGGGCAAGATAATGGATTGGCTAATACAGAACTTGATTAATAAGAATTAAAGGAGTGTAATGTAATTAATAGAAATCAGTTAGGGCTGTTGATTAATCGCAGTTAACTCATGCGATTAACTCAAAAAAATTAATTGCAATGAAACAATTAATTGTGATTAATTGCACTGCTAAACAATAGAATACCAGTTTAAATTTATTAAATATTTTTGGATGTTTTTTCTACATTTTCAAATATATTGATTTCTATTACAACACAGAATACAAAGTGTACAGTGCTCACTTTATATAATTTTTTTACAAATATTTGCACTGTAAAAATTATAAAAGAAATAGTATTTTTTCAATTCACCTCATACAAGTACTGTAGAGCAATCTCTTTATCGTGAAAATGTAACTTACAAATGTAGATTTTTTTTTTGTTACCTAACTGCACTCAAAAATAAAACAATGTAAAACTTTAGCGACTACAAGTCCACTTGGTCCTATTTCTTGTTCAGCCAATTGCTAAGACAAACAAGTTTGTTTACATTTATGGGAGATAATGCTGCCCGCTTCTTATTTATAATGTCACCAGAAAGTGAGAACAGGCGTTCGCATGGCACTTTTGTAGCCGGCGTTGCAAGGTATTTATGTGCCAGATATACTAAACATTTGTATGCCCCTTCATGCTTTGGCCACCATTCCAGAGGACATGCTTCCATGCCGATGATGCTTGTTTAAAAAAAAAATGAATTAATTAAATTAGTGACTGAACTCCTTGGGGTAGAATTGTATGTCCCCTGCTCTGTTTTACCCATATTCTGCCATATATTTCATGTTATAGCAAGCTCAGATGATGACCCAGCGCATGTTCGTTTTAAGAACACTTTCACAGCAGATTTGACAAAAGGCAAAGAAGGTACCAATGTGAGATTTCTAAAAATAGCTACAACACTCGACCCAAGGTTTAAGAATCTGAAGTGCTGTCCAAAATCTGAGAGATGAGGTGTGGAGCATGCTTTCAGAAGTCTTAAAAGAGCAACATTCTGATGTGGAAACTACAGAACCCGAACCACCAAAAAAGAAAATCAACCTTCTGCTGGTGGCATCTGAGATGATGAAAATGAACATGCGTCGGTCCGCTCTGCTTTGGATCATTATTGAGCAGAACCCATCATCAGCATGGATGCATGTCCTCTGAAATGGTGATTGAAGTATGAAGGGACATATGAATCTTTAGTGCATCTGGCATGTAAATATCTTGCGATGACAGCTACAACAGTGCCATGTGAATGCCTGTTCTCACTTTCAGGTGACATTGTAAACTAGAAGCGGGCAGCATTATCTCTTGCAAATTGTAACCAAACCTGTTTTGTCTGAGCGATTGGCTGAAGTAGGACTGAGTGGACGTGTAGACTCTAATATTTTACATTTTTGTTTTATTTTTAATGCAGTTATTTTTTGTACATAATTCTACATTTGTAAGTTCAACTTTCATGATAAAGAGATTGCACTACAGTACTTGTATTAGGTGAATTGAAAAATACTATTTCTTTTGTTTTTTACAGTGCAAATATTTGAAATAAAAATAATATAAAGTGAGCACTGTACACTTTGTATTCTGCATTGTAATTAAAATCAATATATTTGAAAATGTAGAAAACATCCACAAATATTTAAATAAATGGTATTCTATTATTGTTTAACAGTGCAATTAATCGCGTGATTAATTGCGATTAATTTTTTTAATCGCTTGACAGCCCTAAAATCAATATGGGTTTATGGAAAATAGATACTATCCAATTATCTTCCTTTTTTTGATGAGATTACAAGTTTGGCTGATAAAGGTAATAGTACTGACATAATTTAGACTTCTGTAAGGCATTTGACTTGGTACCACAAGACATTTTGTTTAAAAAACTAGAACGATATAAAATAAACATGGCATGCATTATATTAATTAAAAACGACCTAACTGATAATTTTTAAAATGTAATTGTAAAAGGGGACTCTTCATCCAGTGGGTGTTTTTCCAGTGGGGTCACTCAAGGATTGGTTCTTGGCCATACGCTATTTAACATTTTTATCAATGACCTAGAAAAAATATAAAACCAGCACTGATAAAGTTTGCAGATGACACAAAAATTGAGGGAGTGATAAATAATAAAGAGGATGGGTTGCTGATTGAGAGCGATCTGGATCACTTAGTAAACTGGGTGCAAGCAAACAATATGTGTTTTAATAGGCTTAAATGTAAATGTATACATCTAGGAACAAACTTACAGGATGGGGGACTCCATCGAGGGAAGCAGTAACTCTGAAAAAGATTTGAGGGTCATGGTGGATAATCAGCTAAATATGAGCTCCCATTTTGACGCTGTGGCCAAAAGAGCCAATGTGATCCTGAGATGCATAAGCAGGGGAATAATCAGTATTAGCTTATTTCCTGCATAAACAGGAGCAGAGACGTTATTTTACCTCTGTATTTGGCCCTGCTGCGACCACTGCCAGAATCCTGTGTCCAATTCTGGTGCCCACAATTCAAGAAAGAGGGTGATAAATTGGAAAGGGTTAGAGAAGAGTGACAAGATTTATAAAAGGATTAGAAAACGTGCCGTTTAGTGACAGACTCCGAGAGCTCCATCTATTTAGCACTAACAAATAAATGGTTAAGGGGTGATTAATTACAGCTTATAAGTACTTACATGGGGTACAAATATTTAATAATGGGCTCTTCAAGATAGCAGAGAAAGGTATAACACAATTTAATGCCTGGAAGTTGGAGCTAGACAAAGTAAGGTAAATTTTTGACAATGAGAGTAATTAACCATTGGAACAATTTACCAAGGGTCACGGTAGATTTTACATCACTGACAATGTTTAAATCAAGATTGGATGTATTTCTAAAAGCTATGCTCTAGGGCAGTGGTTCTCAACCAGGGGTATGTGTACCCATGGGGGTACGCAGAGGTCTTCCAGAGGATACATCAGCTGATCTAGATATTTGCCTAGTTTTACAACTGGCTACGTAAAAAGCACTAGCAAAGTCAACACAAACTAAAATTTCATCTAGAGCTTTTGATGTAGATTCTAGACAATAACTTGTTTATACTGCTCTATATATTATAAACTGAAATGTAAGTACAATATTTATATTCCAATTGATTTATTTTATAATTATGGTAAAAATGAGAAAGTAAACAATTTTTCAGTAATAAGGTGTTGTGATACTTTTGTATTGTTATGACTGATTTTGTAAGCAAGTAGTTTTTAAGTGAGGTGTAACTTGGGGTAAACAAGACAAATCAGACTCCTGAAAGGAGTACAATATTCGGGAAAGGTTGAGAGCCATTGCTTTAGGAATTATATTGGGGAAGTTCTATGGCCCGTGTTATACAGGAGGTCAGAGTAGATGATCACAATGGTCCCTTCTGGTCTTGGAATCCATGAACCTGGCACGTGTCTAGAGCGCATCAGCCCCAGCTTGCCCTGCCCAGCCTCTCGGCCCCACCGCGTAGGGAACTGGAAGCAGGCAGGAGAGGGCCTGGGGGGGAGCGTGGGCAGGTCCACATCAGGCTGTTTGGGGAAGCACAGCCTTCCCCTGCCTATGCCACCTGCCACCCATGGTCAGGCAAATGCTAATTGCTTTTGAAAACTCACTTTTAAAATGCTGGATTCTATTCCTGGTTCTGCTTCTGAACAGCTGTGTGACTTAGTTTTCTCATTTAGTAAGGGGGCTTGGTGGGGGTGATCTACACTCTGGTTTTTCACAGCCCCTAGGCAGCAGTAGCCAAAACATAAATTAGAGTAGCTCCAAGGCTGTTCTAACTTATGTTAGCAGTGGGGTAAATTTCCAGGCAGCTGAAGAATATGGGCAAAGGTGTCTTGAAGTCACAGAAATATGCAGGGATAGAGAACTGGTCCCTGAATTCCAAACAGGCTCAAACATTGATGTAATGGCTGTTCATGGAAAAGACCAGGGCCAAATTCAATTAATAAATTGTTTGCCGTGAATAGATCAACAAGCTGCTTAATAATGGCAAGTATTATTCTAATAGGTCAGTGGGATACACACACAAGTTATCAAAGATCACATATGTAATCTCAGTAACCTCTTGGATAATGTGGAGATTGCTTAGAATGGTATATATAACAGTATACCACATGCCACCACTGAAATAATTGGCTTCAGATGGTTGTGCAATAAATCTTGGCTTTCTAAAGAGACCTGTGATATATTAGTAAAAAAGGCAGACGCACGCAAGCAGGGAAATGTCCAAGAACGTAAATGGCTGAAAGGCATTTTCTGGACCATGGCAAAACTTGACCATGAGATCTACGTCAGTTTCCTGGCCGATGAAGCAGAGGATGGCCTAAAGCACAACAATCTGCATCCTGCCTACAGAACTATCACGTACCTGGTTGGCAGCCATAAACAGCCTTCTAATGTTCCCCTTATGAAATCAGATGGCTCTCCCTGCTTATCAACAAATGAGGTCTTGGACAGATGGAAGACACATTATGAAAGCGTGTTGAACCACACATCTGCTTATGACTGTCCAGTGCTATGTGACCCGTCAATCCATACAGCTACCGACCCAGGGACAAACACCGAGCCTCCGTCACTCAAAGCAGTATGAAAAGCAATCCAAAAGTTGCTGAATGCACATGCTGCTGGATCGATGGTATTGCACCCGAGCTGCTCAAAGGTGCCTTGGAACCAGTGAGCATTGGTCTGCACCAACTGCTTTAAAAGTGTGGGTATCTGGCAGAGTACCAGCAGAATGGAAAGATGGCATCATAGTGTCCCTGTACAAGGCAAAGGGCATGAAGTGTAGTAACCACAGGCTGATCTCATTGCTGGAAAGCTCTTCATTCATGTTCTGCTTGGTAGGATGCAGCTGCTCCTTAGTAGGCATTGTTGTCCACTGCAATCAGGTTTCACTGCTGGGCGGTGGACAATGAATGCTGTCCTGACCCTGCGACTTCTGGCTGAGCTGCATTGAGAATTTAATTGCCTGCTTCACATGACATATGTCAACATAAAAGCAGCTTTTGATTAGGTTGACAGGTCAGCACTTCAGTCCTCAGTGAAAGGAGTTGGCATCCCAGATCAAGGTTTCCAACATGCTGCCCGGACTATGAGGTTGAACGTCTCATGGCAGAAGACCAAGGTCATAAACCTCAGAGCTGGGCCACCAGAACTCCCCAGTGCAGGTGGTATCAAGAACTGTGGAGAGTGTTGACAAGTTCATTTATGTAGGCTGCAAGCAGAGTTCAAACGGTTGCCACAAATTGGACGCCATCTGATTAGGACTTGGACTTCATGCAGGAGGTGGCATGTCTTGGGTATGGATGCAAAAATGTCTTTGTGCTGAGACAAAGTTCAGGCTCTATTAAACCTGTGTACTGCCTGTTCTGTTACACAGGTCAGAAACCTGTAAGCTTCTCACAGGCAGACTTGCAGAGGCTAGAGGCATTCCACATGTGCTGTCAGCATCAAATCCTGAGCAGAAAACGGCTCAACTTAGTGCGAAATGCCACAGTCTCACAGAGATCTGGCCTTCCTCCAATCACTCACTACTTTCAAAAGTGGTGTTGCATGCTTTTTGGCCATGTCACGAGGAAGGACATGGTACTCCTGGAGCATTTCAGTGGGGCTGCATGCATGTGACTAAGAGCACTTTGATCTAATCTGTAGTGTCTAATTCCCCCACTCACACATACCAACAGCAAAAAAACAAAAACAAAGCCCCTTTCTCCTCGGCAAAGTGGGTGTAAAATATTATGTCCTGTGCAAGTGATTAGAGAATTCTGAGCGCTGGTAGCATTTGACACATGTCCTGCACTGGTATAAATGATGGCAGATGAGCAAGGGGAGAATCGGGCCCTGACAGGCTATGAATTAGGGAAATTTCTAAAAGAAGAGCAACATTCATAAGGACTCTGGGACAGCAGCTTAGAGCCGTCATGTGCCAGTATTAGCTTTTCTCTATATCTCAGTCTTGCTGCGTTTTGTGGCTCAGGAATGGATTAATATTCTACTCCTTTCCCCCCCTCATTACAATTTTTGTCACAAGACTGAGATATTGAAATGTTAATGCAGAATATATAGTGAAATGATAGCATGCTGTATGCTTCTGACCCTTTCAATATTTCCTTTCTAGATGCATGCCTATATCCCATACCAATGTGTGTCTGTGCATTTATTCAGAGACAATTGTATCACTATCTGTTCAGTGTGATGGCTTCTACTGTGCTAGAATGCAGTGAAGACAGATGAATAGGGGACACCAACTTACAAGACCAGTAGACAATATTGTTTATGGCAGACTAAAATGCATGGTAAACTATTTGCAGGATCTCATATATTTTAATATCCCAGAACACATGATCCTCCTGTCGTGCAGGAAGGATTGGTGAGAAAATGTAGTATGGCATTTGGCATTAGAGTAGGCCTAAGGGAATAATATCTGTAAATTAGCATAACAGAGATAAGGTACCAGAATGGTTTCCATTCTAATCTGTTTCCACTTGCTCATAACTTGCTGACATTTTTATCTTTTGGATTGAAATTTTCCATGCTTGTTTTCTGCTTGAAGTAGAATAATAATAACAATAATGATGATGATAAAGGAACGAGAACAGTTCAGCTGTTTGAGTATGAGGTGTGTGCACTGGGAAGAAACACCTCTCCTGGGGCTTCAAAGTTGAAAGCTGGCATGGCAGTAGCCCTCCCCAAGACATGTCTTTGGGTGTTAGCAGAGTTCTATACATGTTTACATTAGACTGTAAATATAAAGAAAAGCAGAGACTGGTATATAAGAATATGTAGCATTGTTAAGTCTTTAGGCTCAATAAAGTTGTTATGAACTGAGCTGTGAATGGCTTCAGACAGCAGCTCTCAACAGAGGAATCTGGCTTTGACTTATGAGCCCCTGGAAGAAGTTAGAGCGCCTGTGCAGGAGGGTTTGTGTTTTTGTGCTAAGCCTGCGAAGTCCACAGCGAAGGAAGGATTGGCTGCATGTCCGTGGGTAACTTGGACGCATAGCGAAATGCATAGTGAAATAGGTTGCTGTAAATTATTAGAAACATCTGGGGTGGGAAAAGGTTCCCGTGGACCTGTGGGGAGTGAAGAGGTTGAAAGACCATTCCTGAGGGTTGTATAAGATACATTGTATTCATTTAAATGGAATAAAGGGCCCAAAGAGTCAAAACTGTAACTGTCCAACATTAAACAGGTTTAAACAAGGTTTGGGGTTTGGTGTGCAGAGACCTCAGCCTACTTAGTCCCATGCAAACACACTGTAAATCCTTTAAAGCCTTTTATTAAAGATGCAGAAAAGAAAAACAGTTAAAGCATTTACAATGTAAAGTATTAAGTAAGGCTTTCCGTTTAACAGCTCCCGTTGTTCCCTTTCCCTGGAGCTGAAGAGAGTTGTTAGAAAGAACTCCCCCTTGTCTGATAGTCTCTTTAATGGGCTTTTTTGGGACAAGAGAAGAATTTGAGAGGGGCTGGAGCTGGAGCTGTTGTCGTTGCTGTTGTTAAAGTCCAGTCGCATTTCCTGGAAGGCAACCCACAAAAGGAGAAAGAAAATGCAGCTTCTGTCTCTGGTATGGATTGTATGCAGTGTTGTTGTAGTCGCGTCGGTCCCAGGAAATTAGGGAGATAAGGTGGGTGAAGTGATATCTTTTATTGGACCAACTTCTGTTGGTGAAAGAGACAGGCCTTCGAGCTTAGACAGATCTCTTCTTCCGAAATTGGTCCAGTCAAAGATATGACCTCACCCCCCTCTCTGGTATTGACTCTCCCTTGCAACCTCAAGGCTGGAAAAACATAGGCACAGCACACGATCCTATCAGATACTCTGAGTCCTGGCAAACCTTGTACCAGCATTGGGCTGTTTAGGGCTTTGCTTTTAGCTGCCTTTCTGTTCACAGGCTTACAGCAGTATTTCAAAATATTCACTTGTGGCCAGCTAAGCCAGACTCGTGTTAGACAGAAGGCAAAAGGAGAGGGATAGGAAAGGGAAGAAATAAAGTGGGGAAGGAAAACACTTGAGGGAGGGGGGCAGCAACATGATGGTGGTGGTGATGACAAAGTCTCACATCCCAGCTGTCGATGTCATCTGGGTCCCTCTTTCTGGCCTGGTCAGGACATCTCCCAGGATTAGGATGAAGTAGGTCCAGCATCCCAGGAGATGGTGGGGATGGTAGCCATGATGGTGAAACTCACTCCTTCCTCTTGTCTTTCGGTCAACCAGCATGGTGGTTGCCTCATCCCCATTTTCCCCCCTCCCGCCAAAGTCTTTTCTTCTAAAGGAACCCAGAAGGGAATGATGGGTGGAACAGCCCATCCCCTCATTTTTTGTCCACCAGTTGGGCCTAATTTCCGACGCACCAATTTTGGATAATGGATTTCCAGTCCCATACTTTTCTTGTTTACCAGGCGTGATCTTAACACAGCCCTTGAGTTATATCAGAAGGCCTTTTTCTTTGGATGAATTCAGTCTTTTGCTCTCCCTTTGGTATCTTTTCCCAACAACATTTATTCATAGAATCATAGAATCATAGAATATCAGGGTTGGAAGGGACCTCAAGAGGTCATCTAGTCCAACCCCCTGCTCAAAGCAGGACCAATTCCCAACTAAATCATCCCAGCCAGGGCTTTGTCAAGCCGGGCCTTAAAAACCTCCAAGGAAGGAGACTCCACCACCTCCCTAGGTAACGCATTCCAGTGCTTCACCACCCTCCTAGTGAAATAGTGTTTCCTAATATCCAACCTGGACCTCCCCCACTGCAACTTGAGACCATTGCTCCTTGTTCTGTCATCTGCCACCACTGAGAACAGCCGAGCTCCATCCTCTTTGGAACCTCCCTTCAGGTAGTTGAAGGCTGCTATCAAATCCCCCCTCATTCTTCTCTTCTGGAGACTAAACAATCCCAGTTCCCTCAGCCTCTCCTCATAAGTCATGTGCTCCAGACCCCTAATCATTTTTGTTGCCCTCCGCTGGACTCTTTCCAATTTTTCCACATCCTTCTTGTAGTGTGGGGCCCAAAATTGGACACAGTATTCCAGATGAGGCCTCACCAATGTCGAATAAAGGGGAACGATCACGTTCCTCGATCTGCTGGCAATGCCCCTACTTATACAGCCCAAAATGCCGTTAGCCTTCTTGGCAACAAGAGCACACTGTTGACTCATATCCAGCTTCTCGTCCACTGTGACCCCTAGGTCCTTTTCTGCAGAACTGCTACCTAGCCATTCGGTCCCTAGTCTGTAGCAGTGCATGGGATTCTTCCGTCCTAAGTGCAGGACTCTGCACTTATCCTTGTTGAACCTCATCAGGTTTTTTTTGGCCCAATCCTCTAATTTGTCTAGGTCCCCCTGTATCCGATCCCTACCCTCTAGTGTATCTACCATGCCTCCTAGTTTAGTGTCATCTGCAAACTTGCTGAGAGTGCAGTCCACACCATCCTCCAGATCATTAATAAAGATATTAAACAAAACCGGCCCCAGGACCGACCCTTGGGGCACTCCGCTTGAAACCGGCTGCCAACTAGACATGGAGCCATTGATCACTACCCGTTGAGCCCGACGATCTAGCCAGCTTTCTATCCACCTTACAGTCCATTCATCCAGCCCATATTTCTTTAACTTGGCGGCAAGAATACTGTGGGAAATATTGTTGTAGGTTATTGTGACACTATGAATATTCACTCACTCTTCACAGTTTGTACAGTCGATCATACAATTAGGGTAAATTTGTAGGCCCCAGTTATCACAACAGATGTAAAGGGGCTGAGACAAGGGTACTTCATGAGCCTTTACCTCACTCTGTATGGATCTTGGAAGAGACTGAAGGAGCTCCGTGTTTCCTCAGGTTAACCAGAGGGGGCCTTTCCCCTGTGAGCTCTCTGGGATGTATAGGTCTGGTGGTACAGCCAAACACTTTGAGATTATGGAATTTACACAAGCTATTATGTGATTTTTTAAATTTATTTATTTATTTAGGTCTGCAAAGCTTTCAAGTCCAGGAGGTTGAAGATCTAGTTTCATGGTTTCATCCCATATTCTCCCCCGCTGCCATCTTTGTATTAAAAAAAAAAAAACCCTAGGAAATTCCATACAAAAATGTCCACTACCCTCTCTTCTTCCTAATCCTCCTAAAAACAATTATGATGTCTATAAAACATAAATCAGCTATTGATGGCTAGGTTGGGTGGCAGTATGGGGAGCTGCTAATATTTGTTTAGTTATATTAAAACAAAAACTTCTTTTAGTGACATCAGTACACACTTCATCCACCCCAAACCTTAAAAACATGGAAAAAATTAAGGGAAAAGTCTCCAGCATTCCTCACCTTCACACTGCCTATCAGTATTAACACACTCATCATAAGGTTTTCACTTCCATCTCTAACGGAAACCAAAAAGCAACACACCTCCCAACTTAATCAAATGCAGGTTTTCTCACACAACCTTAGTGGTGCTGGAGACAGAGTGGGATATCTCTACACCAAATTGTGAACTCCATTTGGGTTGTAACCCCCATGTTGTGCTATGAGCTGAACACTTCTAACTTTGCCCAATACCAGTCTATTACGATGTGTTCCCAGCAGCTACTCTGCGCAGGAAAGGTGCTTTGCCACCTCATCGAAGGACTGTTACTGAGAAGCCATCAAAGAGCAATCTAAGGACATCAATTTTGAGTGTCTGTCAACTACTGGCCAGCCCAATGGAACAATGGATTTTCTAAACAGGAGTGTCAGCATGGCTGATTTTTCTGCAGCTTCTCAGATGAGAAGGCTCATGGCCAAAGGGGGAGAGACGCTCCCCTTTGAAAAGCAGGGCAGACCACTGCCACATGTAGCAGAACTAGCTGGAGAGAGGGAAGGCAGGAGGAACTCTGCCCAGGATAAAATCCTGACAAGACCTTGGACCTGCAGAAAGTGTGAGATCAAATAAGGCAGGTGCATCTCAGGTTTTTGTGGTTTTGCAAGTATCTGTGCAACCCTAGTGTGTTGGTTTTGGAGTGACGTGACTGTAGTTAAGAAATCCCTTTGCTATACCTGGGGTTCCTTGATTTCCTGTCACATTGTCCCCAAAGGGCTAAACTAGAAGCCAGAGCGACCACAGCTCAGTGGTCTTGTTGGGAGTGCGTGTAAGTGACTAAGAGCTGGGGAGGTCTGAGGTACTGGTTTCAGAGTCTGGGGTGGCGGGACTGTGGAGTCCCATGCCTTAAGGAAGGGCTCAGCCTGGACATCCGAGCTTGGGGAATGCACTCTAGAGAGCTAGAGCTAGGACTAGACTCAGCCCAGGCTGCTCAGTTTAGGAGCACATGAGACCTAGAAGTTGGGTATCCTCGCAACAGACTGACCATCCATAGCGGGGCCAGGATTAGATGGGACAGTGATCTCGTATTCTCTTGCATCAACAGATGGAATGTCTGACTGTCCCATGGTCTAACTGGAAAATTAGTCTGCCTTAACTTTGCTGAGCTGGCTGTGAAGGTTTTGCATGAGTTGGCTGAAGGTGGAGGACGTATTGCTCTTCAGCATCTATTAAAGGTGGAAGTGAATGTCTTATGGCGCACTGGGGTGTCTTATCGGTCATATTGCAGGTGATGTGAAGGCCCTTTTCAAGTCATTTGGCACCTTCAAGCTGTCTATGTTGCCAATCTCTGTAACCATGGGATCTAAGGACTGAGTGTGAAATCCTGGCTACACAGAGGCAATGGCAATAATAAACTTCCCACGCACTCTTCCCTCAGACGCTGTGCTCCAGAACAACCCCCCCGAGAGAGCTACTTGTCTGAGATTCCCAATAAGCTGTCATCACTTGAATTTGTCACCAGGGAGCACTAGTATTAATTTCAGACTGCTTGGAGTGCTTGCCAACTGTCCTAGCCTGTGTGGAGACACATTGGCGTTTCCTTTATTTTCTGTCAATCTAAAGAAACATAAAACTAATTTGAATAGCTGTGAACTTCTGAGACTTTCAAACGATCTACTGAATAACACATGACCAGCAGAAATGCAGCACAAGTAATAATTCAAGAAATGCCTCTAGAGTTCCTTCTTGAGGTCCCTCTACTGCCAAGTAATGGCCTGAAGATACCCCACTTAAGTCAATAATCATATTTCAGTGGTATGTGGATCAGGGCCTGAAAGAGGCAGTGCAATCTCTGTTCTTTGTTTAAACTATTTTGTACCTCATCATAGGGTTTCATTCTGCTGCTCATCACCGTAGTATCCAGGGCCGGCTCCAGGCACCAGCTTAACAAGCAGGTGCTTGGGGCGGCCAAGGGAGAGGGGCGGCACCTGCGGCAATGCGGGGGCAGCAGGTCCCTCACTCCCTCTAGGAGCCGCTGAACTGCCGCCGCCGATCGCGGCTTTTTTTTTTTTTGCTTGGGGCGGCAGAAATGCTGGAGCCAGCCCTGGTAGTATCTGAGCACCTTCCACACTAATTGTTGATAGTCAAGTTCCTAGCTAACTTCATGGCATCTCTGGCCCTTCTCCCTTTCGGGGTTATTGAAAACTGCTTGGGGCTTGTGTTTTTTTTAAATTGGAGGGGGGCTGGGTAGGAGAGGGATGGGTGGTTGCGGTGAGCTTTATCCTTGTTATGGTGGAAAAGCTTTATCAAAGGGGAAAGTTTTGCAGCGCCTCCTAAAGACCATCAGACTCTGGATTAATCTAATCTCCTCTGGAAGGTCATTCCATTGCCAGCTCTCCTAAATCAAAAATGCTTCGTCCCCAACTCTCCACCTTCATTCAAGGGAGGGTCTTTGCTCTATGCATTGTCCCAGCTGAGTGCAACTGTTTTTGGTTCATTACATTTCATAGATTCCAAGGCCAGAAGGCACCGCTGTGATCATCGGCTCTGACCTCCTGTAGAAGACAGGCCAGAGAACGTCCCTAAATTAACTCCTATGTGAACTACAGCCTTTTAGCGAAACATCCAGTTCGGATTTTAAAATTTTTTTGTAATAATTAATGTCATTATTTTGCTGAGCTTTTTAGTACATGGATGGAAACTGGAACAGGGAACGTGGAGTGGATAAAAACTGAGCCTACGGAGCACAAGGCGGCAAAGGCTGAGACTGCAGGGCTGGGGTAGACTGTCCCCCAGACCTGAGGTTGGGGAGTCTGGGGTGAGCTAGGCCTACCTACACTTTAGGTAAGAAAGATGCAGGTAGACTTTGTTTTTTCCTGTTCTGCTTTGCTCCTGCTGTTGGGATTAAACAATACTTTGTTTTGCAAAGGCTGTTCTGGGTCACTGTTCACACACCGGCTGCGGCTCCTGAAGGGGAATCTTGCAGGGTAGCTGAATCCAGTCGGGCCTGCTGAGCGATCACAGTTGGTACTCAAAAACAACAGGGAGTCTGGTGGCACCTCAAAGACTAACAGATTTATTTGGGCATAAGCTTTTGTGGGTAAAAACCCACTTCTTCAGATGCATGGAGTGAAAATGCATCTGAAGAAGTGGGTTTTTTACTCACAAAAGTTTATGCCCAAATAAATCTGTTAGATTTTAAGGTGCCACCGGACAACCTGTTGTTTTTGTGGATACATACTAACATGGCTACCTCCGAATAGTTGGTACTCAGGCATGCTGCACTTGGGGAGAATTGTGAGATTCCGCCCCAGAGAGGTGAAGGCTCAGGGTCTGTCACCTGGAGGGGTTGCACTTGGGGAGACTGAGAAATGTCAAAGGTGAAGCTAGCCCTGAACTGCGATAGGGACATTTAAGACCACTTGGACATTTTAATACATGATTTGTATTTTGTTGCCTAAAGTGCTTACTACACACCAGCAAGTAACCTTGGTGTTAAGATTTTCCCTGCAAATAGTGGGGGCAAAAAGATACGCAGGGAAAGCAGAGCTGAAAATCAGATTTCAGTTAAAAATGCAGAAGTATAAGCATAAAGAGCCTGACATTTGAGCTGAACTATGGTGGCGCTTTCCTGTGACATGTACAATTAGATCTTTGTGTCTTTTTTTTATGTGCTAACATTCATTTTATTTGTCTTGGTAAGTTTCACAGTGTTACCGTGATAAACTTTATATACTGATCATACATATTGTGTGGGGACGTTCTGAAATGGACTGGACTCATAGCCAGACTCTCAGTGTGTAGGATATCTGTAAATCCCCACATACTGAGAGGATGCTAGTAGTCATCCTCAGTAGAAGTTCTTGATGGTTTTCCCCTTGGAAACTAGATCCACTGCTCAGACAAAAAACCCAGCTTTCACAGCAGGGTAGAACGGAGGGTCAGTTAGCAGACTGAATGTTTGTCTAATCATTAGAGCAGAAGACGGAGTCAGGATTCCTGTTCCTGGCACTGCCACTGACTTTGAGCATGTCACGTATACACCCTGTTCCTCAGTTTGTCCTTCGTTTATTAATATCTGTAAAGCTCTGGAGATCCTTGTATGATGCTGGAATCTGCTGTCTAAGTGCAAAGTATGATACAATCTACCATTCCAATCATCTTTGGTATTTCTTTTATTGTTACTGAAGGTATCTGTGTTAGAAGCAGGTCTTCCCTGACAGCCCAGTGTTTTTTCCTGTTTATCCCAGAAATGCAGTCAACGCCCAGTTTATTACAGCAGTCTGTTGCCATGGCTTGATTGTGACATCACAGATGCAGCCCTATGGCTTCGTTGAAGGATCTGGTAGATGAAGGAGAAGATGAGCTGTGTGGGAGAAAATTCTTCTTTAGATTAGCAATTGGCTTGAACCAAGCCCCCAGATCCAAAGACCCCTGACAGTTGGAGCATTCTAATCTGGATCTGATCAGGCCCATCTCTAGTTTCAATGCATATGTGTATTTTAGTAGCAAGGGGAGCTAAAGGACACAGATGTGGGCTAGCTCCTCTGCTGGTGTGATCTGGAGTGGCTCCATTTAAATCAATGCAGCTGCGCTGATTTATGCCGGTGGAGGATTTGGCCTCCCTGGAATTCTAAGTTCAATACAATTTAAAGTTTTCACAAATATAGCAGTCTGTCCTTAAAGGATTCACCAGGCATAAAAATCCTACTGTACCACCCTAGGCTTGTGGGGCTGTCGAATACTTTTAAAGGCATAGAAATGCTTTTTTCCCCCTTTTGCATGGAGAGGGGAAAAAAAGTTTGGGGCAAGCCTGTAAAGCAGGGAAAGCGATTCTGTCCCTTTAAAATAACCCTGAAACACTACAGTGAGCTGAGAGTTCATTCCTAGAGGAGGTCAAATGATCAAGTATCCAATTTATCCCTCTTAGCAGGTGTCGGAAGTTTGTGGAGCTGGACTCCACTGGGGACTGGGGGAGGGGAGGCTCACGGGGGCCAGATGTAGTAATTGTTCACAGCTGGGAGACTGCCGGGCTTTCCAAAAAGCACAGATTTTTATTAAGAAACTGGCAGATTGCAGGCAAGAAACACGCACCAGCTCCCTTCTCTAGGTCTGGGGTTGTGCATATGCATGGCAGACCAACATCAAAATTGGTTGTAACTAACGTTTTTGATCCAGTTGTCCCAACATCCATATGTTCCCTTTGTTTTCTCATGCCCTCAGCCCTCTAGTGCAGGACAGCAGGGGAAGCATGACCATGCGTTTTTACCAAATATCTAATCGACTAACCATAATGGTTAAAAAGGTGCACTGCCCCCGCTATAGGGAGTGACAATACATCAGCACTGAGGAAGTGATGGGTGAATGTGCTCGCTCCACTGTACATTGCTGGATCATTTCCTCCCTTCCCAAGTTGTCAGGAGGTGAGTAAGTGGGTGGGAGAAAGAATATGAGAAAGAAGCTGCGAGCCGTCCATGCGTGCTTTCGTGGGAGAAGAGACCGATGATAAGCTACTTTAATTCAACAGTGTTGAAATATGTACGGTGCTTGTATTCCAAAGCGAAGGCCTTTCTAGTTCAGAAAAATTACCCCAAAATTCTCAGTGTGGCTACAGTGACTCAAACAGATGCGTTGTGTGCAGTGATAGCGACACCACTGTATTTTGCACTGTGGGGAGTAGTGACAACACAGTAAAGAAATTGCCACGTGCGTGCTTTGCCTGTTGTGTTTTCAAGGTTGTGAGGATGGGTATCACGTTATTTATTTGTATAGAAGTTCTGTTAGTGTGATGATGTAAAGTGAGCAGAGAAGTGGCTATGCTAATACCTGTGTTAGGCCTCTGAGCATGTGCAGTGTGAAGTAGGTCTGATCGTTATTGATTTGATATATGTATTGTGGAAGTGCCCACGGGCCTCAGTACTAGTGACCTGTACAAACATAAAGGAGGACATGTTCTCTGCACCAAAGGGTTTACTATTTAAACAGCAAGAGGCAGACTACAGCTCAGCAAAAAGTCTGAGGTTCGCAGCTCTAGTTGTCTTTTCATTCAAAATTTTTTTTGACCTGCTCCCCATCCTTTTCCGAAATTGCCTCAGCCAGCATGCTCCACCACTGCTGCCACGTTGTGGCTTTCCGCTGCCCAGCCAACAGGAATACTTTCAGGCTCAGTGTGAGCTATGTGTGTGCGGCGGGAGAAGTATCCAATCCAATGGTGCCTGTCCTGGCTGACAGCTCCAATTCTCTGCTCTGGGGCGAGGCTCTGACCTCTGCTGTAGGTCTCCTTGGGCTAGGAGCAGGGTTTGGCATGGTTCCAAAGGCCTGAGCAATCTCCACGGGCGTTCGGCGCTTGTGTGGTTATAAAAGTACTCGTGGGCTTACTAAACACTGCGAAAGTCACTTGCCACACACTTCAAAAGGCAATTAAAAGCAAATGACTTCTGCCCTGGAGCAGAGGATAGAAGAACATAAGAATGGCCATACTGGGTCAGACCAAAGGTCCATCCAGCCCAGTATCCTGTCTACCGACAGTGACCAATGCCAAGTGTCCCAGAGGGCGTGAACCTAACAGGTAATGATCAAGTGATCTCTCTCCTGCCATCCATCTCCACCCTCTGACAAACAGAGGCTAGGGACACCATTCCTTACCCATCCTGGCTAATAGCCATTAATGGACTTAACCTCCATGAATTTATCTAGTTCTCTTTTAAACCTTGTTATAGTCCTAGCCTTCACAACCTCCTCAGGCAAGGAGTTGACTGTGCGCTGTGTGAAGAAGAACTTCCTTTTGTTTGTTTTAAACCTGCTGCCCATTAAAATAAATTTTTTTAAATGTGTCTTACGTATTTAGATTAGAGGTTTTTAAAACAGTAAATTCTAATTTTGTTGGACTATTGATCACATTAAAAAGATGCCTCCAAACACTTGTACCACACCCTATACCTGCTTCCACAAATCTAGCAGACAACAGAACCACCAAGAATTGCACTTGCCAGAACACGGTACCGGTAGGAGATGGTTAACACATGACATGTCTTTATTCTGGAAAGTGGCTAGCATGGTTAGAGGCTCTGTGGGAATAATAACTAAGGAGCCAGGCACCAAGGCAGAAGTGGGCAGAGCTTGCTGGGGAGCGGGCATGGTTAGGACAGCAGGGAGATGCACTGATTCTCTGCGTTTCTTGGGCAGCCTCCATTGGCGATGCTCTGGCAGAGCTTCCTGCAGAGATTAGGTTTCCACTGGGGAGGGACATTTTAGAGGGATAGTGGGTGGGGTTATCAGCCCTTGCCATCCCTGGAGGGAATTCTCATCAGGCCCGCCTGGCGCTGGAATTTGCTCTACTGGGAGTGAACACAGCCCATTGTTAATAGGGATTTGGGATAGGTCTCACCATAAATATAGATAGTGGATTTACGGATGGGAGAGGTCGGTGGAGATCTTTGTGTGCCATGGGGGTGCTTTGTTGGTGCTTTTTGCTATTTTGGTGGCATAAAGCACCCATGAACCTGCTGGATCTGACCATATGAAGACCCCTCCCCCCCGTATAAGGGTGGTGATCAGTGAAAGAGGGTGTGGCTGGGACATTTCTATACTCTGGTGGCCTACAACTACCAGAATGGTTCTCAAGGCCTTGAATTTAAATGCAATAATTTAAAAGGGTGCCAGGCCCAGAGGGTGCAGCCGACAGTTCTGAAGAAGCTAAGGCACCATGTGGCTGAGCTGCTAACAAAACAAACACAAAATGCAACCACTCATTAAATACAGCCACTGCTTGAGAGGACTGGAGGGTAGCAGGTCTTGCACCTCTATCGAAAGAAGGCTCTAAAGGTGATTTTGGGAATTCTAGACCAGCATGTCTTACATCTGCACCTGGCAAATTGGTTGAAACCGTAATTAAAAACACAGTAGCAAAAGGCTGGAGATCGTGATCTGATCGTTTCTAACCAGTACAGTTTCTGCAAAGGAAAGTTGTGTCTCATTAATCTCTTAAAATGTCTTGAACATTTGGCAGGTTTCAGAGTAGCAGCCGTGTTAGTCTGTATCCGCAAAAAGAACAGGAGTACTTGTGGCACCTTAGAGACTAACACATTTATTAGAGCATAAGCTTTCGTGGGCTACAGCCCACTTCATTTGGATAGAGGAGAACTGGTTGACATCATTTATTTAAACTTTTAAAAGTTTTTTTGACAAGGTCCTGCACAATGGCTACTAAAAAAGCTAAGTAGTTATTGGGTGAGAGACAAAGCAGGGTCACTGGTCAAAAACTGGCAATTAGACAAAGCACAAAGATTAGGATTAAATGGTTAATATGCATCATGGCAAAAGGTTAACATCAGGTTCATCAAGGTTCCATACCAGGTCCTGTGTTCATCAATATTTATTAATGATCTGGTAGTACCGAGGTAGCAATATTTGCAGATGATAGTAATTTAAATTTGTCAGGATCAGAGAGAACAGTGAGGAATTTCAAAGAGACCTTAAACAAGATAGGTGAATGGACAACATGATGGGAAATGAAATTTAATATTGATAAATACAAAGTAATACACATTGGAGGGGAAAATCTAAATACTTAGAACTCTGCTAGGTATATAAATTAACTGTATTAACTCAGGAAATTGGTAAGGCAATAATTCTTCACATAATGCATGATTAGACTGTGGAACTCCTTGCGACAGGATGTAATTGAGGCCAAGAACTTAGCATGATTCAAAATGGTGTTGGACTTTTAGATGGATATCAAGAATATCCAGTTATCCTCATGAATGAAAACAAATTTTGCAAGGAATATTGAACATTGTGATTCAAGGTTTAAATCAATCTCTAAGTATTAGAGCCCAGGATTAGATCTAATGCAGGAGGCAGATTACTCCACATCTGCCTATTGTGTGCTTCCTCTGAAGCATCTGGTTCTGGTTACTATTAGAGATAGGACACTGGAATAGGTGGAGCTTGGGTCTGATCCAGTCTTGCAACTCTTATGGTCCTACGTTCTTCTTTATGCCATAGATAAGCCATGCAGCTGGATGGCCTCAGGATCTGAATGGGGGGCATAAAGTGAGGCATAGTCACCTTTGAATCCCCCGCGACCATGAGTTTTACTGAGCACATTTCAGATGCAGCCTAAGATCTGGGCACCTGTATTTGTGTGTGGTGTGTGCGTTTCTTTATTTGCAAACTGCCTTAAAGTGGTGATAGAGTTAAATCCCTGAAATGCATATACAAACAAATCAAGCTTCCAGAACATTGACTAGAAGTCCTGTGCAGCTAGAAAGTCCACAGGGAATGCCATGAGGAATGCAGCAATCAGGGCATACACTTACTATGTTAATAACTTTTTTTGTCTGTATCTCAAGAAGGGTTTATTTTGGCAACTGTAGCAGCGTGAAAAGAAAACGAATGTTCCAGTCATACATATTGCATATCTTTCCTGATCTGGTGAGAGCTGCCCGGATGGGCCAGGGCAGGATCATTTTCCTGAGAACTAAATTCAGGCCTTTTCCTTCTATTTAGTAAGGCTCTGGGTGAAATTTATGGAAGTCAGCGAGAGATTCCCCAGCTATGACTACGGAAAAATGGTCCTGGATGCCCAAACGGGCTTGAAAGCAGATCAGAAATTTGAGGACAACTCTTTGCAAGTGGAGTCAATCCCAGGGGAAGATTTTGGGAGAGCTTTACAGTGAACCTAAGCTTGGGTTATGGCTTCTGTGCCAAAAAGATGGGTTTTTATTACAATGGGATAACTAGCCCAAGTTGGCTCTGCTGCTGTAAAATCCTAGTGGAGACAAGGCGCTCTCATTTTTGCTGTGAGGTATCTTGGGGGAGGGTGGGGTAGTGTTGATCTGGCCAGCTACCTCATGTGAGAAGCTACAGAGTCTTGTTTCCTAGGACTTTACAGCAGGATAGCTACCATGCGTTAATTATCCCTCTGTAATAACCCCCCGCCTTCCCCCCCCCGCCCCCACTGAAGACAAATCCTACATCTGGCAGACACCTGTCTGCCTTCAGCGATATGTAGCTTGAACCTCAAGGGTGTCTGCTAGAAATTGAGCAGATGGGACTGGTAAAGTGCTTTTTTTTTTACCAGAGATGCACCCAATCTTCAAAATACATGACTTGAATCCAAAGTCTGGAGTTCAGAGGTGCTGTTTTGGTACAATCCTTTAGTATGGGCAGCCAAAAACTCCAGATTTAGAAATGAATTTGCCTGAAATTCGGGCGCTCAGATCTGGGGTTTTGGCTCGGAGCCCATTTTTACCGTACATATTGTCCTTGCTACTGTTTAGTGTGCTTGTTAGCATTATAACATGCTCATGAGCACACGAAACAGTATAATGTTCAGAATGATTTGTCAGTTACTGCAGTGTAGAGGAAATACGCTGTGAACCATCGAGTGGGCCTTCCTGTATTCTGTTGCAGAAGCCACCAGAACCTAGCAGAGTAGCCTTGTGTGGATGTAGCTGGGCCCTGTCTGTCTTGTGTATAGCTAATAAACCCAGTTACATGGAACCCAGCTTGGTCCATGTGGTTTCTTCATATTCATAATATTGTATAAAGAGCAGACACAACAGCCATTTTATAGCAATGCTGGTATTTGAGATCATCTGGGAACAAACTGAATGCATTGAGCACAACTTGGATGGCGTGAATCTTTCCTTCTTCTTTCGTATGGCTTGGGTAGGTAGCAACGACTACAAATGTATATCTAAGTTTGATAGCCAGCACATTGCCACAGCAGTGAGCTGGTGCCTGTCCTTCAGGCCTCCGGCAAAAGAGCGAAGGGGACACTCAGATATGATGTGCTCCATTGTTTGTGCCTGGTGACCACAATCCTATATGGGTGTTTGCCTCATTTTTCATTTAAAGAGGGTTTGTCCATGTCTCCCATGAGATGTCCTGATGCGATTCAATCTGAACTAATCTCTCCGACATCAATCAAAACCCGGTGGTTCCTCAGCAGGGTCGGTGATGAGCTGTGTGTTTTGAACGGTCAAAATGCTCCATGTGACTCTCCATAGAGCCTCAGCATTGAAGTTGGGTGTAAGGGTCTTGATACAGTTCCATAGAGGGTTGTGGGATTTTAATCTCATCTTTGATGGGTTCTGCAGGTCATCGTGCAGTGGGATCCTCGTGTTTGCAATCACATGATTAAGAAAGCGAGATGTATGAGCAGCTCTTCTAATCTGTGGAGGCTGGATGTGCGATGGGATTGGGAGCCAGTCAACACGAGTCGATTTGAGCGTCCCTGACACTATGCGCCTAGGATTATTGAGTTGAGTGTCAAGAAGTTGAGTGTAACTGCTGTGAGACTACACTGGCGCACAATATTCAGCTGCAGAATATGCCAAGGCAATTGTTGTGGTTTGTAAGGTCTGTGGAGTGGAGCCCCATGATGTTCTGTCCAATTTTCTGATAGGCGCGACATGAGACCTGACCTTATCACGGGTGTTCTGGAGGTGTTGTCTAAAGGTCAAACTACGGTCCAGTGTAACGCCAAGATACTTTGGATTAGCCTTGTGGCTGACGCTCTTGCCGTAGAACTGCACATCAAGTTTGGTATTAGCCATTTTATTGTTCAGATGGAAAGCAGCTCCTGATCCATTGTTTGATGCTGAGGATAGGGGATCCAAATGGCTAATAGGAACAACTTCTCTCTTTTGCTTTTATTTTCTTTGATGGGAAAAACATTACTTGCCAGGAAGCATTAACTTTCTTGTATGTTCAAATGTTGTGTGACAGTGCTCAAGATAAAACAACTAACAGTGCAAACATAAAACAATCTTGTAGTTCAACAACGCAACAACCTATTCTCCACAATGTATGGTGTGGATAATCCTTAGCTAGACACATGTAACAGCACAGCACCCAGACAACTCCGGTACAATGATAGGAAAAGAAAAGCCATCTCCTGTAAGCTCTCATTGAAAAAGCAATCCAAGTTAATAGTTACACATACTATTTTTGTTGCAAAGTAGCAGCTGAGCGCCCTGCAGATTTCTCTGCCCTTGTGCTTTTCAGTCTCCTTTTCCTAACAAAGGAACCAAGGACTTAGGAGTGAAACAGGATCACTCCACATCATGTCCCCATCCACATGCCTACACCATGGAATCCCACCCTGAATAGCAGGATTCATGTAGCAGAGGACTGATCTGCCTGCGTCCCAGCTCTCATTAATGTGTCTGCTCTTCCCAAGCAGATAGGGGTTGATCCAGAGCCCACTGAAGTTAGTTGAAAGACTCCCATTGACTTCTCTGGCTTTTGGGTCAGGCTTATTGTGCTCATGTGCTGGGCAGCATTTGCCCCTAAATCTTCAAGGGAAAAGTTAATCTTTCCCATAAACAAAGGAGAAGCCCATGGAAGAAACGTATTTCCATTTGCCCTCCCCAGCTCTACATAATACATTTCATAGATTGTTCCTAGGGGCTACCCTTGCCAAAACTATTGTGACTTACATGTAGGTCAGAGGCATTGATTAGCCCTCAAACCTTGTTCCATGAGGAAGACAGTTCCTAGTTTAACAGACTCACTCATAACCTTCTTTTTTTATATATTTCTAACGACATTCTACAGCTCAGGGCTTTACAAATATGGCTTCTTGACTGAGAGCAAGAACACAGGAAGTCAGCAATCTGCTGGGGCCAAATCCTTTGGGCCACAATTGAATAACTATGGAGCACCCATACTGACTCTTCCCCGGCCTTTAATGCTCCTCTAGCCTCCCAGAATAATTAGTAAAGAACAATGAACAGTTTTCTTCTCCCAGGAGACACTCATAAAGACTCTTGACTGTTAACGCTCACAACTATAAAATACTCTTTCAGCTGCAGTGTAAATCCAGCCGTGTTAAGAGTTTATTCCTTCCCGTGTTATGCACAGGCTTTGAAGAGCTGGGGGTAGGTTGCGAAAAGCCTAGATATGCTGTAGATGTAACTGATTCTTGAGAGAGCATTTGTGACATAACAGTGAGTCAGCGTTGCCGCTCAGGTAACTCATTGAGCGTTTGCCATCAGTTCACTCAGGTGTGTGCGAGTTTTGCCTCTAGCAAATAAACAGAGCTGTCAACATATCACAGCAGCCTTTTGGAAGAGGCTCAGTTAGCCTGCTGAAGACCCATTGTGAACATTTAGGGTGGAATTCACCCCTGTGCAGTGGCCCAGCCCAAGGCCCATTCAACACTTAGGTCCAGTTGGGGCCTATTTTGAGAGTTTAAGTGATGCACAGGTCTCATGCTGGCTCTCTGCATAGGGGTGAATTTCACCCATACTGAATAGGTTTCCTCCATGGCATGCAGGGGCTTTTCCATGTGTGGGGCCCCTGGCAGGGTTGAGGAGCAGTGTTGCAGAAGCAGCACCTCCATTCTGACAGCGTTCCCTTGGAAGTTCTATTGACAGATCAGCCCCTCTGCACCCTGCTGCCCTGCAGGACCGTGTCTCACCATGCCTGGAGATGTAGGGAAATGTTATCAGTTCAAACCCGGCTTGTCTTAGTCATGCAAACTTCCTTTGGACTTCACGGGAGTTCTGTGTGAATAATACAAACAGGCCTTTGCGCATCAGCAGGTTATTAAACGGAACAGAAAAATAAGCAGAGACTAGAACAGTTGTCCAGCATGGAGTTGGGGTTTTGCATTTTCCTCTGAAGCATCTGATTAGAAGCATCAGTGTTAGAGACAGGATAGTGGACTTAATGGACCTTGGGTCTGACCCAGTCGGGCAGTTCCTATGTTTAGAGTGCTGACGGTTATACAAGAGAAGAGGAAGAGCTTTCTCATAATTATTGTACAAACTCTCTCTATATTAAATAGGAAAAAAACCCTATCCTCATTCAATTGACTGATCCTAATTAAGGCCCTAGTTCAGCAAGGCAATTAAGCACGTGTCAACTTAAGTCCTCCATCTGGGGGGACTTGCTAGAAGTTGGGCAAGTGCTTCGCCACCTTGCTGAATAAAGGCCTAAAGGTTTTGTTGTTCAGAAGAATCTCCCTATCCTAGAATAGGCATTGTGGGTTTTTTGGGCTTTTTTAAAGGGTCAATTCTCCAGTCCTTACTCTGGCATAATTCCCATTGACATCAATGTAGCCACCCAAAAGAGGACTCCTGCTTTATCCATATCTCAGCAGTAATGTAGCGATACCAAGGTCGTGAACCACGGACTCGTTATAGAGTTGGCAGAGAAGATGCTGTAGTTGAAATATAAATAATCATGCAAGCATTTAGGTACTGTTTAGTGGGTTTTGCCCCCCTCCCACCTGCTGCCCTTGCAATGTATAATAAATGGGTAATCATTCTTAATTCCCTTACTGGTGTTTTATATCTCAATAGCACATTAACTGCCAAGTAACTAATGCTCTGTGGACTGCTGGAACTACACACAAAAGCTATAAGAATGCTTGTGAAAAGCTTTATCTTGATCAATGTTTATACAAAGAAAGCCACTTAAAATAAGTTATTGCAAATATTAAAAAAAAAAATGTAAATCACCATGTTAACTGTAAATGATATCTCTGTGCATTGCTGAGTTATTTGTGTTCCTTCCTTGCAAAGATTTTCCTTTGTGGGCTCAGTGAAACTTCCCATCATTCCACT